>NC_071257.1:6790765-7143265 GCF_023375685.1 Ictalurus furcatus | reverse complement strand
TGGATTTTTATAGTTGGTACAATACACACTATATGCCCAAACATTTGTAGAAACCTGACCATCACAACCATATGTAATCCTTCCCCAAACTGTTGCCACAAAGTTGGAAGCACACAGTTGTCTAGAATGTATTTGTATGTTGTATAGCTTTACAGTTTCCCTTCACTGGAACTAAAGAGCCCAAACCTGTTCCAGCATGATAATGTCCCAGTATAAAGGCACAAAGCGAGTTCCGTGAAGAGTGTCCTGCACAGAGCCATGACCTAAACTCCACTGAACACCATTGGCATGAAATGGAAAAACCGACTGCACCTCAGGCCTCGTCTTGTGGCTGAATGAGCCCAAATCATTCATACAGCCACACTCCCAAAATCTAGTGGAAAGCCTTCCCAGAAGAGTGGAGGTTATTATAACAGAAAAGGGGGAATAAATCTATAATGGGATGTTCAATAAGGACATATATGGGGTGATGATCAGGTTTCAAACCTTTGGCCATATAATGTAAGTGATCACAAGAACTAATTTGTTTGGCTTATGTTCCTGAACAGAAGTTCTGTGGCATAACACTAATAAAACCCTTCAGGACATGCTGATATAGGAAAACCATCTATTTATTGTCCTATAACAGCACACCCTGTTGTCTTTTACTCCTTACTTATTTAATTCAGTGTTTACGACGGCTATAAACATTACATGCCTCAGCCTGCGAATCAAACTCCAATAAAGCTTCCTTCAGTAATTTAGAAAACATACTAGGGATACTGCTTTGTTTTTGCCTATTAAAAGACTTGAAAAGAACAGTGGAAACAAACAAGGATTCCCAGAATACATATGTTATTATTTTCAAATGCTTTGTGGCACATATACAGTAAAATTTTAACTTTGTAATTGCTAAAATTGTAATTGCTGTCCAAACATCGTTTTGCTGTGTCAGTTGTTTTGTTCCCTAATGTGTATCGATTCCCAGCTGATTTGATCGATTTCAGTGCGACAAACATGTTAAGAAAAGAAAAAAAGAAGAAAAAAAAAACACACACACACAGCAACAAACGTAAATTCTTACCTGTATGTAGAAGTTTAAGAAGAACATAATAAGGGTGATCATATAACTGATCTGGAAATACAGCCAACCCATTGGGAAACCGCAGGGCCACACCACAGCACAGGATGTCTGGATCATGGTCAGGACGAACTGGATCTGTTCAAGGAAGAACAAGGTTTGAGATGTATTTTCAATAAACAGTGCTGTGACGCACTGTGCTCAATATCCAGATATAATAATGATAATGAGCCTTTATTGATCACATATACATTATAGCACAGTGAAATTCTTTTCTTCGCATACCCCAGCATGCCAGGAAGTTGGGGTCAGAGCGCAGGGATAGACATGATACAGCGCCCATGAAGCAGAGAGGGTTAAGGGCCTTGCTCAAGGGCCCAACAGTGGCAGCGCCGGGGCCTGAACCCCTGACCTTCCGATCAGTAACCCCGAGCCTTAACCGCTAAACCTCCACTGCTCCCCAATATATATATATATATATATATATATATATATATATATATATATATATATATATATATATATATATATATATATATATATATATATATCATCATATATAGCATAATAGATATAGCATCAATATATTAACACGGCTGACAATGATCATATCATCGGCACTGGTGGCTCAGTCGTTAATGATTCGGTCTACTGAATATACAGGTGAATATTAATAGTTGTGATTTCAAATCCCAAAGTGTCAGCCAATTCAGTAAATGTAAACATCAGTGTCGTCCAAGTGTTACAACAGTTTTCCATCACTTTAACACCGATTGTAAAATGTATTAAAATACCTAATCCATCCTATTTTCAACAGTTCCCACAAAAAGACAGACAAGACAACAACCCACATTCACATGCTTGCAAATGGAGATCAGGTGACAGGGATTAAAATGACCTTTTTGTACATTTTTGTTACTTTATTGTACAGTTCATCTTCTTTTAGATTACATGACGAACCACCTGAGCAGAATCGCTGTAAAACATATACAAGTGATTGAATGAAAGGCAGCTCACCAGCTGTCCTTGTGTTATATACTTCTTCCACCACAGGTACGGCCGCATGGCAGGAACGGCTGAGAGTCCGTAATAAGAGTACATCAGCACGTGGATGAAGCTGTTAAAGCTGGCCCCGAAATAGGCTGGCGAAAGCAAAAAGAGAGAGGATATTTTATGGCTGATGCACCTAGGAAAATTCTGTTTGCTTTTGCAAACATTGTATACCACGCAGACCTAGAAGAGCAACTGCTTGTACTTCAAAAGACACCGTAAAGTCAAATATTTCAATGACAATATCTGTAAGCGTATTCGGTTTTAAATTCAAAGTGGGTGTGGCCTAAACTTTTTTTTTACCATACACACATACATACACACACACCGTGACCCTGACCAGGCGCTTACTAAGGATAAATGAATGAACCTTAAACATTCACATTATAATGCTTATGAAACATGTTCCTTCTTTGTTACATAAGCTTCATGTGAAAGTGTCCCTAGTCCCTTGTTGCACATGTCTAATCTCAAAAAGATGCCCTTTGAACCTTTCTGGCAAGCTTTCTAAAAAAAATAATAGTAATAAAAAATTCGAATCAGTAATTGTGTTCATTTAGAAGACATTATCTGTTCATTGTAAATAACGTATTCATATTTGGTTACATCACTAATTTGAGAGCCGCTGAACTCTGGACTTAATCCAAAACAATTCATTGCAGATCAGAATGCTGACTTAACTTGTTCTCTCTTGGCAGGTTGTATTAAAGTTAGCGGGTATAAAGCCCAACTGATTAGATACTGTAGTGTGACCTAGAGTTCACGAGACAGAGTGATCAATATCAGACTATGGTAAAAAGATTACCTACTCCAGCTCCCGAACACACACACACAACTGTGGGTTAGAATGATCAACACTGTGCTTATTCCAGGAGTGTCTGGAAGTGGTACATTATTGTCTTGTTGACTATTGCTTTAGGAACAGCACTTAAAATAGGAACATATTTCTCTGTTTTCTTTTTAATGAGCGACACTCACAGTGTCCGCATGGCACCCAGTTCATGACGAACCACCAGATGTTCGGCATGGTGGCATGGTGGTAGATGTGCAGGAAGGTGATCTGGTGGTTGTTTTTGCGCAGGATGAAGAAGAAGGTATCCATAAACTCGATGAGCTTGGAGAAGTAATACCACCACAGCACGCGAATAATCTGCAGAGACGTTGGTGATTACAGAGCAAATCAGTAAATAACGAACACATCATTCCGCATCGCAATCAAAAACCTTATTCTGTTCTTTCTGCATGTTTATTTTTACAGATTTTACAGGTACATATTATTTATGTGAAATCAACCACCAACATCTTTTTCAAACTGCTGGGTCACAGGGCAGAGTATCACACTCTGAAGAAAAGCGCTATCCGTCTTCTTCCACATACATGAGCTCATAGAGAGCAATGCCATCTCTCCCACCCAGACAGCACAGCTATGGATGGCTGACGATTATGTTAGTATCGTAGTATACTGTGATGAATAAAACCATATTAAGTTTTATTGTTATCAAAACGCCATAGACAAATAATAATAATAATAATAATAATAATAATAATAATAATAATAATAGGTGTAGCACATGCACTGAAATAGACGACTGCTTGAAGCCGTGGGCTGCGTCCGAAACCGCAAACTTACCCACTATATAGTATAGAAATACATGCATGTCTCCTACTATATAGCAGGTAAGTACACGGTTTCGGACACAGCCGTGCTCTCTTGTTTGCCGTAAAACGGTTGAGCACTGCCGTGTGTGATCGTGTCCTGTCACAAAATGCGGTGAGAACTCCCACACGACGTTAATAGCGTGATTAAGGTGTGTACATGTCTATAACGCACGTCGATAATGCGACTAAAACAGGAATGCTCCACATGTCTTAATTCAATTTGTGTTTACTTTGAGTCTGACTTTAGTCAGATTAAGGTCATCAGAAATCGCTGTTTACATGGTAGTTTCTTAATCAGAGTATCGTCTTAGTCGGGTTAATATCAGATTATTGTTGTCCATGTAAACGTACTGATTGACATAAACCTTTAATCTACGGATCATTGGCTTTGTAAACACAGCAGAAATTTTTATGACGCTTAAGGGGACATGATTACCTTGTTGCTGCTGCCAATTAGATGACACCTGTGTTTGTGTGTGCATGTGTGATCCCAGGTTGGTTTGATTCAGACCAAAGTTCATTGCGTGCTTTTCTGAGACCAGCCAATGATGTCATTAATCTGGCAACCACATAAGCGCCACAGAAAGCACTGCTCAATGAGACTGCCTCAGGAGGAAGTGAGTAATAACGACTCGGTTGGATCTGTAAAGCGCAGGATGTGACCCAGTACGCAACAGACAAGTCACGTTTGAAGGTGTGGTGTACATGTTTTACCCTGTCGTCGGCCTCTCCTCCGCTGTGAATGTCTTGGCAGAAGAAATTATAGCCGCCTTGCCACACAGCAGTCACAAGCTGCAGAGAAAACAGGGGGCATGAACATTTTAACAATCCAAAACAGGCTCATGATAATCCCTTTAAATATGCACCTTAGTCAGTGAGATGGCTGTCTATAGAACACGTAAGGCTTGTATTGGCAGTGAATGAGGAAAGTTTAAATCAGCAGGAAACACAAATCCACAAAGTGCTTCACATCACATACTTAGATCTGTAGATGTGCAGATCAGTCAGATCCATTGAAAATTTCTCACTGCCCTGCCACCATTCCTACTTGAATATATGAATATTAGAGTACAATACTGACATGTTAACATATTGTTCGGCTGAGAATCTTTGTAATTTAATCATATCAAGCTGTGTATAAACAGGTTTATTCGTAAATCGTTCGATAGGAACATTTACACAAGTAATCTGGTATTCATCCGGTAAGTTTAAAAAAACAAACAAACAAAAAAACGTTCATATCCTACTCGTGCTAATCGGTGTGTGTATAGTTACGCAAAAGAAAACCGACTGACATAAACCTCCATTGGTCAGCTTCAAATCAAATAATTTGCGATGAGTTACAGCACCTACGGTGGTGCTTGAAAGTTTGTGAACCCTTTGTAACCTTCTATATAGCTGCATAAATATAACGAAAACATCATCAGATTTACACACATGTCCCAAAAATGAAAAAAGAAAAACCCAATTAAACAAATCTGACAAAAATATTATACTTGATCATTTATTTATTTTGGAAAAGGATCTAATAGTACATTTCTGTGAGTGGCAAAAGTATGTAAACCTCCAGGGTCAGGAGTTAAATTTGCCCTGTTTTATTTAAAGAACAGGGATCGATCAACACGTCGATCACACTGATCTTCACGACACGCATTTGTGGAAGTCAACAAAGGAGATTTCTCAGAATTTCAGAAAGTGTGTTGTTGATGCTCATCAGGCTGGAAAAAATTACAAAACAAAAAACCCCATCTCTAAAGAGTTTGGACTCTACCAATCCACAGTCAGACAGATTGTGTACAAATGGAGGAAATTCAAAACCATTGTTACCCTCCCCAGGAGTGCTCGAGCAACAAAGATCACTCCAAGAGCAATACGTGTACAAATCTCCGAGGTCACAAAGGAACTCAGGGTAACTTCTAAGCAATTAAAGTAAGGCCCGCCTTATAATTATTGTCTTATTTGTTTCATTGGGTTCTCTTTGTCTACTTTTAGGGCTTGTGTGAAAATCTGATGATGTTTTAGGTCATATTTATTAAGACATAGAGAAAATTCTAAAAGGTTCACAAACTTTCAAGCACCACTGTATATACAGTATATATTCTCACCAAGTTTGAATAGCTAAAAATTCTAATTAAACACACACAAATGCAATGAAAATTTTGTGAAAGCCAGTGGTTTCCTGTTGAAGAAATATTAAATATACGAAAACAAAAACAAAACAAACCAACATAAATCCATAAATTAAGACAAACAGGACCACTCATTCAATTAAGTACAAATGCTGTGTACACTTTATTAGGGCCAGCACTAAGTGACCAATAAGTAACGGTCCAGTATGTCTCAAGCTGTAATGTGCTTTGTACCCCCTAGTGTGCTATATGTTAACATCGGCTTCCTCACTTCTGACCATTTCATCTGACCATTATTTTAAGATATTTTGCTTTTTTTCCCCCTTTTCTTTTTTTTTTAAGGAAATGACTACAATCGTTATTACTAAACTGCAGTAAACATGACTGGACAGAAATATCTACACAGATAACTTTGGTTCGTGATGAATACCTGGTATCATTATTTGATTATTACATCCCAATATATTATTATTATTATTATTATTATTATTATTATGTGTTCTTATATCTGTGTACCGTGAAGCTTTTCATGAACTATTTACTTACTTCCTTTAGCCCTTTAGACTCATGTGTTTGACCTCTTCATAAGGACATTCAAATCACGCTTAAAATCGCCATAAAATTTGATTGCATGTGTTGAGTTGGACAGTTGGCTTGATCTTAAGGAGGACTTTAGTCCAAGTGGTGATCAAACATCATAATGCACCACACATGCCGATCCATCGGGCCTGATCTCCGCATGTCCACTTCTATGTGACACGGTGTTGAGAAAACAATGAACAATGGCCCGATTACAATGTAGATACAGACGAGTGACAGACTAAAGGATAAAACAGTGGCTCTGTTATACTGGGGAGCATTATACTATGAGAGATTTTGGAGCGACGTTACACAGCACTCTCCACCTCCATCCACTAAACACTAATTAAAAAGGCATGTAGTTTGGAAGAACAGTGTTCATCAATCCAGTCAAGCAGTAGAGAAGTGCAGAATCTGTGCCAAGCTGCAATGACTGTTGTGGGGCCTTGTCGTGGCTAAACAACTTACTAAGTTCCTTTTTTTTTTTCTTTATTTCCTTATCTGTATATAACAACAGTTTCCGAGTTTATAGTTTCCATATAACAGTATATGGTGCGCAAAACTTTGCTGGAGAATCACTTCAGAACGATTCTGTGATTTGCAGCAAACAAAAGGATAAAACAGCAAATACAGATAAGCAGTACTTCAGAAATCTAATGCAATTAGCTGAAGGGCAAGAGTGATTTTCACAGTCACAATCTGCAGAGAGGTGAATTACCTCCACCTGTAGAATTCATGTTGTTCATTGCCGTAAGGCTGAGAGTAATCATCAGGTTAATTAAAACATAACTTGCATAATATGCAGGATGTGAGATTTTACGGTCATAACCTAGGAGTTTTGCTGTTCTTTTTAAGCCGGAGTAAGTTTAAACTTGCATTTTTATCTCGGATATTTATTGAAAGTAACTGTCTGGCCAAGTCAAAAAGAAACTTAATAAAAACACAAAACACGCTCATGTGCTTTCACCTTGTTAATCTGAGAGTGAAACATCCTGGACATTATCTCTGCAATGTCAGTAATTATTTCACTATTCATTGACCTGATCTCTCAAATAAATCCTTTCACCCACCTCATAAAACATGTAAAACGAGAGAAAGGTGAGCACCAGATTATACAACACTAAGATCCCCCTGCAGGAGAAAGGCTGCCTGTTCCTCATGTACTTCGGCCCCATCCACACGATCAGGAGGTACATGATGGTGAAGGCCAGAGTGGGTGGGTAGTTGTCCAGCAGTAGCCAGCCTCTGACCCGAGGATCTGAAAAGATAAAGAGCAAAAAAAAAACAAAAAAAAACCACCTGAATCAGTTTCCCCTCTTTATCATTTCAACTGATCACACTGCTCAGGTAAATCAGGCCAAAACAAAGACAAAGAAACACTCACTGCAAGTGCTACTGCAGACAATAGTACAGAAATTGAAGAGTGTTTGAGATCCAATAATAATAAAAAATACATGATATTTTAAGTCCTTTAAGACTCATTTTTTAAATAAAAACGGTCTGTCAAGAAGTGCTTCTAAAGTATAGTATAACAGTATTTCTCACAACCCATATTTGGCCAACCACTATATAACACAAAGTAATGATGAACAGCACGGACTTTATTATAACCTAATCAGGAACTAAAAGCAATCAAAAGATCCAGTAATTCCTTTTTCATTTGCTGAGGACACTATTACATTAAAGTTCCCTTAACGAACATTATTCACCGTTACGTCCCAGGGCGTTTATTCCTTTATTTGTTTATTATACGTCCACAGTAATGCACTTTACTAATGATCATGTGTATGTGCTGGGTATTGTGACAGTGTTTTGCTGTTTCTCTCTCTCTGACTCTCTCTCTCCAATCTGAAGCGTAATGGACACCATCTGACTCTAGTTACCATCAACTGCTGGCCTGCTCTGATTGGCTGCTGGACGGACAGCTTGTGAATAAAGCAGGAGACGAAACTCACTTTTCTTCTGCCCCAGACTTTAGCAAGTGCGCTATAGTTGCCCTTAGGGTTTGTTACCTCTGTTAGCGTACAAGTTGTTGCTCAATCATCAAAGTAGATTAAGTAAGCCTGTGTATTTTCCCCCGTTTTACTCGTTAGGCATATAACGATACTCCTAAGCGAGAGCTTTACGTTATAGTTGTTTTTGGAATCCATAGGGAGGTGGACGCTGTTTTTGTTTGTGTTTTCTCCTGTTTTTGGTTAGAAAGGGAGTGAGGTGAAAGTTTTGTTTATTCTAATGATATTTTTGGAAAGCTGAAGGAGTACTCCTCCTAAAAAAATCAGAGGAACTTTGTTATTTTAGCCTGGTCCCTTCCTGAAGGCCGTTTGAAGCTTCCCTTTTGTGTGTTGAACTTACAAAGAAATCTTGAAAAGGAGAATATCTGGTCATCAGGCTGTGATCTGAAGCTCAAGTGCAATTTGGTTATGCAGCAAGACATAACATAATGATCCAAAACACAAGAGCAAGTCCATCTCTGAATGGCTCAAATGAAACTATGAAAATAAGGTTTTGGAGTGGCCCAGTCCAAACTTTAACCTTATTGAGAGGCTGTGGCAGTAAAATGGACAGTATTGTGTAACACATATATACACACATATACACATTTTTATATATATATATATGGGCAAGACCAAGAACTTTCCTCTCTTGTCCCAGATATAAATATTAAAACTCCTTTAAAATTTGCCAGGTAACAACAGCAAACAGGTTTCTGGGGGTTTGGTCCATATTGGTCATTGTGGACTTTATTTTACTCACCGATTTTGTTTGTTTGTTTATTACTGCTACTTATGATGTGTTAATGCTGACATACACGGTTTGCTCATGTTAAATAATGTCAGTTAAGTGAATCTACCAAGTGGTAAAGCCTTACCAAGTCATCACTAAACCTTTCACTAAACCTTTAACACAAGATTGAGTGAAGCAACAAGATAAAACAATTACTTGAGTGTTTCCATTCTAAATGGATTGATTTAGATTTGGAAATACTGATTGCACATGTTTCATCAGTTGATCTTGCATTTCAATGGACTATCTGGTATGGCTCCTGCACCCACTCCCTCACCCTGCTCTACAAGCTTATTGGCACAAGTTCCTAGCATGTTCATGGGCAAGATCAGTCATGTCAGTCAACAGCCTGTGCATTCACAGTATGTTGTGATCATTTTAAATCTGATCTCGTACAGTGTTTCAGGCCAGTACTGGCTCTAATCTTATTACAGAATCAGTTCCAGTACTGTTTATAACATTTCCTAATTGACTTCCCCTCAATAAACAGAAGTGCGTCTCGGCAACATCACATGCAGCACAAGAAATTACAGACGGTGGCAATTACAAAAGCAATGCCGCTGAAGTGCTTTCCTTGCCAATTTGTACCATATATTTCTATGTACAGTGAGACTTGGTCACTTTGCACCTTATGCGAGTACAATATGGTTTCTTATGTACACCAGAATTTTCTTTCTTTCTTTCTCTCCTGTCGTTCTATATTCTGTTACACAATGTACCTAATAAAACACGTCAGATCTTTTCCCACTTCTAATGTGATACAGCAACATTCAAGTGAAAAACAAATAGAACCCTTTTAAGAAAAAAAAAACAAAACAAAACAAAAAAAACAATAACCTGGTTGTATGAATGTACGTGCCCTAATATAACAGGGCATGTGCCTGCGCTCAGAATGAACCAATCGCATTCAAACTCATGTTCGGAAGTAATTATCATACGTATGTCATCAATGAAGTGATTCTGATGAACCCCAAATGTAGGATTTTCTTGACACATTCTTTGTTTCATCCAACTGTTTCAAGCCAAGGTCTGCAAAGAACTTAGCACCCAAAAATGATTCACCTGCTGACGCATGGTGGTGGCAGCATCATGCCATGGGGATGTTTATCTTCAGCTGGGACTGGGGGTCTAGTCAAGATAGAGGGAATTGTTCTACCAATCTATTTTGGTACAAAACCTGCAGCCCACTGTTAAAGAAACAAAAAACATCCTCTGGAAGATAACACAATAACAACCCCCAGCACAACAACGGAAGATAACACAATAACAACTCCAAGTCAAACAAAGGAATTGCTTCAGAAGAAGGTCAAAAATCTTGGAATGGCCCAGTCAGAACCCAGATCTAAATCCTATCTACAACTTGTGGAAAGACCTGAAGAAGGTTGTGCACATTAAATCTCCTCACAATTTGACAGATCTGAGCATTTTTGTAAGGAGAGGGTGGAATAGCCATATTGCCTAATGAAAATGTGCTAAAATAGTAGATTATTACCCAAAAAGACTGAGTGTGTTAACATAGTTAAAACTAAGTTAAGGGCTGCACACTCTTGCACAACCAGGTTATTGTAAAGTTTTATCTTATGTTTTTTTCTTCTCTCCCCCAAAACCTTTCTATTTGGTTCGTCACTTGACTTTTGCTGGTTGCTATTATCACATTAAAGGTGGGAAAAAGTGCCGATATGATTCATCTTGGTTTTATTTTTATTTTTTTTTACATCACAGGGCAGTGGGAGCTCACTGGTTAAGATGTTGGGCTACTGTTTGGAAGGTTGTGAGTTCAAACCCCAGCCCTACCACTACCAGCTGCCACTGTTGTGCCCTTGGGCAAGGCCCTTAACCCTCAACTGCTCAAATGTATAAATGAGATAAATGTAAGTCGCTCTGGATAAGGGTGTCTGCAAAATGCCGTAAATGTACAAAAAAACTACAAAGAAAAGTAGTGAGGAAAGGTCAGCAAATGCATGTTTTGAAGAAGAAAAAACGCAGACACGGAGCAATCACTCAAGCATGGAGTGTGTTTACACAGTACACTGGACTACTGAGAAGGTATGAGCTCCACACGCTCTATTGAAAGGTGCCAGTCGTGCACTGCTTTGCTTGCATACAAGGCACTACATGTAAATTATGGCAGGAATGGGAGATAACTTACCCCTGGGACCCATCCATGAGTCAATATGTTTGTTCAGCATGTGGTTAAAGCTTTCCATTTCTAGCCTGTGGAAAAGAGTAGAGAGATTCATTTGAATTGTTGAGGGGTCATGTTTCATTTCTCTCTCTAGTAGATTTAGCAATTTGACAAGGACAGTGGAAAGCCGATTTCTCCACTGAACGGATACAACATAACTAATCCAATAGCTCAAACATAGTCACAATAGGTGATTCATATGCTGTTTAAATAATTTGTACAAAATATTTTGAGTAGGACACAACCACACACTGATATGCAAACTGCAACTGAAAGCTGAATAAATGGTCAACTAGCTTTACATATACAAAGACTATTGCTATTCTGACTTGTTAGCTAAATAAACACTTAGGAATAGTTTTGTGCAGGAATTTAAGAGACGTGCGTGCACAGCCAACTGAGGCTGAGAACTAAACTAATTAAACTAACCCTAGTTCCATGCCTAATTAAACAAGTAATGTAATGTATAATGTGACATACATTATTATTAAAATACTATTTTTGTTACTTATGCTTTTGTAAATGTAAGCAAACTGGAGCTGAAAACTGTTACATCCAATAGGAGTAGCAACACACTCATGGAGATAAAGTGTGAAATGTGTCTTGCCAAGTGCTACATATCACAGCACTACTGCAAACACACACACACACACCTATTACATCCACACTTTAGGATTGTCCAAAGTCTTAAATGGCTTTTATGTTTGGCTCTCATGAATTACCAGAATTAAACTTCTTGAATGCACATTATTATTATTATATTATAGGCTAACTGAAATAGCTATGAGATAAATGTGAGTAGGCTATGAGCCGTAACTGGCTTTAAGTAAACACTTAATAATGATAATGAGTCTTTATTGGTCAAATATACATTACAGCACAGTGAAGTTCTTTTTCTTCGTATATCCCAGCATGTTAGGAGGTTGGGGTCAGCCATGACATGGCGCCCCTGGAGCAGAGAGGGTTAAGGGCCTTGCTCAAGGGCCCAACAGTGGCAGCTTGGCAGTGTTGGGGCCTAAACTCCCAACCTTCTCATCAATTACCCAGAGGCTTAACCGCTAAGCCACCACTGCCCCTAACTAACACCACTAATATTAGTTACATTTTAAGTTGTTGCATTGCTACACATTAATGTTACATATCAATAACATACTACAATAGATGTAAAGTGCATTGTTGTATTGATGGCGTAGTATCACGTAACGCGATTTAGAACTCAAGTGACAAGAAGTGAACTTAGAGTGTAAACGCAATAAAATGAAACGGTCTATCTGGAGTCAGAGCAGTTTATGGAAGAAAGGAAAGATAACTCAAATTTAGTAGTTGATGTAGTACACATTCAGCATTATGATACATCATCTACGACACATTTCTGGATTGGGGACCACAGTAAAGTTTGGATTCTGGACACTGTTTGCATACAGATAAAACAGACAATTTATTAACAGTAAGATTTCTACTCTACAATTTTGAAAATTACACGAGAAATTATGCTCTGTAAGAAATAGTGATATGATTGCAAACTATCCTTCTTTTAATATTAAATCAATAGAGTATGATTTATTTTAAAGCAATACGAGTGCAAACGTCAACAAAACAACAAACAAAAAAAAGAACTAAGATATTGTGAAATTTCCTATTTTCTGTACGGAGGCTGAAATCAACAGGTCATATAATCAAATAAATGAAGTCAGAGCAGTTTACGGAAGAATATAAGGATAACATGACGGAGATGACACGTTAGGCATTGCGAGATAGAACACATTTCTGCAATGTGGACCTCGCTGCTTTTCGTGTATGTGTACATGGTGCCCTGTGATGTCCCAACCTGGGGTGAATGCTCCTTTGGATAAGCTCCATGTCCACCACAATCCCGACCAGGAAAGAACAGTTACAGAATAATAATAATTATTATTATAATAATCCATCCATTTTCCATACCGCTTATCCAACACAGTGTTGTGGCGGAGCCTGGAGCCTATCCCAGGGAACAAGTCGGGGGACACCCTAGATGGGATGCCAACCCATCACAGAGCACAATCGCACACACACTACTGACAATTTGGAAATGCAGATTAGCCTACAACGCATGTCTTTGGACTGAGGGAGGAAACCGGAGTACCCGGAGGAATCCCCCAATGCAGGGGGAGAAAGTGCAAACGCCACACACAGGGTAGGGGCAGGATTTGAACCCTCAACCCCGGAGCTACGAGGCAAACGTGCTAACCGCTAAGCCACCATGAACCCCCCCCCCCCCCCCCATTATTATTATTATTATTATTATAAATAATAATAATAGTAGTAGTAATATCAGAAATAGCCCTTAGCTTATGAAGAAGGCATGGATCTAAGAATTGTGGGCTACTAATATGACCATATAAGGAGATTTCAGTGCGCTGTAACAGCAGCAGGTCACGTGACGCTGTAACTCACTGTAACTTTTGATTTCATCATTACACACTTTACATAACCACGGAAACCATTGCAAACCACGTGACACGAACACCTTTCTAGAGTTCTCCTAAAGAAACGAGAAGACCCAACACACACACACACACACACACACACTTTCCCCCCCCAACATACTATTGCTGACAAGCCTTGCGGTTCTTTACTTTACGTAAACGCCTTAAAACTAGCTTTGTACACACAAAACAAATAAAAATAAAAAAGCGTAACTAAAACGGTTGTTTTCTGAAGCAAACGCCATTTATGAAAGCGCTCAATGAAACACGCAGCATCACGTGAACGCGTTAAACTGCTTGGTATTTAATTTCACAGGATGAACAGCGAGCAGAGCAAGAACAAAATGGTTTGGTTTGGATTTGTGCGTCCAAAATTGTGAACGTACCTCCTTCTGGATGGACGTCCTTTGGGGTCCCCGTTCCCGCTGTTTCAGTCTGAGAGAGTGTGTGTTTGTGTGTGTGTGAGTGAGTGTGAGTGAGAGAGTGAAGGAAGAGTGGAGGAAGAGAGACGCGTGTGATAACAGTTCAGTTTTAACGCCTCACAAAAGCCTGATGGGACAAAGTCTACTACTGCAGGATTTCTACTGGATGTAAAACCGAACACTTTTTTTTTTTTTAACTAGACCCGGTCACTTAGACGCAATTTCCGACTACACCAAGATGGAAGATAGAGAGGCAATATCACAGAATGCTCTTCTAAAATCAAACACTGCTTGTCTAAACCAGATTAATCAGTCCTCCATGTAAACATGCGCATGTACAACCTGTACAAAACACCTAGAAACACTTCTGTAGATAGTGGATTCAACGAATCATTTAGTCATAGCTCTTTATTTATTTATTTATTTTTAATAAACATGTCACTGGAGTGGACTTTCACGAGAGCAATGTGGGGAAAATGTACTTTTCTTTTATATATATATATATATATATATATATATATATATATATATATATATATATATAACAACTTTAACGAGCACTAGTTTCACTCACTGTTCACTAGTGCACTGGGTTTAGGACAGAACCCGCGCTCACTAGGCGTTTCACCCATCTCTTGTAGCCGGTCACCCCATTCGTCTGGAGTCTTAACTGACCAATCACAGCGCTGCTCTCAGTGCGCTGGAAAACAGCCGGCGCGTACTGCGCATGCGCAAAGCGCTACAAGAACACTGCCTTTATGTGAACGACTTACTATTGTAATAGTATTATAACGCACGGGATCCTAACCCTACTCCACACTAACATGTACAGGACAGGGGTTACTCCAGGATTTATTGACACTTGTAATAACAACAGGTTTACTGTGTCGCGTGAAACTCTGTCTAAATGTTTACGGCAAAAAGGAATAATAATAATAATAATAAATAAAATCAATGTTGGATATTGATCAATACTCCACAGGATTCTGGATATCATCTTTCACGTGTTTTTAATACAACAATGGTATGCAATATTAAAACGTGTTAGAGATATGATGAGCAAAGTTTAAAAAATTTTTTTTATATATATATATATATATATATATATATATAAAAATTTATTTTTTAATATGTATAGGAATCACTTTATTTGAAGCCATGTACTCAAATGAGGCATAGTCTTTTCTTATTTTGGTCTTTGCACAAAAAATCCATAGTACAGTGTTTCAGTAAAGTGCATCCTCTAGTGGATGACTCCAAAATATAACCACTACTTAAAAAAGTACTAATAGTTAAACGTAAATCTAATTTAATGCTAGTTAACTGTAAATAATCTGAACAGAGTCCATTTAACCTGACACTTTTTGCCTTAAAGATCAGCCAATAATGGTATCTTAAACTGAACACCAAACATACTTTTAACATCATTACTAAGCCACATGTGGTGTTTTGCATTTTGCACGGACAAGCACAAGCCACAACTTTTATCAAGAGTAATTTTGTATTAAAAAGAAAAAAAAAAGGGGGAGGGGGGAAGCCTGCATATGGAGAAAACATTATGTCACCTAAACTTGTTAACTGATTGAAAGTATATTTACAGTATGCTTTAACAGTGGAAAGTAAACTTACTAATGTGCAAATGCTACAATTATATAAACTTATATAAACACAACCTCAGTGCAGGATTTTTAGTCAGAAACCAGAAGAAAATATACACACCTGATCCCAATAACATTGATCTTAAAGTTATTAAAATAATTTAGATTTTGAGAAGAATAAAAAAAAATCTCATATATACAAAAACAAACAAACAAACAAACAAAAAAAACCTGGCAGAGCCCTCTAATCCATACTCTAAAACTTTAATTTGTCTTGAATAATCTCTTATATCTTGTGAAACATTTTGGTCATCAGTTTTCATGCAAAAAAAAGAAAAAAGGGGGGGACTTGTATGACGTGGAGTTCTCCTTCTGCTTCAGTTTCCTCTTTTCACAGGGTTACCAATCAGCTCAGGGCACTTCTCCTCCCCCTTGGCAATTCGGTCGCACTTACAAAGCAGGTCATAGTTTATTTTGTCAGTTATCACGCTGTCTTTCTTGTACTGTGGATGCTTGGCAACGAATTCCCTCATCCACTTCGCCATGGTCATCAGTTCTCCTGTGGTTAATTAGAAGCATACATAAGACATTAATTAAAAAGCCCTATGGCAACACTTGAACATCAACAATGAATAATATGCAATCGTCATGTAATAGTAATGATGTTAGTTGGGAAATCTGAAACTAACTACTAGCAAAACTAGCTAAATCTAGTTTTGCTACTCAATTAAGACTGCTCGACTTCAGTGAGACGAGGTTGCTTTAAGGACTGCAATATAACATCGGGTAGCTGTTAATCACGCTGGCCTTTAGAAAACGGACATTCTGACACTGAAGATGATGTCAATACACCAATGAGCCCTGTAACAAATCACAAACTCTGAGGTGAACTATATTATATGTTGTATCTTTCAATACACACACACAGACACACACACACACACACAGCAGAAAATGTAACGTCCCTTTGTCAGGAAACTGTATTTTAAAGATAATTTAGTAAAATCCAAATAAGCTTTACAGGTCTTTATTGGAAAGGGTTTAAACGATGTTTTTCATGCTTGTTCAATGAACCATAAACAATTATTGCACATGCTCCTTTGGAACAGTCCTTAAGACACGAAGAGTTTACAGGCGGTAGGCAATTAAGGTCACAGTTACTATAATTTAGGACACTAACTAGACCTTTCTACTGACTCTCAAAAACACCAGTAAAAGATGTCTAGGGTTCCTGCTCACCTGCATGAACATGCCATAGGCCTGCTGCAGGGAGGCATGAGGACTGCAGATGTGGCCAGAGCAATAAACCAATGTCTGTACTGTAAGATGCCTAAGACAATGCTACAGGGAGACAGGAAGGACAGCTGATCGTCCTTACAGTGGAAAATTACATTTAACCATGTGTCCCCCCTAGACGTGATCGAGAACTTGCAAATGCCTCGGTGGAAGAGTGAAGTAACATCTCACAGCAAGAACTGACTAATCTGGTGCAGTCCATGAGGATGAGATGCACTGTAGTACTTTAAGCAGCTGGAGGCCACCAGACTACTGAAACTCTCTCCATTTTGGATTGCCTAAAACTGCTCTAGATCACTTGCAAATGGTACAAAATACGGCAGCTAGATTAAGACGCGAGCCTATTACTCCTGTCCTCGCTTCTTTACACTGTTTGCCAGTCAATTTCCGCATTGTTTTTAAAATTCTGCTATTTGTTTTTAAAGCTTTACATGGACTTGCTCCTCAGTACATATGCGATCTCTTTACCCCGTATACTGCCGCAAGATCTCATCGATCATCCAGTCAGCTACTCCTTTTAGTCCCTCGTTCACGTTTTAAAACCAAAGGTGACCTGCTTTCTTGGTAGCTGCCCCCAGGCACTGAAATAGTCTCCCTTTTCATATTAGATCTTACCCCTCTATTACCATGTACAAATCTTCTCTGAAGACCCACTTTTGTTCGTTATCTTTTAATTCGGTCTGAGGGTTTCATTTGTCCACTGGTATTTAATACTATTAAATGTTTGTTTTAAATCTGTTTTATACTACTTGCACAGCACTTTGGTTTCAACTTCTTGTTTTTAAATGTGCTTTATAAATAACAAAACTAAACCTGACGAGTTTTACATTGTTAGGATTGATTTTATTATATTTATACCTGATCTAATTATATTTACAATGTAAGACGTTTAATGTGTTATGTACAAATAAAATAAAAAAAATTACACACACACACACATATATATATATATACACACACATACACACACACACACACAGTATCTCACAAAAGTGAATACACCCCTCACAGTTTTGTAAATATTTGATTATATCTTTTCATGTGACAACACTGCAGAAATGACACTTTGCTACAATGTAAAGTAGTGAGTGTACAGCTTGTGGAACAGTGTAAATTTGCTGTCCCCTCAAAATAACTCAACACACAGCCATTAATGTCTAAACCACTGGCAACAAAAGTGAGTACACCCCTAAGCGAAAATGTCCAAATTGGGCCCAAAGTCTCAATATTTTGTGTGGCCACCATTATTTTCCAGCACTGCCTTAACCCTCTTGGGCATGGAGATCACCAGAACTTCACAGGTTGCCACTGGAGTCCTCTTCCACTCCTCCATGATAACATCATGGAGCTGGTGGATGTTAGAGACCTTGTGCTCCTCCACCTTCCGTTTGAGGATGCCCCACAGATGCTCAATAGGGTTTAGGTCTGGAGACATGCTTGGCCAGTCCATCACCTTCACCCTCAGCTTCTTTAGCAAGGCTGTGGTCGTCTCGGAGGTGTGTTTGGGGTCATTATATTTACAAAAATGTGAGGGGTGTACTCACTCTTGTGAGATACTGTGTGTGTGTTATATATATATATATATATATATATATATATATATATATATATATATATATATATATATATATATATATATATATACTGTGTGTGTTTTTTATATATATATATAAAAAGAAAGCGTATTACTTTTTAAAGAAAACAATATTGGATGTGTATCAGTATCAGGTGATACTCAAGGTTTATTTTATTGTTTGGATATTTGTAAGAGGTAATGAATGGATTTTAGGTGACTGCTAGGAAAGGGGGAAAGTGTACTGAATATGTAATAAATAATCAAGTATCATTTTTCACAGCAATTAAATGTTATTGTTGTTGGAAGAGGCACATGTTTAACAGATGTAATATTAAAAAAAAAAAAACAAAACCAAAAAAAAAAAAAAAACAGCCTGTAGTCATAATATAGCACTGGCATGTGCATGTCGTTACTACAGATGTTTATAAACCAGTGAATGGAAAGGGAAATGAATGCTCGACTAGCCGGTGATTAAAATGAAAAGCATCAGTGTGGCTGACATGCCATGCGTGCAGGGTCACCTCTAGTATAAAATGGGCTTACAAACCTGAGGTACCCGATTTGCGTTCGCTGTCTTTCAAGACTGGAGTTGTACGGGATGTTACTGGGAATGTATTATTTTTCGTTTGTCAAATCTGGTCACCCACTCACGCCCACTGAAGGTGAAACGTGCAAACTCCTGAGATCTTTTTTTAGTCTTTACTTACTCATATATTCTCACTGCCATTATGTCAACATAGCTTGTTATGGCGTACCAAATACACAAATAGTGATATTAGGATTCGAATACCAGTGTTTCAAAAAGTTTAACCAGGTGTTCAATAGCATCTCCACTGAGCATCCCCTAACGCGTCCTAGCATCCTTTCGGACATTCCAGGTGCTTCTTTGAGTGATATGTTGGATCACAGCATTCACATTATCTAAGAAACCTACGACATTTTGGTTGTGCTGAATCATCTTTAAGTCACATTTAGGGCTCATGTGCGTTTAGTATATAGCAGGGCATGCAGTATAAACTCTAATATGCAGGAATATAATTGTAGTATTTGGCATTTCAAGTGTAGCCCTGTGCATACCTGATGCTCGCTTCTTAATGAGTTTCAGGTAGTTCAAGATGGTGCAGCGCGTGTCGACGTCGACCTCCATATTCTCCAGGTAGCAGTTCAGAATTGGTACGAGTCCCTGGAACACACCCTCCTGAAGACATGTTACAATTAACATTTACTTCACAGACAAAAACAAGACAACACAAGCATCACCTTACCAAACTGATCTTTTAAAAGGTAAAATACGCTTTAAGTATCTTTACCTTGCCGTTAATGATCGTGTCAATGCTCATCAGAGTGTACTCCTCATGATCCTCAGTAGTCTCTACGCCATTCTGGGTGGCTGTGGAAGCGGAGTCAAGGAGTGGGTTGCAGCCTTGACGGAGGATAAACGGTATGTCAGTCTGATAAGCAGGCATTTTGATTCTCAATTCATATTGACACTGAGTCAGTTCAGTGAATACATAAACAACCTGTTCTTTACCTTTAAAAATGTCCTTCTTGAAATAAAACATGCCTTCTTGCACCGCGTTTCGTTTCTGGGCAACTTTCATGTTGTCATCAACCTAAAACAATGTTCTCGTATTTAAATTAAAATGACCAAAAACGTTACGGCCTTTGTAACACAAAACAAAAAAATTATTTAAACAAAACAAACAAACCTTCGACAAGGGAATGAGGAAGTCTAACTTGTAGGAAAGGATCACTCGTGTAAGGAGAACAATGAACACAACATATGCTGCGTTCTCAAAGTCAGTTAACTGAACCTGTGTGTGAGAGAAAGGTTTCCGTTATACACGTACAAACTACAAGTTGTAGCAGCTGTAGCACACAGACTGTGGTCTTAGAAACATCCATCATTATTTGACTAGCATGCTAAGCTGTGGATACTGTATGAATTGAGTGATACCGACAGAACCTTTTAGGGATGAAACGGTTACCGGTTTCATCGTTAATCATCATAAAGACTGTGATTTATAAAACTTGCGGTAAATGCGGTCCACACACACTCAGCATGAGTCTGACGCAAATCCGAAGTGTGGTCATATTTTGGATTTTATAAATATGCTGAGGGGAAGCTTAATAGAAGATGGTAATTCTGTCTGCAGAGCTTGCCACAAGAAAGTTGCTGCGAAAGGGGGTTTTGGCGCCTTTTCCTCTTTTCCCCCATAGTTTTAAATAGCTTATGAATGTCGTGTGCATTTCACTTCCGCTTGTGAATTAGCGGCAATTTGGGAGGCAGTTGCTTGAATAATGGTGGGTACATTAAAGGAACATGCAGAACGGAGGGTGGGGGCCCGAGCCCCTGACCTTTTTCTAAATTATTTAAAAGTGCCCCTCAACATTAATTAATAAACAATTATATTATGCAAAAAGCATTTGAATTCACATGAACCTGAGAGCGAATTAAATGAACAGCAGCAAATTAAATCACAAGAAAGCCAGAGAATATTCCTATTTAACTCGAGTCCGACTAGAGTCTTGCTTCAACAGGCGGACAGGTACGCTGAAACCACTAGCTTTTCTACTAACCTTTTCGTAATAGTAGCAGCATTTTATATGCTCATCACCGGTAGTTTTCAAATTAACTTAACTGAGAGGGAACTAGCTATTCAAGCTCGTTACATTTCCAAACATGAAAGTAACCTTGCTATATTATATGTATGTTATAGAGTCAGTAAAAGCACGATGACAAACAGACAGAGATGGGAGAAATTAAAGAAAAACTGAAGAAGGAAGCAGAGAAAGAGACAGCTTAAAGATTTGAGACTAAAAAGCCAGTTCAGCAAGCAGTGCTGCAGTTTCAAGGAAATCAGAGTGCTGCTGCCAAATGTAAATTTAATTGTGAAATTAATAGTTTTTCTGACTTTCTAGTAAGTGACATATGGTGGGTGTGTCACTACATTTGTGGATTAGTAATACATTTCATAATGTTTACATTTTCTTTTAATGATTCATTGGATTCAACTCTCCACTAGAAGTTGCCGTTTTGTTGTAATGATTTCTATGAATGTAAACAAAGTGCCATTAGGTTATATTAGTAGTGTCATTCTCATAGTCATGATTGTGACCACATGCAGTCTCTTTACAGTGTCAACAAGGGTGATAAGAATATGTAGTTAAATTAAAGTTAGTGAAGTAGTAAAATTAGCTCTTTGGTGATATAGCCCCTGCCCCTGAAGAACTCTCTGCATGTCCCTGGTTTATTACTATTCTTAATGAAAAAACAACAACAAAACTGTACAACGACAAACTCGCTTATATCAAACCAAATCTTCCGCCATAGTCTTGTCAGTCAGCTCGCCTCGTTCTCGTCACGTGATAAAAAGAAATCTGATGTCTGCTGATCTGTGTTGCGACTCCGACTTGTTCGGCTCATGCTGAATTGAGCAGACACGTTCAGTTTTTAATTTTAGCATCCATTCTAACTGAACTAAATGATTTTTATTACTATAAAAAAGCTAAATGACAGTGGGGGCGGTGCCGCAGTGATGTAATCAGTGTGCAGCCGAACACCGTGTATCGCAGCAAGCCTAGTGACAACCATCCATCACTTTATAGTCAAATATAACACCTGTTTAAATGATTTCAGTGTGTATCAGTACTTTTTGTACATTTTAACAATACCATGATAATACTGATATCCGTAATAGTTTTGGTCACGATACTTTTCATACCGTTACCGTTCTACCACCTTTGCACAACAACAACAAACAACAAAAGACCCCATTGACTGTAGTAAATGTCTGTAAATGTAAAAAAAATACTTTAAAAAAATGTAAACAATGATCAAATTAAAATTTTAGGAGCATTTCGATGAGCTGCACACCTCCATGGGCCGGAACTCGACTCTCCATCCTATGTCAGAATTCGGAGGAGGTGGTTTGAACCTCATGGTCTGCCAGTTAGTTGACTGAAGATTCTGTAGAACAGGATGGGGGGGGGGGGGGGGGGGATAATAAAAAATTAAATTAATTTTTAAAAAAGTTACTACAGACATTTTGTTAATATTTTTATTTATTTATTTATTTTAAGTGTCTGCATTCACAAGGAAATACTGAAAATATATATATATATATTTTTTTATAATTGAACATTTATACACCAAGTACCTCAAAGTGGTCTGATTCGTTCTCATCGTCCAAATGAATCTTCTCCTCAAACAGCGACAGTGGGTCACGAATAAAGAGGTGGGCAATGTGCTGGGCCAGCAATTTGTCAATGCCTGCAAAATATCTCAGTATTAACATATAGCTTTTATTACAAAGGCATAATGTAAAATCCTGCTCTCCTTTTACCTGCATCAAGGAGCTGATTGTAGACGTCATCATCTTTCGTCAATTCGATATCGTTGTATTTTTCCCCGCAAAAAGAAAGGTAGCTGTCAATGGAGTCGTATCTTGACTTGTGGATCCTGAACTTGTTGTTTTTCAAAGGCTGAAGGGCAAGATCACAGAGGCAAACATGCTTTAGAGGAATTTCACAAATGGAAAGAAAAGTCTTGGCATACAATTCACTGCAGTGACTTGTATAGTACAAGTATACAGTTCTACATCATTTTCAACTGTTGCTCTGACCTCCAGCCCTCGTTCTTCCCGAGTCCGGTCATCCACAGAGGCTGAAATAACACCCCAGCGGCAGTCGATATCCGACACGTGGCCGCGATAGAACGGAGAAGCAGCACTGAGGGCCATCTGCACATATTGTGACACTTTGTAAAACTATAGTTCAAACTAAAAATGCTTACAGAGCTTAGACTAAATCAGTATCAGATTTTTCATTCACACATTCCATTAAAACAGGGTATACATAATTAATTCCTTCATTTAACACAGTTTGAATTTTTTTTTGCTTTAATTTGAAATGAACTGCTCTTAGTTCAATTTGTAGGATTACCACATTTATATAAAATAAATAAAATAAATATTATGTTGTTTTTTTTAAGATACAGTTTGCATCTTGCATTTATAGTCTGTTTATATACACTACCCGTCCAAAGTTAGGACACAGCAGATTCTGATAAAGGCTTATGACTGAATTTTGCTTGCAAGACAAGACAAATGTAAATAGTGAAGTTAATGAATAATGTATCAAAAAGTGTGTGTTTTAATAAGTATAGATCAGTCACAAATTAACGGGAGAAGTAGAAGTCGACACCAATGGCATTAAAAGGGCCGGCAACAAATCTAGTCCGTACGCCCGAAATACCCATTAAAGAAAAACTATTTCAGACGTTTGATATTGCTTTGACCCTGTGTGGTTCAATGCCAATATCTCCAATAAAATCAGTTCATCTGCTCACTGCAATGGTAATTCCATACAAGTCCTACAAAAACATTCAGCCACTTGTGCTTGAGACGTCTCACTGACGGGAATCTTGGACAGACAGACCAACCAAAAGCATAATGCCTCTACCACTTGGTCACAGTGGCATAAAAACTGGAAGCCATTATACTACCGTTATACGAGCATTTGGCTCGTATTATTTAGGTCCACTTGATCCCTTAGAAAGACGAGTAACTGCAAGTCAAGAGATTATTCCAACTTAAATCGTGTTATGGAACATTTCTATCCTGATGGGAGTGGTCGCTTCCAGGATGATTCCACCACCCCAAACATAAGGCGGTTTGACGAGTATGAAAATTATGTAAAAATCACATTGCTATGGAGAACCGCTGCATAACACACATTCTCCTCTGGGTATTTGGTTAGGTTCAGATCTGGGGAGTTTCAAGGTCATAGCAATCTACACACAAACAGATGGAATATCTCCAGTACAGTGCCAGAGATTGTAGAATCTGTGGGAAGTTGCTCTGAAGCCGTTCAGTAACACATAACGTACACTTTCATGAACACTTAGCCGTAGCTAAGACACGTCATGTAGGTTATTCCTTTGTCACCCATCTGTAGTGTTCACTTAAAATATACTTAACTTAAATTACCCCAGTTTCCCCAACAAGTAATTTTCATTTAGAACTCAGGAGAAGCAGCCAACAAATGATCGACGCTATTTGAGAAAAGCCTCATTAAGGTCGTTGAGATGATGCTTGGAGTGTGTAACAGGGTTGGGAGATATTTATGACTGGTTCTCAACTATGATTTTTTTTGTTGTTCTTACATATTGCAATTGAAAAATTACATAAATTATTTTAAAAGTTTTATATTTATTAGAGTGGACTTTGAAATATTCTTTATTTATAAGAACTATTGTTTGCTGTAGATGGCGCTGTTACTATTTTTCCAATTTAAATAAACGATAATAATAAAAAAACATTACTTGCACTATGTGCTATAGATGGCTCCGTTACTATTTTTGCACAACTCAGTGAACCCTTCTTTCTCGACAGAGTAAATAGGGAACAGGTCTTTCGTGACATGAAACGCCACCGCATCTGACTTTTTAAATATTGAATATGCATTAAATTTTTCAAATATGTTCATCTGACTTTTCAAATATTACTTTAGATATTTACTACAAATATTACTTCAGATATATTCCATATATCTGAAGAGATATTTGAACCCTTTACTATGAGTTCACTCCTCAGTGAAGTGCTGCCTGTTTATCTTGCCCTGTTTATTTTATTTTCCCCATCCAAGCACGCAGCATTGACTTAGTAAACAATGAAGAAAACCCTTGATCGGGTGTGTTTAAACGTTTAACTGTTATACGTCTACATTTTACATTTTAAACTAACAGGTTTACATTCTTTCTAGTTTGTCACACAGGACAAGCCTTCAGTAAAAGTTCAAATTTGGGTGTTTTAAATAATCTGTAATATTACTCACCACTATGGGGCAGAAGGTAGCCAGCTGGTCATAGAGGTATCGAGCCTCCCTGATGCTGCAAGCTTGAAATGTGACCTAAATAACAGTAGGACAGTTTACAATTATTCACACAGCAGAAGAGTCAACATTTGACCGGTTAACCTGTGTAACCTGTTTACATTTTCTTACAAGCCTTGTTAGCAAAAACTAATAATAATAATAATAATAATAAATACATTTTATTTATAGAGCGCTTTTCAAGATACTCAAAGACACTTTACATAAATAGTCCTAGGACAGCACATTAAAATCATACAGCATTAATTACATAAGTCTCATAAAAAGGTGAGATCTAGTCTAATGTACTGCATGAATATCTTCACCTGCAGATAGAGCTGCAACAACTAATCGATAAAATGGATAATCATTGATTATGAAAATCGATTCTCATTACTGATTAGTCGGTCTATGCGAGGCACAGGGTGCGTTTACTCACTGCATTACTTCTGCTCCAAAAACACGCATCGGATAGTACAGACCAAAATTTTGTCCCAAATCACGTACTATACACTTACAGTATGCACAGTATGCAGTATGCACTCCACCGTCTAGTGTATGGATTTTATAAAGATAATATTGTCTCAAATGGAACACGACCGGTTTTTCATTAACAGGAAGTATAAGCCGTTTCCCAGACGATGGCACATAACGTCAAACGCACGTAATACGACACCGCTAGCTTTAGCAGAATACCCAGAATCAATGTTACCTTTTAAGCCCAACATGAGCTCAGTCACCATCAGACAGAGGCACAATCGGAAAGTGACGGGGTGCAACCCATTTTTGATGTGCATGAACTGCAAGCATCAAGATTAAAACAAACAAAAAAGGCTTGAAATATTTCACTTTATGTGTAATGAATCTAGATTATATGAAAGTTCCACTTTTTAAATAAAATTATGGAAAGAAACTTTTCCACAATATTCTAATTTTTTGAGATGCACCTGTATATAAAACAGTTGTGTTGATGTGAAGTTTTAATCTGAAGTTGATATTCGTAACACTCAGTTTGTGGATTTTATTTTAAATAAATGAAAAAAAAGGTATCGAAAGTTGTGTTATTTTTTTTTGGGGGGGGGGGGGGGGGGGTGTTGATGGGATTAACCATCCAATTGATTGATTATGAAAATAAGCGTTAGTTGCAGCCCTACCTGCAGACAGCAGTTTCCCATTCCGAAGCCCATGGCGTCCATGTAGATGTGGTCAGGGAGAGCTGCACTAGTCGCTTCTCCATCGTCCTCGGGAAACGTCTCCACAAAAGGAGTTGGTGTGTTTTGATCTTTGAAAACTACGAAAACAAAGATGCAAATGCTGATAAATTCCCTGGTTCACAAAATTACATTTCACAATACACAACATATTGCTTTCTGTGTGGAAATGGAATTTCCATTTTATACAGTAAGACGATCTTGGATAGCATTACACCTGCACAGCAACGAGTCAAAGGGTAATTCGAGTCACCTCGCTTTTGAACAACGCATATCAGGTTCTCAGTTGAACTTCACAAAATATGCATTGTATCCATCTCGCTATACATCATACATCAATTCTGCCTTCGCATGACATGGTTAATCATTATGACCAGAGAGGTACGATCTATTTACTCCTTGCTCTAATTCTCAATAAAGAACAACGCAATTTAAACAAAAACAAGCGGGTCTCTCTATGGTATTTAAAGAGGTGATGAGGTGATATTGACTCACTGGGTACGTTGATCGCCACCTTCTCCCCCCTTCTGTGACGAATGTTCCTGGTCAAAGTGCTGAAATAGATGTACAATTAAACTGTTATTCTGTGCATCTGTAGAAAATTGCACTACTTTACCTCTACAGCACTGCAGTAATAATAATAATAATAATAATAATACAACTATTAGACTATAATTATAGTTTCACAGCCTCTTTAAAGGACAAAGTATTTTAGTTTTATAAACAATGGCGTTTTCCTGTTTTGAAAAACACCCTCAAGGCAAATAAGATAAAATTATCAGGGTCCACACCCTTGGAGCTTTGTTAGATAAAACTGCTCCTATTGAGAAGGAATGCAAAAAACCTGCTGTAGTCGATACACCTGAAATCAAAAAGAAAGCAAGAACCCTGACCTGAACCGGGGATGTCTGTTGATGGCCTCGTCAGGAAAGAACAGGGACTTGCTCACTCCTTTCTCAATAGGCGTTGGCCTGTATTCTGGTTTTGTGAAACCCGGGCAACCTAACCTGAAACACAAGATTCAGCTGTCAAATGCAAAACGTGTCTACACATGTAAACACATTTTCATATCTACATCATCGGAAACATTTTAAATAACATATGCTTATTATAAACAACAGTCTCTGGGTTCAAGGGTGATTATGATGCAGATACATTTTGCAGGATTCAGATGGCTACAGAAATCTCCAGTTCACTTTTGAAAGTGTAATTCAGATCAATGGTTTAATTAGCTGACGCATCAAAAACAACGACTTGTAAGTTTCTCACATCCCCCCCCAGACTAGAGATCATTTTGTATATGCAATCTGGGGCATTCAAGGATATTCAAATACAAAGAGAGGCTCATTTAGGAATTACTGGAACTCTCTGGAATGAATGTTATGCATGAACCATCCTGAAGGTTGAATAATCAACCGGTTTTGTGTCCTACTTTAAATGTCTTAGCTAGTAAAGATCTTCCAAATGGTTCTGCTCCTCAACCTACTCTATATGGCCAAATGTTTGTGGACACCAGACCATCACACTCATATGGCAGTCCATACAGTTGTTTTTTTTTTTTGTGATCGTCACAGCTTGATTTTGCGGCAGCTTTTTTCCAAAATTTGTGATGCAACCTCACTAATGCTCTTGAGGCTGAATGGGCACATCCCCATGGCCATGTTCCACAATCTAGTGGAAAGCCTTCCCAGAATATTGGAGGTTATTACAACAACAAAAAGAGGGAATAAACCCGAAATGGGATGTTCAACAAGCACATTTAGGTGTGAAGGTCAGGTGTCCACAAACATTTGGCCATATAGTGTACTTTCAATGTCAGTATTTCCCCCCCCCACAGCCTCATCCTTTTGCACCTGGCCAATTGTCCACTAGCACTTGACACTGGATTTAGTGTTCTCAGTCACTGTTCCTGTAATACATATCACAGAATAAACTGAACACCCAGAAGAATGTATGCATCACTGCTGGTCAAAGCAAATGATTAGGAGTTGCTGTTGCATTGTGCATTCCATGTTGTCAGCTCCATGATACCTGGGGAATGACGTGATCGTGCAGAGAGTCTCGTCCTTGTTGAGCACAGACGAGGCCTCCTTCCTCCGCTTGTCCATGTTGTCTTCTACGGTGTTGAACTCTGACATTGTCCCGCCGTAAGGCTGTCCTGGAGTGCCCTCGATCATGTAGCTGCCATACTCTGGCCTCCACAGGGTTGGATGGCTGCAAATCATTGTAGGAAAAAGAGAGAGAGGGGGAAAAAAAAAAAGCCAAACAACAGACTTATCAACTCCGTGATAATTTTTCAGCTTGTCACATATTTGCATCTAGGTGCTAGCCATTATGCCTCTCCGCTGTAGATAAACACAAAACATACATAAATATGAATGGCAGCAGATTCCTCCCTCACATTTGCATGTGCGGGAAAGGCAGAATTACATTAGCCTGGCAAAATAAACACGTATGCAAAGTAATGTAGTATCTGTTTGTGTGTAGTATCGATGTTTGTGTGTAGTATCAAGGGAATAGTTAGTAGTTCTTTGGTGTGTGTGCAGCAGACAGGCTAAGGCTTTCCAGCTGTCCTACTATAAACTGGTGTTTTCCTGGTGTTGGGTTTGGCCAAACATCTCCCTCACATACACGAGTCTCAAGAGTTCATGAAAACTTGTGCAAACACAAGTCACATGACACAGTC
This sequence comes from Ictalurus furcatus, assembly GCF_023375685.1. Lineage (NCBI taxonomy): Eukaryota > Metazoa > Chordata > Actinopteri > Siluriformes > Ictaluridae > Ictalurus > Ictalurus furcatus. Next base: position 7,113,692 of record NC_071257.1, on the reverse strand, counting down.
ACATGATAGAATGCTTATAAAAAGACATGCACAGCACTTCGACGAGTGCTTAATGATTTGTAAAACAACAATGATAAAAATAAATAAATAAATAAAAAAACACCATAGGTGATTATTATTACTGTATAAGCATTTAAAAAGCTGGATATGCCACACGGTGCGCACACAATGAAATACATACAGCATTGATGCTCTTGGAACAATGAATTACGCTGCAGGTAATGATTATTATATTATATGAGCTCGGGTGAACAGAGTACATGACAAAGGGCAGTAGTGACTCACTTGGGGTTGACCTTCTCCCCCTTTTCTTGCAGCATGTCCAACACTTTGTTTCCATTCAGAACCAGACAAGCTTTTTCATTTTTCTCATCCAGTTCCACCAACATGTACTCCACCTGAGAGAGAAAAAATAAATAAATAAAATTCAAGAACTGTGAAAAATACAAGTGCAATGTGGAATTCTCCAAGCATTCATCTGTGGATTATTGGTGTTAATATTATATTAACAACATTATAAACAACAACTTTTATCTTGATGGAGCATCTGGTGTAACAATAATTGAAATAAATCATAAACTGACCCAAGTGACTTTGATCAAACGTGTAATGTTTGCACAGGGATGTTCCTCTCTCCCAAACCAACAAAGCTTTTAAATTCACCCCCCACTAAAGGTTATATAACCAGCGCATCTTACACTGACTGCTGATTCTTAAATAATCCAGATAATGATTTATAAATCTACTACACGCCCAGTCTGATGTAAAAAGTTTTTACAAGACTTTATAGGACACCGCCGTGGTCTCTTTCACACATTTTTATCTCTGGTCTGGCCTCAACGCTGAGTCCACTGTCTGACCAGGGGATTAATCTAAAACCAACAACATTCCAGCATGCACTCAGCAACACACTCTTATGTTTCTTGTCGTTCAACTTTTATGTTCCGCCTTTTATGAACCGTCCTTGTTGAACTTACAATTTTTTACTAATTCAGTTAAAACTACTTCCTGTGTACATCGTTCTTCCACTTTGCTGTGTTAGGCTACTGTCAAAATGCAATCCATGAAGTTGTCTCTCTCTCTCTCTCTCTCTCTCTCCAAAAAGTCTGAATCCAACCAAACTCCTACTGTAAGTATTTTGCTTATATTTCCTCATTTGTAAGTCACTTTGGATAAAAGCGTCTGCTACATGAATAAATGTAAATGCAAGTATTTACGCACATGTAGCTTTGTATAACTGAATTTGCATATGTAATAAACTCAAAACTCATCTTTTGATATTGGCAAAATACGCATTTTCGAAAATGTACTCGAGGGGGGAACAAAACTTTTTTTAGAGAAATGATATTTAAACAAACCTTTCTGCATCGTTTCTGTAAGAAAGTACTACGCGTTCTTATTAATGTTGACATTTTAAGTGCAGAACGTTATGTAAACCAAGCAATATGCAACATTTCAGGAAATTCCTCTGTAATACTCGAGGAACATGAGCAAAATTTTCAAGAATGCAGGAAATCTAGATTTTGACTACAACAAAGACAAAGTGTAATACACACACAGTCATATATAACCTGAGGTGATTTGGAGAAGTGGGAGGAGCTTAAAGCTTTCTTCAAAAGTTTCTGTTTCATAATGTATCCATGAGTGGGAAAAAACCTGGCATCTTTTGATTGAGTTTTTAACATTTTATGCAGCTATAACACATTAAAGACATGTTTTCAAACATGCATTTTTATATAAAGAAGGAAAAAAATAGAAAACATGATTCACGTGACCAACCCGGGGTCCACATGCGGCTGAGTTAAAAGCAGCAAAAACATAAAGAGACATTGCAATTATCAAAGGACTTTAAAAATATATGTATTAAGGTAAGGAAGTGTAACAACGGGTTTATACAAGTGTTTTACGGTGCTGTAATCCAAGTGACACATACAGCAAAACCAAAACACATTACATAACATACCCGTCTTGTATTGAAACAAGTTACAGTGGTTTGTGGTAAAGTGGATGAACTTTGCACCTGCTGCACGCGCTCAAGCCTCACAAGGTTGCCCCTGGACCGCAGGACACTAGGTAGGGAGCAGGGGCCATCGTTCCGGCCCGTATAAATGTAGGGCACTGGTGCAGGGAGGAGGGGGCCGTTTGGGTTTCAGCCGCTCACTTGGCAAGCTAACGTTGCTCCTTTTGTTTTAGAAAGGATAACCTTTGAGCAACGTTGTTTCCGAGTTACATCACTACATGTAGCTACACGTCAAACACCCCTCCCCTGTCTCAAAAACATAAATAAAAAATAACGTACGCTTTGAAATGCAGTCACGAGTTAATTTTTCTGAAACCCCGCTGCCTTTGAGAGAACAACTCACTCACCTCATCTCCCCATTTTAGCACATCCTTCTGCCGGTCCTTCACCTTGTGGTAGATGTTGAGAAACTGCAGTATGCCGTGTTTTCTGACGTGGTCGGCATATTTCTTGGTTTCTGTCCAGTTAAGCGGGGAGCCTTGAGACAGCAAGCCCATTAGCGCGAACTGCGGAAACTTTCCTTCACGGACAGGAGACTCAACACCAGCTACTGGATTTAGTGTCGCCGAAGGACGAAACGAATGCCTCACTCGAGCAATAAATAAAACGCTAACACGCGAGGGAAAGAAGCGACAGCTAATTGTATCTACTAGCTTGCTAGCCGCCAGAGAGAGAGAGAGAGAGAGTGAGAGAGAGAGAGAGAGAGAGAGGCCTTAACGGTTTATATATATATATATATATTTATTCCTCTGTAATACTCGAGGAACATGAGCATATATATATGTCGCGTGCGCCACGCTAGTATCCTCGTGCGAGCTCACGGTATGTAAACTACCAGCGACGGAAAAACAAAACTCGCAATGGTTGCAGGATATAAAAAAAAAAAAGCAGCGACTATTACGGGTGATTCACGCACGGTTTACGCTAAATCTCGGTGAACACACTACCTGCCTGCCGCACTATGAGAAGCCGTGTGCAGTTTGAGGACAGTTTTGCACGAGACGCGACTGATAGAGTCCACGTGACTGCGTTATGTGCGTCATCTTATGACTCAGCAAATATCCGCGGTTTTTTCACTATGAGGCGGGCCAACGTATGTAGGCTGTTGCCAAGACAACGGCGCTGGTGCTGGAGTGTCGCGCTCATCATGACATTGCAAAAAAATAAATAAATTAATAAATAAGAAGGGTTTTTTTTTACTTAAAGCTTTTTAAATAAGTGAAATGTATTGTTTAATAAGTGAGTGTATTATATAGTGATCCAATCACATACTAATTTAGTAGATTTCTTCTTCTTCTCTTCTTACATAGCAGGTAATCTTAGGGTCTTAGGCAAGCACAGGTTTTTAAAAAATAGTTAATCATGTAGGAGCTAATGATATAGTCCTTCATGAGTCAGAGGTTACTTAGAGTAACGTAGTAGAGGTGTGTAAATTAGCAAAGGCGATGTCCGATGCAGTAGTTTGCTCTGGCCCATCCCAATATGGTGTGGCGATATAGCTTACAGCAGGTTATGGTCGCTGGACTTCTGGATGTCCAGGTGGTGATCCGAAAACAATGTGGGCTTTATAGATAATTGGAGTAGTTTTGACGGCAAAGGTGGCCTGTTGTGGTGGGACGGTATCCAGCCCACTCGGGAAGGTGCTGCTCTCATGTCTTGCAGCATAGCACATAGTCTCAGAACAGGCCTAGTTAATCGTTGACAATCCATAGCCAAGGCCAGGGAGCAGACAAGCAGGCTAAACCGACGCTCTGCTAGCTGCACTGAGTCGTCACCTAGGTTCCACAATATCGAGACTGTTTGTTCGTTCCTAGGGCTAAACAAAAATGTAGACATTTTCAGAAAGTTTGTGTTAGTAAACTAATTAACATAAAATTAGATCATACTGAATGCACAACCAGCACATTTGATCTGAAGCTAGGACTGTTAGATATTAGATCTCTTACGTCTAAAGCACTTATTGTTAGTAAAACCATTACTGATCAGGAGTTTAATATGATGTGTTTAACAGAAATATGGATTAAACCAAATGAGTACATAGCATTAAATGAAGCCAGTCCTCATGGATACAGTTATATACATCAGTCTCATCTAACTGGCAGAGGAGGAGGTGTCACACTCATTTATAATGATAATCTAGATGTCATACAAAAACCTAGTCATAAATTCAACTCCGTTGCAGTTCTTCATACCAGTATAACATATGTAGCCACAAAAAATAAGTCTACCGAGTCGATTATTATTTACAGACACCCAGGGCCATATTCTGAATTCCTTGGTGAATTTGCAGATTTTATCTTGAATGTGGTAGTTTCTCTAGACAAAGCATTCATTGTTTGTTACTTTAATATTCATTTTGATAACGTGGAAGACTCTCTGAGAGCAGTGGTTGTGTCTATTCTAGATTCAATAAGGGTCAATTAGAACGTAATAGGACCCACTCATAATGGTGGTCACACTCTTGACCTGATACTAACATACGGATTAAATATAGAAAATATAGTCACATTTCCACAGTCTGAAGCTATCTCAGATCATTATCTCATCTGGTATAAATTGAGTATTGAACATAATATATGCACCTCGCCATGCTACCGCGTCAAACGTACATTCATGTCAGCTACTGAGTTTTATCAATAAACTCTTTGAGCTATCAACTATGATTGGATCACCATCTGATCCCAAAGAACTTGATCGGGTGACTGAATGCTTAGAGTCAACGTACTGCTACACACTAGATAAGGTAGCCCCACTTAAAAGAAAAATAATTATAGAGAAAAGCTAGCACCCTGGTATAACGATCAAACACGTACCTTAAAATAGACCACTCGACAATTAGAACGTAAATGGTGTCAAACCAATTTGGTAGTATTTCAAACAGCATTGAAGGGGAGCCTCCGGAACTATAGACAATCTCTTAGTGCTGCTAGATCAGTAAATAATCCTAGATTCTTATTCTACACTGTAGCAAAATTAACTAGGATTGTAACCAAAAGAGAAACTTGACAAATCATTTAAACTAGCAGTTATCAAACCCCTGATTAAAAAACCTGACCTGGACCCCAGTCAATAGTCCAGCTATAGGCCAATATCAAATCTCCCCTTTATCTCCAAGATTTAGAAAAGCTTGTAGCACGGCAACTATGCTCGTACTTATATAGGAATAACGTTCATGAGACACAGAAGCACAGAGACAGCGCTGGTTAAAGTGGTAAATGACCTACTACTGGCCTCTGATCAGGGTTGTGTCTCCTTGCTTGTGTTGCTTGACCTTAGTGCAGCTTTTGATATCATTGATCATACAATTTTCCTTGATATACTAGAAAATGTTGTTGGCCCTGGCTCAGGTCTTACTTCACTGATCGCTATCAGTTCATAGATGTAAATGGTGACTTCTCTATGCATACTGAGGTAAAGTTTGGTGTTCCACAATCTTCTGTTTTAGGCCCACTGCTTATTTCTTTATATATATATATATATATATATATATATATATATATATATATATATATATATATATATATATATATATATATATGCTACTTCTGGTTTTGTTCATTAGGAGATTGGAGGTCACATTTCCAAAATGACACAATATGGGATTCTGTAATGCAATTTCTCATTTGAAGCCCAAAGGCATTTGTCCATATTTTGTAGCTAACAACTAACCTGCACTCTTTTTTGCTCTTTTACAGCTTTTCAAATGGAAGGGAGTGGGACTCTTGTCTTCCCAGATGGTAGGGAGATTTGTAAGAAGATGCATCAACTCCAATTCTTACATCTGTCAAATGTTTAAATAATTTTAATAAATGTCACCTGAATTTCATGCAGTTTTTTTTTTACCAGTTTGTTTAAAATGTGAGCATTTTAGTAGAATTTTAGCATACAAACAAGTTGCATTTTAAGATAATTGTAGGAGGAAAAGTAAAAACAACACATATATGTGTGTGTGTGTGAAAATATACTAACACAGGGGTTCCCAAACATTTCCAGGGCAAGGCCCCCCAAATGGCATTAACATTTGACTGAGGCCCCCCTTTTGCAAGATGTCTTTAAAACACATTAAAAATACAGACTTCTGAATATACCCCCCTTTTTTCCATTAATAATTACATCTTACAGCTTTACATTACATTAGGAATTGATTGTGTGTGTGTGTGGTTGTCTGAGAGTGAGAATTTATTTTTCACACCAAATTGTTGAGGCCCTCCGAGCGCCCCCTGGCGGCCCCCACTTTGAAAACCACTGTACTAACACAGCATGTATTAAATGTACTAACACACTGTGTTGAAAGCAACACAAAACTTGTTGTCCTTAACTAGACACAGAGGTGTGTTATAAATGAACACATGATGTGTTCAATATTTCCACACAAAGATGTGTTAAAAATAACACACAGTGTGTGTTAAATGTACTAACACACTGGTGTGTTAAAAATTATTTTAACACATATATTTTAAGAGTGTTATTTTTTTTACCACATGTATTTTAAGAGTGTGCCACACCTTCCTATGAAAATACCTTTGAAGAGTTACTGTTGGGTCTGATCAGCTGCCAAAGACAGGCAAAGCTGGTAGACCATCTTGACCACCTGGTTTAACCTCCTACAGCCTCAGAAGCACTCAGATTTGGGAACATTTGGGTACACTCTTGGGTGGTAGATTCACTATTTTCAACATATGTACTTTCACACACACACAAAAAATTCTAACAAGACTACTAAAAAAGACATCAGCAACATTTTATAGGAACCTTTAATAAATATGCAGAACTTGGACATGTACAATGAATCGGCATAAATACAAACGTTTCTCTTCTCAAATCAGTCACAGTTTCAAAACATAATACTGATGTTGTGCAGTTGTCACATTGTGCAGTTTCCAAGAACCTATGGATATTGTAAATCATGAGCTGTAGAAATAATCAGAAATCATTGCTGCCTACATAGCTCAGGTGCATAGCTTTGATTCCATAAACTGCTGAGTCATTTTACAAAAACACACCATCCCTGTCAAAGCTTTCAACTTCCACCTTGACTCTTCTAAAGCTTCTTTTGAAGTTATTTTTTGTTTAAATATTTTACTGTTGTCTATTGATTACTGTTGTCAGATGGAAAATTAAACTGCTATTATACCTACACCTGGCAGGTAGGACTACCTAAAGTGAAATGCTCAGTTTTCACCACCATTGCCTATTTAACATAAACTATTATACTAGCTTATGACATCACAAAGAGCAGTATTTAATAGTGAGTCATCAATTGAATTAATGTTCTATAGTTAGCTAGATAGCTTTTGTTTATTATTGGCTTCATTGGAACTCAGTACATAAATATCATACCTTTGTGACTTCAGATCATATTCTGCATACTTCATGATGTACTGCCAACTGCATAAGTGTCTCAAAAGCTATTGAGAAGGGCTGATGTAATAATTATAAGCCTTGGCCCCATTTTAAAAGACAAGTATTAATTGAATTATTACTAAATATTTTTAATTAGAAAATTCTTTCCACTGTTTGTAAAACACAAAAAAGTCAATCTCCAAAAGAAAACCTAATTGCATATCAGCGTTCTTACAACCTATGAGCCATTTTAATACTTGCAAATTCATCACAAAAATTCAGCACACTGAACAATAATTCCAGGTTTTATCCAACTTTAAAAGAACATACTGTTCATTGAGTTTATATAATAAATTGAACTGTTTTAATATCTACTTGCTTACTAAAATGAAAAGAGAATATGGAACTGAAATTATAATATGTTTTAGAAAATGTTATTTTTGCTTAATTTTTGTTTTATATAATTTTGTTTTCTATTATAGTGTATGGCTAGCCTGAATGTGAAAAGTATTTCACAGTTGAGAGGAAAAGCTTAAATTATATGATGCATTATCAAGCTAGCTTTATTCCCCTATCCTATCCTGTCACCTATATACTGACGGGAGCAGATGATACTGAGCTGGACCTGGACTCTCGTGTTTTACGGGTAGGGATGGTAATAACACAGCATGAGATGCCCACTGTAGCTTCGGGTAGCTCATCATCCTCAGTCCATTCATTAAGGTTGGGGTTGTATACCTGAATGCATTTCTTGTACTTCTTTTCCACCTCGTTCCATCCACCTAGGAGGTAAATCTTATTATTCAGTGTGGCCACACCTGCTGTGCTCACTCCTGTGAGCAAGGGGGCAACATAGCTCCATTGGCCTGAATGAGGGTTGAAACATTCAACTGGCAAGACATCGACCCTCTCCCCACGCCCTCCAAGCTGGCTACCACCAAGAACATAAGCCCGATCGCCAACTGTGGTGGAACAATGCCAGCCTCTTGGAGTGCTCAGGCTGTTTTTATCCTGCCAACTATCTGTTGATGGGTCATAAGAACACACAGCCCTGGAGTAGGCATTGTTGATGTAACCTCCAGTTACCAAGATCTTGCCATCAATGACTGTGCTGGCATGACAGCACCTTGGTACCTCCATGGGGGCTTTCAACTGCCACTGGTTAGAGGATGGAACATAACACTCGACGGAAGCCTGGCAGCCATCTGAGTTACGTCCACCAACAGCAAACAGGAGACCATTAAAGGTGTTGATGCTGAAATGCGTACGCTTTTGAATCATGCTGGCAAGATGGAGCCATGCATTGAATCGGGGGTCATATCTGTGTGGAAAAATAACATACATTTCTCAGTCAATTTGAGCAAAACGGCAACATTACAAGGCATTTCTGAAAAGCAGGCAGGAACACAACAGGGAAAACATTTACCTGCAGAAATTGCTGACAGCATGCTTTGCTTGGTTCCTAGCATCGTTCTGGTCTTCACCACCAGCAACGTATAGGAAGCCATCCAGGACAGCCACACACTGATTAAAGCTCTTTGCGGGCATCTCAGTCAGCCTGTTCCAAATGTTGTCCTCATCCCTATAGAGAATGTCCCTGCTGAGGGACTTTTCAGTCAAGGCAGGTCGCCCACCCACAGTAAGCAGTACTTTTTGGCCACCACGGACCTTGGTTCTTCTGGACTGCAGGATGTTTTGTTGGTATGGCAGCAGATGGTAATTCATGGCGTCCACCAGAAGACGGTGACACTCTGGGTCTTGCATCATCTTGGGAACAGTCTGCACATGGCTGACCAGATCCTGAGGTGTGATGGTGCCAAAGCGAATGTGCGTCAACAGGTCTGGTGCGTACTTCAGCCTCTTCTCGTCAAAGTCCAACCACTTGATGGCAATCTGAAAGGCTGTGAGCTCAGACGGCAGCTGCAAGGAGTCATCTGTTAGGAAGTCGCTGATCTGCTCATAGGTGAGCTTCAGGAATTGTTCCATCTCTGAGAACTCAATGAAATTCTCACGCATGAACTTCTGTGCAGCCTCCTTTGTTTCTTTCAGGTTGTATGTATCTGCAATGTTGACTACATACATACAGTTTTCAACGCTGATCTCCTGCATTAGGAAGTCACTGCACATCTTAACCAGGGTTTGAATCTGCAAAAGCATAGCTGCAGAAATCGTGCTGCCAATGGTGTAGAGTGACAAGGTCAGTTTTCCAGAGTAGGCATATGTGATGGCCGTGGCCAGACCAACCGGGGACAGCTCATTGAGGTCAATTTTTTGAAGGGTTGGATCCTTCTTGAGAATGTTATGGATGTGCTCACTACAAGACGCCATCACAACTTTGTGCACATCAAAGGACTTGGACTTGGTTGCTATTGTCAGATCACAGAGGAAGCTGACTTGTCTCATGTTGCTAAGGCCTTCCAGGAGGTTAGGAGCATAAGCGGAGTCGTTGACCTCAGTTGAGATGCAGCTAAAGCCATTGCCACCTTCCAGAAGAGTGTTAAGCCCATTGATTTTATTGACCGGGCTGTCTTCCACCAGGATTGTCATCTCATTGATGTCTGCTTTATTCTTCTTAGCAGCCTTGTTCTTTTTGGGTGCCATGACTGTAGCAGCGGGTCACAGCCCAGACCTAAAATGAGTGGTCATATTCACAAAACTGTTTAGCATTTATGAAAAATAACAGTTGTTTTAATGATATGGTATATTTAAATAATAAGTATGACATAATTGCACTCTAAGAAATAAAAGTACTTTTTTTTTACTGCCATTGTAGCATCAAGGGTAGATCTTTTGTACCTTTTGTGTGTATTTTTTAACCTGGAAACACTGATGTACCTTTAAAATCGAAGTTTTGTGGCTTTTAGTATGAATCTGTTAGTCTTAAGATTATTTAAGTTAGTGTGCTCCAAAACAATGACAACATTTGCATTTAGAAGATATATGCGTTCAAAATTTACAGTCTCTCTCTACCACCAATACGGAGCAACAATTCTGATGACATCATTCTGTACTCATCAGATTTTCTGTCCAATAAAATGCTCTTTAGAATCTGAAGTGGCCCAACCCCAAAATATAAAAATCCATGGAACTAAGTGTCAAGTATGGCTTAGACCGGGCTGTGAGGTAAGCTAAACACTTACTGGCTATTTAAAAAGAGGGAGGGGCCACTCTGTATGTCCCGCCCTGACTTCCTTTTTCAGTGGAAATTACATCAACACATAGAATAACGCGGCACATTTCAAGGCACATCACAGGGACTTTACTCTAAAAGCTAATAAAAGGTACACCTCATGTACCTTCCCAGTAAACACTAGAGGTACACAACATGTACTCAGAGACAAAGAAAAGTCTTTATGGGATCCCACGGTTTCCCATACATGTTTCATTGTGTACGGCTACGTAATGCTACAATGCCAACTGTTTTATAGATGACACTGGCCTTTTATAAAGAACTATAGAAAACATAAAGTAGGCTTTCAAAACCATCCCTGCTGAAAAACAACAACAATAGAAACCATCACAGAAATTCCAATGGTTTCCACTACGAATACTATTACAAACCATCAGCTAACCAGTAAAACCAATTCCATTATTGGTCTTTAATTACATCCACTAGACATAACATGCCACCAATAGAAGGCAACCAATTACCAGTAGAGACCCATACTGACCATTAGAGTTTCCATTAAAACCAATAAAATTTCCATTATAACTATTAAATCCATTGCAAATTCTATGAGGTGTTTTTTGCACACATTTTTTTTTTATACGTATGATCACTGCACATTCTTACACTGCCACTTTATCTATGACTTTACTTATGACTACTGTTCATTTTTATACACACATTAACAAAACTGCTCATCAAACATGCCGATGTACAGTTTTAAACCTGCATATATTTGTATATTTGTATTCCCGCTTATTTGTGGTGTATGCTGTGAGTTTATTGTGCATTTTTAAAGTCTTGTGGACTGTTAAGTCTTAGTCCTCCCTGTTGCTCTTGTGTTGTGCCTGTTTTCCCCTTGGTGATCAATAAAGTACTCTCTAGCTATTGTTTTTTCCCCCAGCAGGGTTATCTTTATAACCGTGATAAAACATTATATATAAGAATACTATTCGTTCCACATTTGAGCAAAACAAAAAAGAAAGCAGGATGTTCTCTTTAAAGAGTTGCTATCGCAAGATATTGTGCATCAACATGCCTCTGCATCTGTCACAGTTTATCACTAGCAGGTCCAGGAATAGCAGCAGCACTGGATCCTTTACACCAACAGTCCTTTTATAGGCTTTGTGACATGGCCTACAACCGCGTGCACACATGCACCAAACTAGTTTTTTACTAAACTATTTTTTTTATGTATAATTATATATATTAAAATATAGCAAACTTCACATACAACATTTCTTTTAGCTTCAATTACTCTACAATCCCTTAGAATGCGTCCTAGCATGTTCAATAGAAAAGTGATCACAAGTGACAGTTGCTCTAAGAACTAGAGAAGTGTCATTAGGGTATTCTAAGAAACAGAATAACCCCAGTTTGTTTCATTGACTGAGACACGAGTAAAGATAAAACAAAAATGTTCCAACTCAGTGTTTATCAGTCCCCTAGATACATGTTTAACTATAATGAAAGAAGAAAACAACACTGATGAGTATAGGAATATCTGTTTTTGAGCATTTTGAGCAGGTATAAATAAAGGAGACGCTTTAGCTTACCTATGCCGAGATAAAGTGGGTGCCGGTGAGGGAAAGACTAGCACCTCCACGTTGGTGTGCAGGAAAGGAGAGGAGAGAGAGAGAGAGAAAGAAAGAGAGAGAGAGAGAGAGAGAGAGAGAGAGACCCCTCCTCCCTCCACTGAGCAAGAAGATTGCGCAATAAGACTCCTGTCTTTTCCCCTTTAGGTGCCTTTAAGCATGAAAAGTAAACAAATTTTCATAAAACTTTACTATAAAGTCCACTAGTATATATATATATATATATATATATATATATATATATATATATATATATATATATATATATATATATATAATGAAGCATATTACTAACTAATAATTATAAAAGTTAAGGAGCCTATTAACATCTTGTTAATAATACTTTCAGTATTAATAAACACGATTTATATTAGGCTATCAATATTAATAATCCACCTTTTCACGATTCAAGGCACTAACAAATTGCTGTGAGACAGCATGAGCAAAATAAAATGTTTTCAAATATCTTGCATAAGGTTTAATCCAGAGAAGCACATGGTATTAACTGTGGCATATGCTAATATAAGTACAACACTGTAATATCAACACATGTTTCATACCACAAATGATGTTAACAATGTATATACTTCATTTGTATGTAGACTATACCAGTGGTTTTCAAAGTGGGGGCCACCAGGGGGCGCCCGAGGGGCCTCAACAATTTGATGTGAAAAATAAATACATGATTTGTTATATATATATATATGCATTACTATAACATGTTATTTGTAACAATACATATTAAAATCACATTTGCTATACCTAACTTTCTAATAAACAGACAAAACAACATAAAAAAGGGGGATATATTCAGAAGTCTGTATTTTAAATGTGTTTTAAAGACATCTTGCAAAAGGGGGGCCTCGGTCAAATGTTAATGCCATTTGGGGGCCTTGCCCTGGAAAAGTTTGGGAACCCCTGGACTATACTATTGTTATGATGAATCGTATTAATAAAACAGGCCTAGATTACGATGCAGTTGTCTTGGAAAAGGCAGTATCACCCGAATCTTAGATTAAATGAATTAACTTGCGACCTGTGAAGTGGCAAAATTGTAGGCCTAAAGTTATTATTTTTAATTACATGGCTATTATCTTTTTTCTATGTTACCTGACCTTACAAATAAACAGTACATGTTCACTTAAACTTACTGTAGCTTAATGTTAAACTTAATGTTTTCTTTCAGAATGTGCATATTAAATAAAAAAGTTTATTATTGACCTGATTTGTACCTGTTCTGTGACCAAAAATTTCTTAGCATGCGCGTTTCACTTTTGCATGCACTAACTACTGTACATTCTTCTTCATATATACAGCATTACTGCTAATTTTCTGACTAGCATATCAACATACGCCACCTATAGTATGTTGGAAGTATTTAATGACAATATAATTTAACTCTATCAAAAATACACTACCCATGTTTTTTTTATTTTTTATTTTTTTTTTATGTTGTACGCATTTACCGATAAGGTCGCAGTAATAAACTTAACAAAACAGCACAAACTAGTTTGCAGTGTTGTTTTATGAAGAACGTGGTCGTTTTGTAGGACGAACCGGTCTCCGCCTGTATAAAAATGCCGGCTGTAGTCAGCTGCTTTTCCGCTTGCTGTGAGTCTGTCGCCCGTCATGTCGTCGGCAGACATGAAAAAAGTGCTGGAGCTGAAACTTCAGCTGAAAGAAAGCACCGAAGGACACGCGGTATTGTTTTGCTCACCACAAACAGGAGACATGAAACTTTTCTAGCACCGTGGCGCTCAAAACACGACTGGAATAGATTTTGGACAGCTTTTGTCTGGAGCATGCAAACACCGCGTGTTAGGGTTTCTAGTGTGGCTGAAGGAAGATGTGCAAATAGATACAGATATTTAATATACAGGCAGATATAGAACAGGCTGCCATATGACAGAGAGGAATACAGGGTTGCTGAGTTTGTACAGCTATGCTCTAGGTTCCACATGTGTATAAATGGTGGGTTATTGCTCCAGATTTGCTGTAATTCTTTTCCTTTAGGTGTTTGTTTAGTATTGAGGCACATTCATGGCTGCTGGTTTGGGTTTGTGGCATGTCCTGATGCAGGTAGGTGGACAGCCTTTTTGCTCCTGCTGAGTGGGAACATGGTAGAGGGGGTAGGGGTGCTAGTGTCCTGGCCTAAAAATACTACAGCAGTTGTCTCTCTGCCTGTCTAGTTGTCAATCAAGAGGAAAGCAGTAAAGCGATTAGTTGTTCTGTATGACTTTGCCATGATGGTGTGGTCAATTTTTATTTTTTTATTTTTTTGCTGCTTTATAAGTCGTAACCCCTGAAAGTCCACATCCTTTGAATAATTTACGTTGTTTGCACATGCATGGTGTCTGTTCTTGTACAACCTGTTTAGTGGCATGTAGTGACATTGCCCAATTATAGCACATTGCCAGTGGAGTAGCTGCATGTGTGGTTTTTGCCATTCATAGTGACTGCTTGTTCAGCACAATCTGGCTTTCTATTGAAGTGTCAAGATGGACCTGGCAGCTCTCCTTAAATGGAGTGTGTTGGATTCCTGTGTCTAAAAAAACAAACAAAAACTGTTAATTTACTATACTGAATAGATTACAAACAAGTCAATGTCTAATTCAGCTATTGACCGCATAAACATGAATACTATAACTTTTTCATTATTTCTTGATTTATATATATGTGCTGATTTTCTTTTAACTGTAGCTTGTGAAGACCTTGAAGAAGCTTCAAGAACTAGACATAACCCTTGAAATTCTTGCTGTAAGAAATGATCTGTTTTTCAAGATTTCTAATAAATGCAGTGCTAATTTGAGGTTGGTGTAAACTTGAGACTTTCTTATGCGATTAGGAGACTGGAATTGGTAAAGTGGTGAACTCTTTTCGCAAACATGACGATGCAGGGGAAGTGGCCAAGACATTAGTGCATCGATGGAAAAAACTGGTTCAGAATCCAAGGTGAGGTATTTAAAAATACTTCTTAATCATTAAATATGAAGAATGCCATATTCACAGTATCATTTGGTGTAATGAATCATTTTCTCCTTGATATTTAAGTATTACACAGCAACTTCCTCCCTCACCAAAGGACCCATCGAAGACCGAAATTCAACAAACGGACCAAGAAGGAAGGAGTCGGGCTTCACAGAATACAGTTTGTTCTGAAAGGAAGCCTAAGAATGAAAAGTCAGGCTCTGAACACAAACCTTCAAAGAATGTTGATGGTAAAAATAAAGTGAAGCCAATTGCAAACAAATTGAAAGATTGCATAAACAACAAGAAAGATGGTGCAAAGAAAGAGTCCAATGTGGGCCTCGTATCACAGATTTCAATCATGGATGGAAAATTATTCCAGCCAAAGGAGAAATCAACCAGCAATGCGCATACAGAGCGAAAGGATGAAGGCAAGCATAAAGTTTCTGATGTAACAAATAAACACCGGCCTAAAATGTCCACAAAAGGCAAACGTACCACTTTGAAGGAACGTGATTTGAGTGAGGAAAAAAGGGGGAAAAAAGATGAGAAAACTAAAGAAAAAGCAGTTGAGATGGACAAGAACCTTGAGAGCGATGACTTCGAAACACCATCCATGTCTTTTGAGGAATACTTGAGATATGATCTTGAAGCTCCGAAAAGGAAGAAGAGATTATGTGAAAGTAAGAACCTGAAACGCATTAAGGTTGACCGAAAACAGGATGTCAAAGTGCGTGACTCCAGCACAAAGTCCGGAAAATCCATAACAGAAGCCTCAGCGACAGTGGTACATGTACATAGTAATTATTGATATGATTCTAAAACTACTGCTGTTTTCATTTTTGATTGGATGCATTTTGTTTCTTAGGTCTCAAAGAGAAGTGTGATGGACTTGCTCAATGTGCCGTTACCCATAATCTCTCCTGAGTGTGAGGATCCTTCTCAATATCAGTACTTTACAGAAAAGAAAGGTTTGTCATTGTTGCCATTCATCTACATTTTATGTATACTCTACATGGTAAAGTCTAAAGTGATTTCTGTTTTTGTATATTAAGTGATTTATTTTTCAGACAGTTTAAAAACTTTTTCAGGCTGCTTAGGTTTTATATGGTGGGGCGGGGGGGTAAAGGGTTAGAGAGTGGTGGGTGGGTAGTTTGGGGAGGTATTACTCAAAGGTTTAATGCACTTCATATACGATCAATTAATCAAGACATTATTGGTGTCCATTTTTTGGCACTCTTGCCAGGACAAAAAAGGGAACAGATGCTACAGTGGGCACAGACTCACTGTTGAGATTTAAGATTGTAAAACATCACATGGTCTCTTTCCACTCTTCAGCTGTCCAGTTTTGGCAAGTCTGTGCCCACTGTAGCGTCAGATTCCTGTTCTTGGCTGACAGGAGTGAAACCAAATGTGGTCTTCTGCTGTTGTAGGTTATCTGCCTCATGCTGTCAAGCTCTGTTGTGCATTCTGAGATACTTTTCTGCTTACCATGGTTGTAAAGAGTGACTGTTCGAGTTCCTGTCAGCTCACTGAATGTTTTTTGCACCATTCTGTGTAAAGTCAAAACTGTTGTGTACAACAGTTAATGAAATACTCAAACCAGCCTGTCTGGCATCAGCATCTATTTCACCAAGAACTTATTTATTTATTTATTTCCCCCCATGCTGACATTTGATGTGATAATTAACTGAAACTCTTGATCTGTTTTATGCATTGCACTGCTGCCACATGAGTGACTGATTGGATTACATTTTATGGCATTTGGCAAACGTCCTTATCCAGAGCGACTTGCACTGATCTCATTTATACATCTGAGCAGTTGAGGGTTAAGGACCTTGCTCAAGGGCCCAACAGTGACTGCTTGGTGGTGCTTGGATTTGAACTCCTGACCTTCTGGTCATTAGTCCAGCGTCTTAACCACAGAGTTACTACTGCCCCATATTGGATGATTGCATGAATGTGCAGATGTTCCTATTAAACTGGCGGGTGATTGTATGTTCGTATTGCAACTTGCAGTTGAAGAAAAGGCAGCCGAGGTCCGTGAAGAAGCCCCAGTGTTTACTGGTCAGCGGCTGAATAAGAAGATGCAGGTGTATTCTGGGGCTAAGGTTGTGTATCTTCCCTCCATGATGACCTTGTACCAGCAATGCATCAGAACACTGCAGAACAACATCGATTGTGAGTGATCTGGTTCAGCATCTTGGGATTACTTATGATTTGAGAGATGAATGTCTGAGGTTTTCTTCTTCTTCTCCTCTCTTTGTAGCACTTTATGAAATTGGAGGCGTCCCATTTGAGATTTTGGAGCCGGTGCTGGAAAGGTGTACACCGGAGCAGCTGCTGCGGATTGAAGAATGCAATCCTGTAGGGGTTTAAAATGAGGGATACACTGTCATTTAGCCACTCATTTCTTTGCCATGTCTTACATTTCACATGCTTCTAGGCATGGTGACCCTGTTCAGTTGAAGTTATTTAGATTTTAGAGGCTATAGTTGATAATATATTTAATATTTGGAAATAATATAATTAGGCAGTGACTGAATTTCTTTATATTTAAGCATAATGGTCAGCAACCGTTTAAGGTTAGGTGTATATTGCTTGTATGTTTGGGGGCAAAAAACTGTTCAGAATATAATTTGGAAGAAACTGCCTTCAAAACAGTAGTCAATGTGGCTTTAAAGCAGGAAGATTAGACTTGGGTTCAGTCCGCCAGTAAACTTTCACTAATTTACATATGCAATAGCTTTCTATTAAGAAAATTTTTTGAACAGAAATAAAATGACCGATTCAGAGCAAATTACCTGGATATTGGTTAAGTACCACATGTTTGTTCTTATAAAATAATGTGAACTTCTTGCAATCCCAACTAGTATTAGATTTTTAGCTTGTGGGGTTTTTTCCCTCTCTGTGTGTTTCTTTTTTTTTTTCTTTCTTTCTTTTTTTTTTCTTTCTCTCCCCTTCATACCTTTTGCCCTGAAGGTGTACATAGGTGTGACTGATCATCTGTGGGAGAGGCACTGCCTCAGGGACTTTAGGAATGCCCAGCTGGAGGACTACGAGTCTTGGAAGGAGATGTACCTCAGACTGTTTGAACAACGAGAACGCAAATTACAAGAGCTCACCAAGAGTATTGTCTCTGCCCAATCTGGGAAGCCCAAAGGTAACTGAGTGATTTTGGGCCGTGCAGTTGGTCTGACACAACGGTTTGGTCATGTTCATTTTTGTACAGTGAAGCAGGGACCACAACGTCATGCCATGCATTAATTACAAAGAGCCTTCCCATTTGCTAAATAAATTGGAACGCTCATAAATGGGCACCTGCTGGCATATTGCTGACTGTTTGTCAGCTTGGTCTATGAATAGTTTTAGTGAAGCTATGGTGAAATGAGCTGGTGATCAATTGTGCAGTCAGCCAGTGCTGGCATTATATTCCAGGGACCATTACACTCACTTTTATCTAACCCAGAATGTGTAGTATGCGACACTTCAGCTGTCAGCCATGTGACTTTAGTAAAAGCTTCACTGCCAGATGACGTTTTGTATTATGGCCTGAGGTGTGACTGTATTAAAGAACCCTTGTTGGGACCTCAGCATTATTTGGTCACAGTGGTTAACAGCTGGTGGTGTTTTAGTCTTTTAAATGATAAGGTTTTTAAATTTTTTTTGCATGGTTGTGTGAACAGATTTATTGCTGAAGTGTAAATTCTAATAAGCTGCCTTGTTGTATTCAAAGAATCGTCACAATGAATTAGAGTTTTTAAAGTAAACTAGATGGGACTATTAAATCTTAAGTTCATTCTTCCCAGCCTGTTGATTTGATCAAATGATCAAAATTGTATTTATACTGGAGCATTTGTTTTCTTGTGTCAAATGTCATCTCTTAGCTTTAGCTGGTTTTCCCAGCTGTGCTGTGTGTGTTTTTTTTTGTTTTTTTTTTTTTTTTCCCCGGTTCCTCCTCAGGAAGGCAGGTGAAGATGGCATTTATTCATTCAGCTGCCAAGCCGCCTAGAAACGTGCGTATCCAGCAGGAACTCCATGGCACAGCAGGCCCCGTGGTCCCTCATGCCGCAGAAAAACTCAGGTCAGTTCTGACCAGGTCTGACTGACATGGCTTTAATTATCCAGTAGGTTTGGTACCTTGAGGTTTTTAACCATTTTTGAATGTTTTAAGTTAGGATTATTTAGAAGTAACTTTTTTTTGGGGGGGGGGGGGGGGGGATACTGTCTGTATGCTATTTATTTATTTAGTTATCCCCCCGCTCCCTGTAAAGATTGAGTGCAGTCATAGTTTTGGGTCAAGAGTGGGATTTCTATGGAGTAAATGCCTTAGGTGTGATTTACGATATAATAACCTAGGACGAAGCCTACTTCCTGAACTGTGTAGTCTAGGACTATGGACTATATGGACCCTATCGTTAATCTCTGTTGCTGTTTTAAGTTACTTTATTTATGTATTTTTTTTTTTTTATATAGGCCATGTTCTCCAGTATGCACATTCTTCTAAACTACAGTATGTTAAGCCAATCATCACTGTTTGTGATTTATTTTTTTATTTTTTTTTCTACTCAGTGGAAGAATTACCGAGAATAGAAGTAAACCAGGCTTCACTGAGCCTCCTAAGCCTTTTAACACTGCATCAGGAGCCAGCCAGCCTCAAGATCCACGAAGGATCAGACGTGCGTAAGCGTGTCCATGTCTTTTTATGTTTTAGAACAATGAAGTCCAATGAACTTCTGTTGTAGGAGGCCTGATACGAGAATTGGACTGGAGCTGGAAGCCCTTGTTTTAAGCTACACGTAGTGGTATATGATTTCTATCTTGCAAGTGTCGCTCTTGATGCTACGTTCAGGGTTATTGTGTTTATATAAAAAAAAAAAAAAAAACAACCAAAAACTAATTTACAGTAATTGCTTCCAGTAAAGTAAATAATTGAAAACATTTTACAGTAAAGTTCGGCAATGTATTTAAAGGTCATTAATGTACTCTTTACAATATACTTACTCATTTTGATCTAAACCAGCTTTGAAACTGAGGCAGGATAGAGGCCTAATAGTTTACAGATGAATCAAGTAAAATAATAATCAAATAATATTTTGCTGTAAAATAAATTATATATTTACAACAATATATTTTTTTTTTTATAGTGCAGTACAGTTTTGTTTTCATGTTTGAGGACTGGATCATTTAATTTTCTGGCTTTTAAAAAAAAAAGCTCTCTCATATACATAAACTGGTCTGTTCTGTTTACTCTTGCAAAAATCCCCCCAAAGGAATGTATGACTTCAGAATTCATAAAACCCTATTGTTTATTATAACATGCAAAGAATGTATCTTTTCATATGGTTAAAAGAAACGGAACAGACAGCTGTGAGATGTAAAGAGCAGTCACAATGAAGGACTTTTTAAAGTAAATGTTTCTTGTCCAGAGGGACTTCATATGATTTGGTTTGCTAGTTTTCAGAGGGACATTTCTTTTCAGCCAGCTTGGTCTGTTTATTGTGTTGTGCAGTCAGCCAAGTTGTTACAATGTAACACTTAAATGTTATACCATTTGCTGTTGGTGAAAAGTTGACGTTCACCTCACTGATTAATATTGTAAGGATTTAGATTAACTGAGCCTCATTTTGCGATGCATGTGTGGTGTTTATTTTGTTTATTTTATTTATTTATTTTATAAACCATAGGAGTGGCACCAATGATGGCCAAGTCTCTGAAAGCCTTTAAAAAGCTTGGACGCAGATGAAGGAAGAAGGTGATGAAATGTATGGATTATGTATAAATACTTTACTTTAATGTTGTCATGATGCTGCCCCTCCCCCCCTCCCCCCCCTTTAGTTTTTTCTTTCTTTCTTTCTTTTTTTTTTTTAACCTACTTCTAAGTACATGTTTCTATATGGAAGGACAATTATGCACTTTCAATCTGCATTAAAACACTACTGATTGTGCTGTTATGAAATGCAATGGCTGAATAAATGAAATGACTAAACTAAGTGTTTGTACATGTTTCAGAGTATATACATATAAAATCTTCTTGTTGAACAGTGGACTGTGACTATGGCCTACAGTGCTTGGTGCTAAAAGCTTTGTCTCCATCTAGTGGCTTGTAAATAGTGCTTGTGTTCCTAATTCTGTCAACCTAACTGTAAAGGAAATATGAAGATGGGTGACTGAAAACCTGTAAGATTTGGTAAAACCTGGAGTCATACTAAACCAACGAGAAAAAGAATTTAGCTTTTTTTTTTTGGTAATTACATTATAAAGCCAATGCATTATAAAGAAATATACAGTGTGTAAGTTATAATTCATATGATGAATGTGAAATTTCCTAAGCATCAAAAACAAACCAGTAATATAAATGTATCCTCTTGTTATATTCCCATCATGCCTGTGTAACATTTTATATAAACCTAAAACAAGATTTCAGTCTCTCGTTAAGAAATTGCACTATTTTCTGCCAAAACTTGAATGTATAAGGATTGTTAAAATGAAATGTTCAATAGTTTCCCATTCCTCATGACAAAAAACAAAACAACTGTTCTATGCTCTTTAAAACAACTTTGCATATCTTTCTTGGGATGTATTCTGTGCATGATATTAAAAGAAATTATTAATGATTATATACACAAATATCCTCCCACACAAAGGAAGGTAAGGACAGGCAATAAAATTTGACTGGAGGACATGAAACCTTGTTTCTATAAAACTATAATCAATATTACTGCTACAAACAGCAAGATTTTAGTAATAAAACACCAAATGTTTCAATCAAGTCATTCCTTATGTACTGGTTTCCTTTCATTTATTTGAAACTAATAGAGAAAGTAGAGAAAATCTTGACATTTTATTGGAAGAAAGCAATTACAAAGCTAAAAACAAGCAAGTTAGGCCATTCAAAAGTACTCTCACATGTAGGTCAAAAAACTTACAACCCATTACCGCAACTGTAAAAAATGGTTGCCCACAGGAAGTAGCAAATGCAGGTGCAAAATCCTCCCTCAGGGAAACACAATGCAGAAACATGTACTGAAACAGACACTGGACCAAATCATCTAATGAAAATATTGATACATTGTCCAATAATTTCATATATGTAACTTTATGGCACCTACTTCTCTGCCTTGTTATTTGCCATAATGTCTGTTACGGTAATTAAATATATGAATCTATTGAGGAGCCATGAAAATGTACAGGCCATTAAGATCTACAAAATACATAATCCACAGGAAACAATATTGCAGAAAAGTACAAAAAATTAACAGTTCTAAAGAAATTGGTTTAAAATAGTAGAATTGTCCATTGAGCTCATGAACTCCATAAATCAATATAGTTACTGCTATGTAACCTCTTGAAGAAGACAAAGAAGTACAAGAAGGAGTTTATTGGTCCGTCTCTCCAGAATATTAGACTTTGTTTTGACAAGGATACGTCGAACACATCCTCTGCTACCAGGTAAAGTCTCTGTGATCTGTCCAATAGGCCAAGAACTCCTGGGTGAAGTATCATCTATGACAAGAACTATATCTCCTGGCTTTAGATTCTTTCTCACTTCATTAATGCCAGATGTTCTTTTATCCAGAAAAATCGCAAATATACTGGTGTTGTCTCCATCTCTATCTCAATTGTTTTTCATACAGTCCATGTGGCAGAAATGGTTTTCCTTTTAACCATAAGAGATGAGTAGGTGTGAGAGGCTCAGGATCATTGGCATCATCAGATATTGTAGTAACAGGACAATCATTGTATAGCCTCTACATCGCAGAGTGCTGTATGTAATCCCTCATCATCTAAAACTTGTTGCTTTTGGACAGAATACAGAACCATCTTAATAGTTTGATAACCCTTTCCCATGCTCCTCCATAATGAGCTCCTGAGGGAGGATTAAAACTCCATTTGAGTCCCTCATTCAGCACTGCATGTTTAATCTGACTGTAATTCAGCTGAGCAAGACCTTCTGTTGGTTCTTGCTCTACTCCTATGTAATTTGTTCTTTTGTCTGATATCATTTCCTAAACTTGACCTCTTCTGCATATGAATTTTTGAGGGGCCAGAATACAGGAATCTGTATCCAATGAGTAGGCCATTTCAAGATGGATGGTTCTGCTTAAAAGACATGGGGCCCCAGCCCCATAATGAGTACGTACACATACGTATGCAGGTGAGTCGCAGGATAGACGGCTTAAAGGTAATTCTGCCATTTTCTGCTTCATCATTCAGCATTCCAGTATCTACAAACTTCCAAGTAGGAAAAATAGCACCAAGTATCCAGTATTTCTGTGTGACCCTCCTTGTGCAGCAATAACTGCAACTAAAGTTTCCGGTGACTGTTGATCAGTCCTGCACACCGGTTTGGAGGAATTTAAACCCGTTCCTCAGTACAGAACAGCTTCAACTCTGGGAAGTTGGTGGGTTTCCTCACATGAATTGCTTGCTTCAGGTCCTTCCACAACATTTCTATTGGATTAAGGTCAGGATTTTGACTTGGAACATGACATTCCAAAACGTTCACTTTATTCTTTAACCATTCTTTGGTAGAACAACTTGTGTGCTTAGGGTCATTTACTTGCTGCATGACCCACTTTCTCTTGAGTTTCAAATGTACTAAAGATAAAAAACAAAAAAGCACATGTACATAAGTATTCACAGCCTTTGCTCAATACTTTGTTGAAGCACCTTTGGCACCAATTACAGCCTCAAGTCTTTTTGAGTATGATGCTACAAGCTTGGTACACCTATTTTTGGTCAGTTTCTCCCATTCTTCTTTGCAGGACCTCTCAAGCTCCATCAGGTTGCTTGGGGAGTGTCGAAATAAGGCTGTAACCTAACAAAATGTGGAAAAAGTGAAGCGCTGTGAATACTTTCCAGATGCACTGTACATATATATGACATTTTTCATTTTGTATTATATTTGGGTTTTTTGTTTGTTTGTACAAATCATTGATTGTACTTTTCCTTTTTTACCAGACAGGTTGGCTGTGGACCCTTAAGCAATACACACAGGTGTATTCAGGGTGACCCCAATTACTGAAGATCCTCAGCTCCACCAGTCCATAAGCCTCACTCGTAGAGTTCTGAAAAACACAAACATCCCAATATAATATACAGGATGTTCCAGACGTCCAAGTCCACTACCACGTACGTTCGTCACGTATCGCTTATCTCCAACCTGTATGTTTCCTTTGAGAAATGCCATTTCTTTAAACGTTTTCAGTAGTGGACTTTGGGAAAACAAAAAAGAAAAGAAAATTTGTTCTTTCTCACCGGAATTTTGAAGGTCTGGATCAGTTCTCCGTCCTGGTCATAAGTGAATTCTCAGAGAAGATTTCCTCCATCTTTCTTGTTAACCTTTCCCTGGAAGACATGTAATAAAGTGTCGATTGTCACGTTTAATATTATTAAATATTGTTTTTTAGATTGTAGAACAGAAAATAGCATTAAAACATTATTATCGTTGATTGGTTGGTGGATTTAATTTATTCTCTAGATAAAGTATGACATATCAAAACTTCAGTACACAAAAAGTTCTAAAGCTTATTTGTGCTCGGGTGTGATATTTAATGTGTGTTTATGTGTTCGTGTGTCGACTCACATAAACTGCAAAGTCTCTTGGCGCACTTCTTATGTGGCCATGGGATGAAAGCACTCGGGGCGGGTG
Organism: Ictalurus furcatus; assembly: GCF_023375685.1. Taxonomy (NCBI): domain Eukaryota; kingdom Metazoa; phylum Chordata; class Actinopteri; order Siluriformes; family Ictaluridae; genus Ictalurus; species Ictalurus furcatus. The sequence goes on along the minus strand of NC_071257.1, from coordinate 7,088,946 downwards.
CTCCAGGGTCACGTGGGTGATGCGTACACAGTAGGGCATAGAGATGAGCAGGTAACCTTGATGACCTTTAAATCCCCAACACTTCCCAGGGAAGACCTCCAGCTGTGATCACACACACACAAAAGACATCTATTAAACCATTTACACAGCAACTAATGGCGTTATATATAAATACAGCCATGTAGATCTGTGTGTGTGTGTGTATGCATGTGTGTTTGTGTGTATGTAGGTGTGTGTGTATGTCTGTGTCTGTGTGTATGTATGTGTGTGTGTATGTAGGTGTGTGTGTGTGAGTGTATGTATGAGTGTGTGTATGTAGGTGTGTGTGTGTGTGTGTGTGTGTGTGTATGTGTGTATGCGTATGAGTGTGTGTATGTATGTATGTGTGTACGTGTGTGTATGTGTATGTGTGAGTGTGTGTGTATGTGTATGTGTGTGAGTGTGAGTGTGTGTGTGCGTACGTGTGTGTGTACATGGGTGTACGTGTATGTGTGTGAGTGTGTGTGTATGTGTGTGTGTGTGTGTGTGTGTGTGTGTGTGTTACCTGTATAGCTGTTTCAGGGCCATTATTGTTGCACCATACACTGATGCCGAACACTTTGCAGTATTTAGTATTAAGTGTCTCTGTACTGGCCATCACAGCGGCGCCTACACACACACACACACACACACACACACACACTTTCATTAACAGTTAAAGAAAATAACAAGAAAATGTATTAAAAATGAGACAGTAGGATTAATATCAGTATAATATCTCTGTCTTACAACCTAAAACTGTTTGATCTCATAAGTATTCACCTCCCTGGAAGTGTGCATTTGCACACTTTGTAGTGTTACAGCATGGAACTGTCAGTTGGGTCTTTTTACCCACACACACAGTTGGCACAGTTGGGATTGGAGCTTGTGATCTCCTGAGCACAGAGTGACTGAGCACAGAGTTCTGTCACACCACTCAGTACACGAGGGCTCCAGTTTTATCCCATTTTTCATTTAAAAAATCCCAATGACTCATTTAGATGTGAAGGATGTGAGAGTTACCTAGAGACTCCAGCACGTAGTCTGCCATTCCAATACCATCAGCTCGGTAAAGGCTGAGCACCCTGCGTATGAGTTCATCAATATCCTGCGAAAGAAATCAAATCAAAAATCAATAAAATGTTCATGACGTGATGAAGAGTCAGCGTAAACAAATATAGCAGCAGGCCGAGTCGTCCCATTCCCCAGCGCTTTATTTCCTTTTACTGGCCAATTCATTTCATTTCAATTCAATCACATGAAAATAATGTAGCAGAGCTGCAGAGCGTATGTGTGTGTGTGTGTGTGTGTGTGTGTGTGTGTGTGTGTGTGTGTGTCTGTGTGATTCCTCACCTTTTGTTCTAGCCTCTGTAGTCTTATCGCCAGTTTCTGGAACTCTTCCTGAAATTACAAAATAAAAAAGACCATGAATGGAGGCAGTCAAAGACCCTAAACACTACACCCTAAACACTGCACCCTACACCCTAAAAACGGCACCCTACACCTTAAAAACTGGACCCTACACCCTAAAAACGGCACCCTACACCATAAACACTGCACCCTACATCCTAAAAACACTTGATTTGCTGCTTTCTAGTTGCTTTGAAACATTGAGATACTCTAAGGCAGTGGTTTTCAAAGTGGGGGCCACCAGGGGACGCCCGGGGGGCCTCAACAATTTGGTGTGAAAAATAAATAAATGTATGTTTTCTCTTTCTCACTCTCAGACACACACACACATACACAATCAATTCCTAATGTAATGTAAAGATGTAAGATGTAATTATTAATGAAAAAAAGGGGGATATATACAGAAGTCTGTATTTTTAATGTGTTTTAAAGACATCTTGCAAAAGGGGGGCCTCGGTCAAATTTTAATGCCATTTGGGGGGCCTTGCCCTGGAAAAGTTTGGGAACCCCTGCTCTAAAGCATTTTGTTTGTGAAACTGTGATCTACGGAATGAACAGCAGGTGAACCACAGCACTGTGATGTCATGAGAATTCCATGTAACCATAGTTTTGGAAGGGAGATTCTATTCACATTCTATTGAGGAGGCTTTGTTTTTTTTTTTTAAATCAGTATTTAATGTGTATTTTGGATGAACAAGCCGACAGCTTTAACGCTGAGAGAACACATAATACACATTCAGTATTGAAATAAACCATTGGGCAGAACAAGCACACTATATATATTTTTATAGATAGGTAATCTCATTACAACAGATTGCACTACTATTTTACAATAAGATTATACATTCTTTGTAATTATTTCAAAATTAATCAATGAATTGGTTCAATTATTTCCTCCATGTAGGTATGTACAGTCAGGCCCATACATATTTGGTTATGGTTCTTAGTTATTTTAGTTGTCTACCATAGTATACCACAGGTTAAATTAAATAAATGAGCACGATGTCAAATCGCAGACTTTTTGGGTCACCAAATCCAAATCGGGTCAGCACTTTTTATATGTTGACAGCTTGCATCTTTGTGAAGACATACAGTAAGAGTGGCTCAGCTGACCTAGTTGAGAACCTAAAGGATGGTTCTCTCACCGCTGTGGCTCGGGTTCGATTCCCAGTCAACCGACCCCAGTCACTGGAAGGGTTGCAGGAGTCAGTGCTGGTCCCAAGCCTGGAAACGGGGAAGGTTGTGTCAGGAAGGGCATCTGGCGTAAAACTCCTACCAGATTTGAAATACGCAGACGGGTGATCCGCAGTGGCGACCCCAAACAGGAGCAGGCAAAAGAGAGATTCTACGAAAGAGAGATTAACGGTGGAAAAACTTCTGACATGATTTATCTTGGTTTTATTTTAATACATCACAAAAACCTGCCATTTATCAGGGGTGTATAGATCTCCGATTTGAAATCAAATAGCCTATTTTTGTTTTTTGATTTTTGATGGTCAGTTGAAAAATGAATGAGCGAGTGATACAAGGATCCATATAGCCCTCAGTGTTTCTTACTTCTGAATAAGATAACTGTTGGTGTTATTTTCCTGTTCACATGTTTTGAATTTAGAAGTTTTCAGTGAGCATTTAATAGTGAATAATATGTAATGTTTCAAATGAATATAAATATGTTTAATCTTCCCAAAAGTTTTTTTTTTCCTGACAGCCATTTTCTTCGTTTTATGTGGTCTTCAAATATGAAAGGCAGAGTGATTTTGGTAAAAACTTGTTTAGATTTATTTGTGTACTGTGTGAAGAAATGAAAAGCATGCCATTTGCAATAAAAATTTCATGAAATAGTTCATTTGCATTTAATGTTAATGGTTCAAAGAATGTCAGGCTGAATGGTCGGCCTCCACACATTTTCACCTCACCAAATCTGGCCCTCTTTGCAAAAAGTATGGACACCCCTGGAGTACAGAGTAGAGTTACATTCAGCAGCATGTCATAACAACACGCTTCTTGCTTTATTACTGCTTTGAATCTGTCTATGAATGACAGCAAACTCATTTTTGAACACAGCTCTGTTGTTGTAACTTTTTGTCGTTTTAGGAATTTAAAAAACAGGGTTTATGATATTTACTACATTAAGTACGTTTCACATTTTTACGTGAAATTCGAGACTGGAATCACCAAATCCTAATGTTTAGGGCCTGGTGATATGACTACAATCTTATTCATGATAACGATACGTTTTCTCAGGTCTATCAGTAGTATTCAAGTAAGAAATACTACGGAAGTTGAATAAAGCGATTAAATGTAAAATAAAATAGACTTCAATGTGTGACATATACAGTGATTCTTATTAAATTTACTGAAGTTGTTGAGTCAAATGAGTGAGTGAGTGATTTTCTCTTTGTCTTTTGTTGTTTTGATGAACTTTAATGACACAGACAGCAGTGGGTTTATTAGACTGCTGTCACTTTAAGACATAATGCACAGATCCAATATACTGTATTGACACACCTCAGATTTTTCCCAACTGTTTACATTCACTTAAGATATAACCGACTGTGTTTACATGAATATTCAGCCAGACCTGCATTTTGACACGTGTGTGTGTATTTGACCGTCCAAGTGTAATAAGCCACTACAGAGAACTCAATTCAGTACTCACAGGATGAGACTTGAAACATGTGTACAGAAGCCCCCTGGTCAGGCAGAGAGACATTTATTAATTTCTTATATTAACTTTATGTTGTTATTTATTTTTTTTATCTTTCTTTTCATGTTGCACATGATGCAGACTATACTCTGAAAAAAACCCGAGTCCAAAATGTCAGAGTCTGTGTCAAGTTCAAGTAGAAATTTACCCGTGTGTGAGACAAGTCTGAGTTCGTTCATAATTGGAATAATGGAATAGCTACGTAGGCATGGAAAGGCCCAACCAGCAACTCCTGTGTTCCAGTGGCAAAAAGTATGTGTTTAGTATTAGCTGTGTATTCCCTGTATTTAGTGTTAGCTAATCTTACATTATCATGTTAAAAGGTTAATTCACCATTAGAAACCCCTTGTGCAATTATGTTAGCACAGCTGCAAATCGTTGTCCTTCTTAGGGCGACTGTTGCTCAGGTGGTAGAGCGGATTGTCCACTAATCGTAGGGTTGGCGGTTTGATTCCTGGCCCACATGACTCCACGGGCAAGACACTGAACCCCAAGCTTCATCTTCATCAACTCTACACGAAGAATACGAAGAAAGTTAGGACGAAGACCGCGATGAATTTCGGGAGATTTGTTCCGGATGTGAAGCACTGGACTCTGCGGGAGATCGCCTGTGCTGCGGGGCTGCTCGTGCTCTCTGCCGGTGCGGGTTACTGCGTTTACCGCCGCTTGCGGAGAGGAAGCACTGCTACTGACCGCACTCAGCCTCCTCACGGTAGGAGGAGCTTCAGATTAGCCAGCTAGCGCGCTAACGAACTCTGTTACAGCTGTATGTTATCTCCCTGGAGAACTTAGCTAATTATTTCATTTACACAATATCATAGTGAATATAAAGGTAATTAGCTTGCTGAACTCGGTTAAAGGTTTTAATAATTCCACAGTATAATATTTATACAGATTTGGGTGATGGATAGGAGGTTTTAGAGAGTTTAATCATGTCACCTGTACACTCTCTCTCTCTCTCTCTCTCTCTCTCTCTCTCTCTCTCATGTTCAGACGTGTTTTCATTTAACATTAGTAAATAAAATACGTTTTTAATTAGGAAAAAAACTCTACTTGCTAACACCAGAGTATCATCTGTGTGTTTGGGGGGAAACTCTGGTCTAACATTAGCTCCACTGCTAACAAACCTGGCTACTTAGCTTGGCAGCTAAGAGTAAGATAAATATTATATTGAGCAGAGTTAAACATTAAAATGAGTAGCTGGTAAACTATTCTCCTTTCCTGTTAATGCTTGGACATGAATTATACAATTTAAGAGTTAGCTGAATGCTGGTGCACTGGAAAACATGCCTACCCATTTTAAGGGTTCAACACAATACAATATTTATCCTAATGTCACTAACTAATAAACTTGGTCAAATTGGTTTTAAATATACAAATGAATGTCCCATAAAACTCATTTATTGCAGAGCCTGAAAATGTGCCGGGAGATACTGTAGATACTCTGTCTGTCCTGCAGGTATGTGTTAGTTATAAAGTTATATTTGAACTCCATTTGAAACATGTGGACTACTTCTGTCTAAGTGTGTTTGTGTGTGTTAAGGTCGTTGAACAAAACCTCCAGCTGCTGCCCACTGAACCCCACGATGAACCTTCAGCTGTCGTTCTGGTAACCAAACATTTCATTTATTTACTAAAGTCGATCATGGAAGTTGTTTTTACTGTAAGGATAGCGACCGAACGTTAGATGTGTTAGTATGAAACTGCTGTGATAAGAAGCGCTTCTGCTCTTCGTGCGCTACTTTTCACAGCCTCTCAGTGCTGGTGAGCTGAGCAGTGCCTGATATAATATTCAGTTCCTCTCTTCAGACTTCATCTCACAGTCTGAGGTATTTTACAGTCCTGCAGCTGAGACACACACACACACACACACACACACACACACACACACACACACACACACACACTGTTCGTTACAAGCTCTAATGTTTTGTTTTGTTCTTTCTATTTCTAGTCAGTGGACATTAGGAGATACTTCCTCGACATGATAAGGGGTCCAGAGCGTCGGCTTTGTTGGTATAAATCCACCCAAACCTGTTACTTGGATCAGGAGGTAATCAGTCTTTATTACTCTGATGAAGAGAATTGACATTACTGATGATTATATGCACGAGATCTTGAGTTTTTGTAATTATTATTTGCAGGGATTCTCTTATCATGTCAACACCGAGGATTGTTTCACTGGCATACAGGTAAGGGATTATTCGTTGTAGCATCACAAAACTTTTGTTAATTGCAGTGACTAATTCTGTTCACGTTAAATTGTTCTCTTCAGTGTGTATCTGGGAGGGTTACAGAATTCATTGCCTGTAACTGCATGGAGGCTGTCACCGTGCCATTTGAGGACCGTGTGGTAAATTTATTACGCTGTCACGATGTGTATATGGAGATAGTAAGTTATGGAATTTTGTCAGTTGTACATTTATTTGTCTGCAGTGTCGATTTTTGTTTTTGTCTTTTTTAATTAACAGCAACCCTTGAAAAAGGTGACCTGCACGTACCTGTTTGTGGGAGCAGATGGTCAGGTGAACACCTCCACTTGGGTTCAGGATCATGATGATAACTCTCCCTATAGTGATGCAGAGAGTGAACCAGACTCTGAGGTAAGTCCGTGTTTCAGACCTGATGTGTATTTACATATGCTGCTATTCCCCTGAATGTCAGGCTGTAAAATTTACTGTGGGAGTTTTAATGACTCATTGCTAATGTGGCTTGCAGGAGAAAGAGGAGAGAAGTAAGTTTTTGGAGTTGGAGGTGCCCTTTATTAGGTACGAGCCTCTTCACTGTTTAATGGTGTCATGTATGTTTAAGGCACACTAAGTATTTACACCTCTTGTTTTTATCCACCATCTTTTAGGGAGAGGAGTTACAGACACCGGCCTGAAGCTGTGTGCTCTCCGTGAGGTGTTCTCCGTGAGCAAAACCGTTGTTTAGCTGCTGTTATTGTGCAGGGAAATTATACTCTGCTTTAACTTGTATTGTGTGCTGTCTTATGTTCAGACTCTGCTTGCCAGCATCCACAACCAGAACTTCCTGTTTGTGGTGGGAAAGAAGATCGCGATGCGTCTGGCAGCAGCTAACAACCAGGTGACTTCAGAATGGTGATGGACCGTTTTATTTTTGTGCCCAATTTACTTTCAGCTAATGTTTTAATGGTTAAATATAAAAACAACAACTGCCAATTAGGCAGTGAAGAAAACTTCATTAGCATCCATTATAAAACACAAGTGTGTACATGCAGTGTACATACAATAACTAACTACAGCCTGCTAAGAATTAAGGACAAATATTCAAATAAAATGTATGTGATGAAGATGGCACTGGGATATACAATACTTGGAAATTTTGTCCCATGTAGTACATCATCTGTGTAACTTTCGTGGACTACTGGACACACTTAGGCTTACATACTGCTTCTTGTTAGGGTTTAAAACGAGTAGCCACGTTGAACACCATAGCCAAAGTGTGTTACAGCAATTTTTTTGTTTGTTGTAACAGGATGTGGTTGGTGTGCAGCTGGCCTATGAGTCACTGATTCGATTCCTGACAAGTCCATCAAATCAGGAATCTATTGTGACGGAGCTCTTTGAGGCCCAGGTAAGCTTGCAGATGCCTGTGTAAAATGACAGATTTTTTCATTATATAAGATTTTGATTATATAGAAAACAAGACTACAGTATGTATGGCAAATTTCCTTTTGTAACTTTTCTCCTCTGTGCAGCTCCACAATTACAACTTCGTGGACGTGTTTTACGAGCTGCTTCTCTTCGGCTACGTCACGAACGACTCAGCTCCTGAGGCAGTAAGTGTCTTATCAGGAGATTTTAAAGCGATACTTGAATGTTGTTTCAAACATGGTGTATTTTATGTCATTTTGTTTTCCCATATTTTTAACGCTGATATTTTTAAAGTGTGAGGGAGGATTCTTGGAGAGCCTGTATGCGTTTATCAGCATGTGGAACCCGGACGTGTGGGAGCCTGCGGCAGAGCTGTACTTCACAATGCTTATTGTAAGTGTTCAATATCTTCAGATACCATGATACACAATTTCTCAGTGTTGTATCTCTAACTCAGTGATGCTATGTTGGATTTCTGTGTGTTTGTGTGTGTAATTTGTCAATAGGATGAGCTGACAGTGCTTTGTGAAGTACTGTTTTCTCAGCCCCTGGAGCTGTACAGTGACCCAGCAGCCTTAGCCAGTGCAGTTTCACGGCTCCTCTAGCAGCATGTCGTGCTGATGATGGACACGTTGGGGAAGCTCTGAGCAATGTCCTTCCCTCTACCCTCTACCTGATTGCAACTTGAACACTTTCTTGCTATAATTAGACCCCCAAAATGAATCTTTTCTTCCTCTGTTGCATTTCATATTTGTTCTTTTCCATCAATGCTTTTCCCTACATTGCTCAAGCTCTCCACTAGTAAGTATAAATTGATTTTGTTCTTTTTGATTAACTTAATATTAAAAAAGTCTATTTTCTTCATTAACAGGTCTGCACAGAGAACCCTGGACTGAAGACCAGTGCAACATATCATCCCTCATCCCTCAGCACTCTATCCCTCAGCACTCTATCCCTCAGCACTCTATCCCTCAGCACTCTATCCCTCAGCACTCTATCCCTCAGCACTCTATCCCTCAGCACTCATCCCTCAGCACTCTATCCCTCAATACTTATCCCTCAGCACTCTATCCCTCAATACTCACCCCTCAGCACTCTATCCCTCAATACTCATCCCTCAGCACTCTATCCCTCATTACTCATCCCTCATTACTCATCCCTCAGCACTCTATCCCTCAGCACTCTATCCCTCAGTCCTCATCCTTCAGCACTCTATCCCTCAATACTCATTCCTTAGCACTCTATCCCTCAGCACTCTATCCCTCAATACTCATCCCTCATCCCTCAGCACTCTAACCCTCAGCACTCTATCCCTTATTTCCTTTTAGTAGCCTAAGGATCCTGTATAGATGACTGCTGTAAATAAAATGACTTGTAAAAAGTTGTTACATAGTGTTTATATAGTTTGCTTAATTAATAAATGTTTTCATTTGCTCCTATTTCAGCCTAATTGTGATTATTTTTAATCATCAATGTATATAATAATCCTGTAAAAAGCAACACAACACAAAATGAATTTTTCACTCATATACAAATCCTTTTTTCAAGAATTTCTGGAACCTTGAATTGGTAAATAAAATGTGAAAAATTACGAATAACAAAATGAAGATATTTATAGCCCCTGAAAAATTTGTTAATGGCCCCAAACCGTAGAAAAGTCCGTAACATTCTGAGAATTGTGAATATACATTTAAATATCCATAGCAAAATTGTAAATATAAAAAGTCTGAAATCTTCATATTATAGTCTGAAAATCTAATTGTTGTGGACCAGAATTCTGTGAGACAGCACCATTTTACACACTAAATTACACCACTGAAGTACATCATTTACATTAGGCCATCACTCTGAACTCTCAAGGTCATGTTTTAAGAAGTAATATTTTTGAATTTTGAATATTTTTAAAGACAGTGCTTTAACCAAAAATACATGCATATTGTCTTTCAGTCATTACACACAACACTGTTAGTGAAACACTAGAGTGGCTTTGAAATAGAAAGCAAGTCAATACTCAATGTCCATCACTATTCACTAATAAACATATTGAGACTTAAAAGTCTGCAGGGAGAAACTTCATGCACTTTAATTCGGCCCTTGCAGAAATAAAAAATAAATTAATTGGGAATCATAATCCCTCCTCCTTCCTCCAAGTGGATTTATGTTGTATTGTGTATATGTATGGTTCATATAGACCAGTTTACCTGTTTATGTGGATACTGTTTATGTGGAACTGCATTTTCTCCCTGAATCTGTGCAGGATTCTTCCGGGTTTTCTCCCACCACACATAGATCTACCAGTTGGTGGATCGCCTATGCTATCTTGCCCCAGGGTGTGAATGAGTCTGTGAGGCATTGCACAAACATTGGACATAGAAAGAAACCACTGAACGATAGACACCGACTGGGTCGGCCAAGGAAAACAACAACAGCTGATGAGAAACACTGTGAGAGCTGTGAAAAAAACCCCCAAAACAACAGTCAGTGACATCGTCAACAACCTCCACAGGGCAGGGGTGAAAGTATCACAATCCACCATTTGAATCCACCATTTGAGGTCCAGATTATGAAGAAATTAGAGAATTGCCTAATTTATAATAAACAGTTTGATCATAAAACTGGAATTGTTATGTGTTATTTGTTCTGACTGAAGTGAACTAAGTTACTAATACTAAAAAATATTAAGGTAACAATTTGCATGCACATGAGGTAGAATGGAACAAAATAAAGAAGTTAGAATACCATAAATTAAGTAATTTGACCACTTAATACCACCAAAACTTTGTAATTAAAATTAAGTTGGTTCAGCGTAATTAAGCTATTAGAGGTCAAATCAAATTGGGTTAGTCTAACTATAAAAGTCGCATGGTATTTACTTAATAATGACTTTGTAGGAATTACTTAAAAAGGTGCATACAAATTATTACCTTATTTTATTTTTTAAAGGTGAGGCAGTGTATTCTTTTTTAGAGTGAATGTGGTAAAAAAAATTTTTTACCTTCTTACCTGAAAATGTCTTTTCTCACTGTAGAATCTGCAGTTATGTTCACACAGCTATGTCACTGTGCATGCAGGAAGCAAGTGAGTTTGTACATTAGTGATCATATCACTAGACCTGCTTGGGGGATCTGGTGCTGTTACAACTTACACAATGTTACAACTATTTCTGGTCTCCCCTTCATATTGTTTTCTACAGTTATTAACATGTGACATAATCACACTATTATTCTTTGCGAAATAGCTGCAAAACACCCTTTTTTTTCTGCGCACAATTTGCTCACTCATGTCAGCTTGCGTTATTTGGAATCTTAGTAAATCATGGCCTTATTGTATGCATGAAGTCTTGGGGATTTGCTGTTTTGGAACATCTGTACAATATGGTAAAAAAAACCCTTGAGGGCCAAACGCCCAAAAATTGAGACTCCACATTTTTCCTTTTCACCTTTTATTGTCATTGTGAAACGGCAGCATCTGGCAAGTGATGTCTTTTACTTTTATAAGACATAAGAGGTTATGAGCACACCATGCATCTTTGAAGATGTGTCCAAGAACTGTGAAGCTTTTGAAATGTAATCATTTCCTGTAATGTATTAAGGTAGTAATTTCTAATGACTAAAAATACACAGTACATTTCCAGTATGTAGACATGGCTGACCACAAGTGCTAAGTTGTTATTTCTCTGTCCCGTTTTTTTAAGTGGTATAAAATAGGTCAGGGTAACCGGTATTTCGTTTAAATATGAGTGATTTCCAGCAATGTATAACTCTGTATGCAGTTCACTGGCCGAATGAAACGCCTTAAAAATCACATGGCATGTCATTGAAGTCTGGAGCTGGTAAAATTTCCATTCAGCCAAGATCTTAGAATGATAATTTAACTTGCATAGGTTCTACATTTATGTCTATTGTTAGGATAATATAAGATATGTAAATCAACTTCAAATCACTTGAGACCATTACTGTAATTTAACATAAAGCATTATTCTGATTCCTGGTGTTCTCTAGACTATTTGACATTTCACTAATGCATGTCTCTGTTATATCTTTCCAAACATTTTACACAGTATCCTAAAGTAAGTAAGTAAACTAACAAACAATCAAACAGAAAAACCCAACTAATGAATGCTGTAGCTGTTTAAAAATGATCTCCGAAATCAGCTGCCTGATGTAACACGCCCAAACCGGCTTATCAAATTTTCCTGATGACTTTCATGTATTGTAGTCCTACACAGGGAAATCCCATTTTATATTTATTTATTTATTTATTTATTTATTTATTTATTAATTTATAACATTTTGAAAAAGTCCAAATTTATCCATCCTTCCATCCATCCATTTTCTGTACTGCTGGGTCGCAGGGAGCCTGGAGCCTATCCCAGGGACCTCAGGGCACGAGGTGGGGGACACCTTGGATGGGGGGCCAAGCCCATTGCAGAGTCCAAATTTATATTACATGCAATTTTGAGTAATACACATCTGGATATGTTTTATTATTATTATTATTATTATTATTATTATTATTATGCATAAAAGGTTAAGTGTATAACTTGCTTGACAGATGACCTCATTCAATCCTCCACTCCTCTTTCAAGCTTGACATCATCCTTTAATTGAGTTTAAAGTTTACAGAGTTAGAGCTGTAGAGAGCAAGATAGATTGTACCGATTCTCTGTTTCTCAAATCAAGCAAAAGAAGGCAAAAAAAGCAACTTTTACCATCTTATTATTGGTATTAAGTTACTAATCAGTAGAATTGTAACAATGTTTACCTAACAGAGACTTGTATGTGATGAAGAGTGAGAAAATAGCTTTAGTGATTACCACAGGAAGAGGCCATTTGAGATTTTGCAATTGCCATAAACCACATATTATTGTTCCCTCATGATAAGAAATAGAACAACTGCGCTATTTAAAAACCTGGTTATAGGGAAACACCTGGTCATTTATTTTTGTGCCTTAGAGGCTTCACTAAAAATCTGACTTGAACAACAAACCTGCCAGTAACCTTTGAACTAGATATTATGGACTCTTACAAGCTTTTCAAATGTACCCTGCTTCCTGTTGAGCTCATGAGCAGTGCACAGATGTACACAAAAGTGCAGAGAGCCGGAAAGATTCTTACAGGTCGTTGTGGCTTGAGTTTTCAAGATTAAGACTACTGGTTACACATTACGCCTACGCCACAGAATACACACTTTAGTGCAACATGAGCAATGCAACATAACTAGCAGGGAAAAAGGAGAACATGCCACTGAAATGATATGTATGATTATAATAATAAAGTTTTATTATTTACTTCATTTGCTGTACCAAGACAATGAAGTGATCACAGTGTATGGATCCATAAAAGGATGAAGATGCTAATTGTCAGAAGAAACAGATCCACACTGCATCGCTCATTCTGGTTAAGAGCATTCAGACCGTTATTAGTGTCGCCTTTGAAGATTGTCTTCGTTGTTGCATCCTGTCCTGATTAGAATATTAAAAAAAATTACAAAGTTCAACGGACATATACATTGTAAAAAGCCAATAAGTAAACAAAGTAGAACAATTAACGGAGCTGACCCATTACATGGCCATGTTTAACAACAGAATTTTTTTTTTTTAAAATGACATTATAGTATAGTGTTGTAACAGAAGTGAAAAGTTTACCATCTTTAGGTGGAAGGCAGAAAAAAGTAATAGGTTAAAATCTATTGTCTTACTTCGAGAAAACCAAGTAATCATTTAAACATCTAAAAAGAAAAGCTCTTTTGTTGTTTCATTCAAATTGGACTCAATGGCATATCCCTTACTTTCATTTATTGTAAATTAAAGTCTATTTCAGCAACCAGTAGTCCTTGAGATGTTTTGGTTCATCATGAACCGTATCGCCTTGCTATATTTTGACACATTTTTCAAAATGTACAGTTCTTTGAAATTTATATTAGGAGCACTGTATGTACTTAAAAGTGGTGAAATTCTGAAACTGTTCATAAGCTTTGATCTATTCGGTTTTTAGCTATTGATAACAAAGCTCATACCTGTTACAGTGACGTTGATGAGATGTCCCATAGCTGTGGATCTAGTGGACTGACATACAGCATTACACTGATACAAGCTGGTGTCACTGAGACTCAGCTGTACAAATGTAACAAAAGCATCTCGGTGCCTGAACACAGTTTTGCCGCTGATTATAGTCTCATTGATACTGATTAAGTATCTGTCTGGGTCAGTAAGTGGCTTACAGGTATCTTGTGTCGCCCAAAGACACCACATGACTGAGATGCTTCCACAAGATTCTTCCTTATACTCTGCTCTGCATCTGATAGTCAATGACTGTCCCTCTGTTCTCCTTACTGGGTGCCTTGGATATTTCACTTGCACTATATCAGCCTCTGGAACAAAATGGTGACTCGCATCAGCAGAAACTTAAACAAGAAACACAAATGAATCAATAGCATTTTTTGACAATGTTATGAATATTATATTGAGGTTGGAAGAGATGTAAAAGCAGGACTCACCGATGCTTGCAGGTGTAGATGGAAATGTAGAGGGAATAATGAAGACTAACAAGAAAGCAGTGGAACAGGTTAGCAACATGGCTGCTCTGCTTCAACTAGTACACTAATCTGAATGAGTTTCCACTACGCATTGGGCCACTTCCTCTAAATAAAAAAACAAGTTGCAGGACGTTCTTTCCCATCTGAAGGCTGAGAAAAAGACGACAAGTAGAGTGCAATGTGAGAAAGTAGCTTCATGAGGCTTATATCATGCAGTTTTTCAGATGGTCAAATGATATATATATATATATATATATATATATATATATATATATATATAATTGACATTCCTTTTTCAGTTTGTTATGCACTGTGCATGCAAGGTTTCTACACATGTGCTTTTAAGGGTGAAAGGCTGAATTTTTATTTAATACACAGGGCATTCAGCCAGTGACTTCATGAATAAGACTGGCATCATTTGCTACAAATCGATAAGCACCGATGATCTTAGAAGCTTTTAATGAAAGCTGTGAAATTCAGAGATTGCAGATAGTTTGCCATGAATATATTTCTGCAGGTATTTTCGGAATTCATATTATTAGGACTTGGAGTCACCGATTCCTTATTTATCCTATAATTATTAATCAGAATTTAGTCACACCAATGATAGCCATGTCTCTGAAAGCATTTAAGAAGCAGTGTATATATACACAGTATACAGGTGCATATCAAAAAATATAATATTGTGGAAAAGTTAGCTTTTTTCCGTAATTTAATTAAAAAAGTGGAACTTTCATATAATTTAGATACATTACACATAAACTCAAAATATTAGCATAAAGAATTTATAATACAGAAATGTCGACCTTCTGCAAAGTATGTTAATTTATGCACGCAGTACTTGGTTGGAGCTCCTTTTGCATGAATTACTGCATCAATGTGGCGTGGCATAGAGGCAATCAGCCTGTGTCTCATTTTCATCAGAAGTCAGTCGTAATTATGAAGATTAAAAAAAAAAGGCTTGAAATATTTCACTTTCAGCATGTGCGACGAATCTAGAATATATGAAAGTTCCACTTTTTGAATTAAAGTACAGAAAAAACTAACTTTTCCAAAATAAAATGCACCTATATATATATATATATATATGTGAGTCACATACAAACTCACCAGCCTGGGGTGGGGGTGATGAGGGTTGTGGTTGAGTGGTATCGCATGCCCACACACGAAGATATTTTGTAAATAAAGACTTAATTTTAGTTGTTTTTTTTTGCACACACAAAGCATTTATATCACTTCATAAAACTAGGATTATACCACTGGAGTCACCTGGATTACTTTTACTATGAACTTTTTGGACCTTGAAATCTCCCAGGTTTCATTAAAAATGTCTTCATTTGTGTTCCACAGATGAACAAAAGTCTTATGGGTTTGGAACGACATGAGGGTGAATAATTGATGGCAGAATTTTCATTTTTTGGGTGAACTGTCCCTTTAAGCTGTAATGATTTCTTACATAGGAGACAGCTTTCTTTATGCAACCTTCTAAATATATATATATATATATATATATATATATATATATATATATATATATATATATATATATATATATATATATATACTGTGACTATGGCATACAGAGCTGGTGTACAATGTTTTGTCTCCATCTAGTGGATTTTAATCCTGCATGTGCTCCAACAGTGTTACCACATGCCACCTTCAAAATCTTCTGAAAAGGTTCAGTGTGGAGAATTTAAAGTCATTTGATGTAACACCCTTCAGACACAGTAAATGTGTAATGCATTTTTTACACACAAACTGTGTAAGGCTAATGAACACATAATTGTGCTGGGTTGACATGTATAGATTAAAAAATGTCTTGAACCACTACGAACCTGTACTACCATATATGATTTGATAATAAAGCCTGTGGCTTCAGCTCTGGGCCAGGAGGTGAATATTGCTAGTGGTACCTTAGGCGATTTTGATCTGGGAAAGGAAAAAATGTTTTTCAAAAAAATCGGACCTCCACACAGAGCGCCCAGCTGCAGTGCGAGTAACAACCGTCTGATTTTTATATCAGTGATGAATTTGTGTGTGTTTTGTTAGAGAGTCTCGCCACGGCTGCGCCCCAAACCACCAGTGCTGTGATTAATAGTGTGTCACACTACAAATAGCATGCCATAACATATTACAAAAAGAAAAAGCCTTTATAATCAGCTTTTATCACAGTAATATCCAGTTTGGGATGCAGCCCAAGACTGCATGTGTTTGCCTGACGCTCTTTGGATGAGTTACTCGTTGCAGTGTCTGTGTGCAGATTTCCAGAAGCTCCTGAATGTGAATCATCTTGCAGCACATCCGCAGAGCAATCAGGACAATGGTCAGTCAGGTGCCTCGCATGATGGCATCACAGTTTAAGTGTGAGTCACATACAAACTCACCGGCCTGGGGTGGGGGTGATGAGGGTTGTGGTTGAGTGGTATCGCATGCCCACACACGAAGATATTTTGTAAATAAAGACTTAATTTTAGTTGGTTTTTTTTGCACACACAAAGCATTTATATCACTTCATAAAACTAGGATTATACCACTGGAGTCACCTGGATTAATTTTACTATGAACTTTTTGGACCTTGAAATCTCCCAGGTTTCATTAAAAATGTCTTCATTTGTGTTCCACAGATGAACAAAAGTCTTATGGGTTTGGAACGACATGAGGGTGAATAATTGATGGCAGAATTTTCATTTTTGGGTGAACTGTCCCTTTAAGCTGTAATGATTTCTTACATAGGAGACAGCTTTCTTTATGCAACCTTCTAAATAGGACAGAGTTTACCAAGTTCCCTAAATCAGGGGTGTCCAAACTTTTTGCAAAGAGGGCCAGATTTGGTGAGGTGAAAATGTGTGGGGGCCGACCATTCAGCCTGACATTCTTTGAACAATTAACATTAAATGCAAATGAACTATTTCATGAAATTTTTATTGCAAATGGCATGCTTTTCATTTCTTCACACAGGACACAAATAAATCTAAACAAGTTTTTAACCAAAATCACTCTGCCTTTCATATTTGAAGACCACATAAAACGAAGAAAATGTCTGTCAGGAAAAAAAAAAAAACTTGTGGGAAGATTAAACATATTTATATTCATTTGAAACATTACATATTATTCACTATTAAGTGCTCACTGTAAACTTCTAAATTCAAAACATGTGAACAGGAAAATAACCAACAGTTATCTTATTCAGAAGTAAGAAACACTGAGGGCTATATGGATCCTTGTATCACTCATTCATTAGTTTTTCAATTGACAATCAAAAAAACAAAAATATGCTATTTGATTTCGAATCGGAGATCAAAAACGAAAAAGGTCATGTTTTTCCATTATTTCAATTTTATACTCGGATCGAAAATACAAAATGGAAAAATGGGCTGCCGGACCAAATTAGATTTTAATATTTAATTTGTCGGGTTTACGAGACCCAGTTTGATTGTCAATTCAAAAACAAATGATACACAGATTAAAAAGACTCAGCTCATATTCAAAACTGTGGTTTTGATCATCACAAAAAAAAAAAAAAAAAATCAATACACTGAGATTTTAGAATTTATTCACCTCAGAAGACTAAACAAATAACTTTCCTGCACTAATGTGAAGGGTGATACTGAGATCTGGACTGCAGTAAATAGGCCAGGTTTGGCTCAAAAACTCTGGTTTTGATGCACAAGATGTCACGCAGGTGAGAGTCACTTAGTCTCGTCCTCACGCGGTTCTTGTTAATGTTCATAACCGAGAATGTCTTCTCGCACAAGTATGTTGAGCCAAACAAACTCAGCATTTTCTTAGCAAATGTTCGAATCTCTGGGAACCTGCCTTTATCCAGCTGGCGGTAAAAGTTGACAAGAGGGAGCTGTTGGTGCCGACTGTGACACTCGGCGTCACACTGCAGCTCAATGAGCTCCAGCTGCAGGTGGTCTGGAGCGTCATCACGGTCCACGGAGAAAGGAGAGGGAAAAAGCGCAAGGTCACACAAGAGTCACGCAGCGAGAGTGCAGCCAAAGGGCTACTGCCATCTTCTGGTGAAATATAAAATAGCTTTTTTCCACGCGTGTATTTTATACTGTGGTCAACAGTGCTGGCGGGCCGCAAATTACTGATTTTATGACAAAGGCTGCGGGCCGGTGGAAATTTGAACACTGGCCGCATTTGGCCCCCTGGCCGGACTTTGGACATGCCTGCCCTAAATGCTGAATATTTAGACAGTTTCCTCGTGCAGTGACAACGTTATGAAGTGTGCATGATAACAATATTCAGTGTACCTATTATTAAGATTTAACACACCATTCCAATAAAGTTAGTGGTTAGCACGTTTGCCTCACACCTCCAGGGTTGGTGGTTCATTTCCCACCTCTGTCCTGTGTGCGCGGATTTTGCATGTTCTCCCAATGCTTCGGGGGTTTCCTCCGGGTACTCTGGTGTGTGCAGTTGTGTTGGCAACCCGTCAAAGGTGTCCCCAGGCTTGTGCCCCGAGCTCCATGGGATAGGCAACCCTGTGTAGGATAAGCGGTAAAGAAAATGGATGGATGGATGGATGGACACCATTCCAATAAACGTGATGTGATATTGTAACTCTATAATACTAAAATGATAATTCTTTGTAGTAATAATAATAATAATATAATATTAGTCAGTGTTTCCAGGCAGCTGTGCCTGTGCAAGGTGAGGATCCTCTCATGGCCTCTACAGTATATTGGCTGCTGTTCCTCCAGAGGAGCAGAAGCAGATGCTGGGCGAGTCTCACACTCCCACAGGAATTTTTCATAAATTCTCGTTGACTCGGTGCCTCTTCATGACTGTATTCGAAGTGTTTATTGCCTTGTGTAGAAGTCGGCCAAAAAGTTGGCCACAGCACAAAGCCTCTTTTCTGTCTCTGTTAACTGAAGATACTTTTGGCTGCCCCTACTTTTCTTACACAATAACAGCTCTTAGGAAGGGTATGGAGCCTAAGCTCCGCCCACATTACATGATTGATGGCTGGGACTATTAGCCCCACTTCCAAGCAATGACACAACAAAAGTGATCAATTTAAAATGGTCCAGGCATCAGATCAGAAAACAAATGGGACACAAAGCCACCTCTCTTCTCTCTCTCTCTTCTCTCTCTCTTCACTCTCTCTCTCTCCCTTTGCAGGTGAGCATCTGTTGCCATTGATCTAGCAAACACACCAGACTTTGGCTGGTAAACTTACCGGCATGCCAAGGAATACACACACACACACACACACACACACACACAAACACACACACACACACACACTTCTCTATTCATTATTCATACTAAGGTAGATTCTGTTGGCAATTAAATGATGGATCAGCTTCTGGCATGTCCTACCAGTCCCTTATTTACACTGATCCTTATTTAAATATGTTACATCTCAATTCAACCATCCTATGTACCTTATATAATTTCCATGAAATGTCCTAATAGAGTATATATACACTATAAGGCTGGCAAAAAGTATGTGGACACTTGTCTGTCACAACCTAGATGTGCTTGTTGTGCATTAATATGGAGTCAGTACAACCCCCCCCCCCCCCCAACCTTTTCTTTTATAATAACGTCCATTCTTCTGGGAAGGCTTTCCACTACATTTTGGAGCGTGGCTGTGAGGACTTGCTCGTTCAACCACAAGAGCATTACTGAGGTCACCATTAATGATATTTCTAAAGTGTTAAATCTATCCCTTTCTTGTAGATCTATCTAGTCTTTTTAGGTCAAAATGTTTCCCCTGTTTTTCTCTTTGACCTGAAAATCAACGGTGTCGCTTTTGACCATTTTTGGGCTAAATATTTTGGTTGCATCTCTATTAAATAGACATTATTTCATATGAATGAACTCAAAATATTCTCCATTTACCTTGACAGAAAGCAGGATATCCATCGAGTCCCTAGAGCCCTGTGACAGGAGGCGGTGTCGGTTAACATCAGAGAGTTCGTAAGACTGTTTCGATTGGCTCATCTCGCATTTTAATCAGGGAGAAAAAGTATATGAATAATGAACGTTTGCGTATAAATGACACACATGGAGGCATCAATATGCTGCACTTAAACCTCATTAAATAATCACTCGTAAGATTACACCTTAGTCAGTTAGGATTGTTCATTTTCATTTAAAATGACACGTCATACATTTATTCATTCAGCCAAACATTATTAAATTGTCAGTTATCAACTGGGAATAGTAATAATCATCGAATGTTGAATATTTAACAATAATAGTTAAATGAATGTTGTCTACAGGCAATGTTTGTGTGCCAACAAGAATACTATTGGGATATTTATTGAACCTTCAGGAAGTTTCACCTTTCTATCCACAGCAACAGAAACATCCACAGATATGACTGATGGAGACATGCTGAAGTTCCAGGTCAAGGCTGTGGCAGAACCAATTACACTGGCTTTAAATTACTGGCCTGAATATGTGGCTTGGTGGCACAGAAAAAACATGTTTTACAGAGAGTGGGTGTTATGTGATATAATGTCAAGTGAAACTTCAGAAACAAATTAATTTCCTGTGTTGAATTGCTTTTTTTTCTCTCAATAAAACTACCTCTTCACGAATGCTAAAATTGAAAGGGGAAAGGTTAAAATTCTTCCCAAATAACAGCTTGCATCAAAGCAGCTTTTACCAAGTAAAAAAATCCACCCATCCATCCATTTTCTGTACTGCTTATCCTACACAGGGTTGCAGGGATCCTGGAGCCTATCCCAGGGAACTCTGGGAGCAAGGCAGGGGACACCCTGGATGGGGTGCCAACCCATCACAAGGCACAATCCCACTCACCTTCACACACTACAGACAATTTTGAAATGCCAATATCAAGCACATATCAAGCACATATCTTTAGACTAGGGAGAAAAACCCCAAAGCATACAAACTCTACGCACACAGGGCGGAGGTGGGATTCGAACCCCCAACCCTCTAGGTGTGGGACAAACTTGTTAACTACTAAGTCACTGTACCCCAGTAAAATAAAATCAGGGTATTTTGTATATTATTTTGGTATTATGCATCCTATTTGTGTGTCTAACTAATTCACAGCAGAGCATTTTGAATTGTGTTGTTGAAAAAGAGAGAACGAACACAAGTATATGCCATAATTAATAAAGCAATAATAACAACAGCAAATCATGCTAATGAATGTGGAGCAGCTTGCATGTATAGTATAGTATAGTATGCCTGAAAAAACAAACAAACAACAAACAAACTGTCGATCCTGCTTTGCATATCTGATTCATTTCAACATGTGTTGACACTATGGAAAAACTAAAGGCTGTGGTCTAAGGCTAAAGGCTAAAGGCTCTGATTTTGTGCTGAATTAAAGCAAATGGATGGGGCCAGAAACGAGTAGAAAGTAGTGCTACTCTGAATATCGATATATTGAGTCATGGTTTTGCCACTGCCTCAGACAATTTGCAGTGAGTAAATGCCCTCTGAACGTTTCTGGCAAGTTTTCTTCAATGAACAAAAACAAAAAAGACAACAAAAAAGGAGCCGCACGTTTCCTGTTCCTATCTGTTTTAAACACCTTATCTGTTCATTCCGAATAATATATTCCGAGTTACTGCAATCTCTTAACTGCAACCTGAAACTGATATCAGCTTGAGCATGGGTGTCGTGCATTTGCCTGTACAAACTGATATCCTTGTCAGTGATTGGGTGAAAGTAAAATACTGACTTCACCTTGGAGAAATGACTTTGTAGTCCATTCCAAAACATTCAACTCCTACGCCATGAAGTGGCATATTGAGAGATCTCACTGTGAAGGGAGTAGAGCATAGCCACAATCACGTCTGAATGCTTTAGTGCTGTAGCCCAGTGCTTCTCAGATATAGTCCCTGTGACAACAAAGATTTGTTTCACAACTAAGCGGCTCATCAGATGTTTATTAACCCTTCGGGAGTTGGGTCAGGTGCATTGGACAGGCTCAATGTCTGACATGAAGGCCAAGAACTGGATTTAATAACCTCTGCTGCAGACTGAAGGCTCCCCTGATGAATCGAGTGGGTCAGTGTGGATGGGTATGAATTTTTTTCAGGTGTGTCTTCAGGCAGAAAGTAACGGCAAACTTATTTTGATAGTAATAAAACCCAGACAAGAGTGAGGCATATGCTCATTGATTATTCACAATTTTCATTTTGCACTTGGAGTGGAGGCGATTTTGAAAATGGAACTCTGTGTGGGTTTCCAAATTTAAATAAATACTTGTGCATTTTCTGAGGCCTAATTAGAGTGGATTTACAAGACTTTGAGTCCCCCATGTCTGAAAGCAGTTTGAGTTCAGTAATTAATGAGCGTCTGAGTAATATGGCTGCAGTAAAACTGGCTGGCAACTGCAGTTGCAGGGAACTTATACTAGCAATTACGGACATGAACTTTACCACCATGGTTGGAAGAGCCTTTACTCACATTGCCCCTAAGCTCATGAATTCACTTCCCCATCACATCCACAACTGTGAATCTATTTCAAGATTCAAAAGTTCTTTAAAAACTCATTTCTTCAGGCTTGTATATTCTCTGTGACATGGTTACATAATACTTAATTATAATATATGTTTTATGTATAATATTGTATAATGTATATATATGCATATGTATAAATTTATATATATAATATTGTGCTTTATTAGTGTTTTGTGAATTGTATTTGCATGTTATTTTTATGAAGTGACCTTGAGTGTCGTGAAATGCACTTTTAAAAAAAGTATTATTATAGTAATATTAGATTATATTAGATTTTAATCTAATAATAGATCAAAAGAATATGCTGTAATGATTTACAGTGTGCCGTTGTAATTTTAGCTGTGCCTCATAATGCTGTAAACACCCTGTATTTCAGTTCCAGTAATATTATTAAATGCACTACTACTACTATTACCAAGTAAAATTTAACAGTGCACTTTTAAAAAGGTTTAAGCATTCAATGTCACTGGTGTTCAGATACGAGCATTTCCTCATGAATACGCTGACAGTCGAATGTTGAAAATTGACTGAAAGTTTCTTATGTTTTATTACAGTTTAATCGTTATTATTGCCACAGATTGAAAACAAATGGCTCCTAAGTGAATACTTAATTAAAAGCAGGGAAACTCGGAGGATAAAACTGTTAAGTCTATAGATAAAAGACTCATAGACAGTGCTAGTATTGACTGGAAAACATAAATATGTGGTGTGCCACAAGCGCCTAATTAGAGTGATAATGATTTGAGCTTTTTGGATTAGATTAGATGTTGTTGCAATAAAATCCTTTAAAAATGGTTGATTGATAAATAAAACATTGATCATTTCACTACACATTTAGTAATAAACATTCCTTAATTACTTTATACCTGTTCTTTGGTTATATTTTCCAAAAAAACCCCAAAAAACTAATGAGATGTAGTGACAATTAAAAATCAATAAGATGAAAAAGTTGCTTAAATATTTAACTCAAATATTTAACTTAAATTGCTTTAACTTAAGTTGCTTTAATATTTGCTTAAATATTTAATATTTGAGTCATGTTAGGAGCACAAAAGACACATTGGTTGAAAAATGCAAACATGTCTATCTTGAATGCGAAACCTTTAAAATAATAGTTCTCTGAATATATTTACAGCCCAAAACATACATTTCAGCATGACATATTGTGGTTCCATCAAACAGCATTACTGGAATGAATAGTGCTCCTCACGAAAGAAAAACCAGCACGTAACTGAGACATGCTGCTGTTGTGCCCCACATGCCCATCCAAATAGTCCTTAATCATATCTAAAATCATATCTGTCTAAAGTGTCCATAGTGTGTGAATGTGTATGTGATTGTGTGCCCTGCGATGGATTGGCACCCTGTCCAGGGTGTACCCTGCCTTGTTCATGATGCTCCCTGGGATAGGCTCCAAGTTCCCTGTGACCCTGAAAAGGATAAACGGTATAGAGGATGGATGGATGAATGGATAGGATAAAACACAAATGCTTGACAGAAAACTGCAACACATTTTTATGTTGTGTAATTTATCAAGCAAAGCCATTTATATTAGTAAATTCATCATTTAAATAGCACATTCCCACTGCAAATGACACATTGCTATTACTATATTTGTGTTTAAAACTGTTATACTTATTTGTGGAACCTGATTTGATACAAATGATACAAATCACACAGAAAAACTGTATCGGACCGGTTGTTTAGGCATCCGAGTATTCTCATCATCCTAAATGAACCAAATCAAGACCAAGATGGAAACGCACCAGGATTTGATTCAAAAGGACTAAACGCTGCAAATGTGCTGCCACCCTAAATGACATAATTTAAAAAAAAAGTAGGTCCACCCTTGTTTCGAATTTATTTATTACTTTCCAGAGTCTGTATAACTATTTATGACCCTGTTGGCATCCCACTTTAATTACTTCCTCAATGCTTCCTGTTTTTGTTTGCACTTGCCCTCTGTGTTAATAGGTTTCAAATATTACAGTACATCCAATTTCAAAGGTTATGCGTCGTCATACACTCATACAGTCAATACAGTTGAAATGCTATAGAAATTTGGCCCGGGGGGGGGGGGGGGGGGGGTTGGTGAAGAAGGTCAGGGGATGGGGTTGGGGATGTAAATACCACATGTATTACCATGTTAATATGGTAATTTCTTCCACACTTTGTTGTCACTCAGAAGTGACTGAATTTTTAATATCTTTATTACGTTCACTAGTTCCCAGCCAAACTAAATTGCAAAATGAACTGTGTTAAAAGCCCCATTGCTTTTTGCATTTAATGTAAAGCCTAATGTCATGCCAGTGGTTAGCTACAGTCCACGGTCAACATGTGAAAATCCTTAAGCTTTATCAAGTGAAGTGACAGGTCAGACACAAACTGTGGTAGGTCAAATGACAGCCTCCTCAAATTTCATTATATGAGCGATTTAGTGGCACATTAAGTGGCAGATGCCTCAGGCCTTGCAGAATCAATTTGTCCTATTTAAACCTGTCAATGTCGAAAGGTGATGCAACGTAAGGTAGAAGCGAGGTGGTAACTTTGCATCTTTTTTAAAAAAATAATCATTTGAACTATTTTATCAACAGAGTAGTTGAGTAGCATTCATAAACACTGCATTAAACCCCTGCGAAGCATGCTGGTGGCAGCATCATGCTATAGGTTTGCTTCTTTTCAGTGGGACTGGGGCTGTAGTCAACATAGAGGGAAATCATGGATAGCTTCAAATACTAGTTGCAAATCTGCAAAATGACTTTTGCTTTCACTCGGTATTTCCAGGGCTGCTTTTTTTTATGCCATATTTTGCTCGTTTTAGAGCAAGGTGTGAAAAACAATTCGGCGCATGATTTCTTTGGACTAGTATAAAAGTAGTCAATGGACACTGAGATCTTGTTTTAAAGCACATAATCGAAATGAAATCTAATCCATTTTTTTTTTTTTTGCAAACATAGGATATGGCAAACAAAGGGAACAGGAAACTGCAGAGAGTGTATCTTCAATATACAGAACCGTTTCTGTTGTAAAATATTGCAAAGATTGGGATGGGGAAAGGGGATTATGGAGTGTATAATAGATTATAGTGTTATAAAAAAAAGTAGTATATTGAAGTAAAAGTGTGTCACGGCTTTTGTTCTGTTTTTGAGATGTAATGGGCCTGGAAATTTTGTTGAGACCAAGCAAACTTGCTTTCGTGGGTATAAAACATGTAGAGCAACATAAAAAGATTCTAACTTTTTTTGAAATTGTATTTTTAAAAAAAACTTTGACACTTAAATAGTTTTGATACTTGAGTACATATAATAGCAAGTATATGCCAGAGCCATATCTCCCTGCAGTTCTCGCCTGTTGTCCCACTGAAGTTAAACAGGATTGAGCCTGGCCAATACCTGGATGAGAGATCTCCTGGGGAAAACTAAGGTCACTGCTGGAAGTGGTATTAGTGAGGCCAGCAGGGGGCGCTCACCCTGTGGTCTGTGTGGGGACCTAATGCCCCAGTATAGTGACACTATACTGTAAAAACAGCACAGCATTTCGGGACTGAAGTTGTGTTTTAGTGTTTTGTGAATTGTATTTGCACTCACAAAACCGAGGTTGTGACTCTCTGTGGTCACTAAAAATCCCAGGATGGGTGGATGTTCCGGCACACTATGGCTGCCGTCACATCATCCAGGTGGATGCTACACACTAGTGGTGGTTTAGGAAATTCCCCTTTACAGTTACCTTTATATAGCGCTTTTATAGACACTCAAAGTGCTTTGAGTGACTAGAAAAGCGCTATATAAAGGTAACTGTAAAGTACAAAGTTCTACTTGAATAATTGTACCACAGGCTGTATTAAATGCTTACTTTCCCAAAATGGTATTAATCAGAGAAAACCAAATCTCCATGTTCAAAAGTAAATTCTATGACATGTAGCCTGAAGAACCTTAACAACAGCCACCAAATTCCAAGATGGACATGGATAATGACTGCTTGTGTAGTTATGGGAATATGCAACGAGGACATACAGTATATGACCATTTCCTCCACTTTATATATATATATATATATATATATATATATATATATATATATATACACATATATATATATATACATATATATATTTATATATATATAACCTATTTTAGGTGTCTAATCTCTTTAATTTAAAAGTAACACTGAATAAATACACGAGTTAATGAATGATGCCTGGTCACATGAGACAAAGACATGTTCACCTGTCTCTGTCTCTGCCCATGGAGGGAGAGTTTAATGGAGTGTCAGTGTTTTCTGTTAAAAAAAAAAAGCCACATTAAAAGCTGCTAAGGCTCTGAAGTCTATGTAAATCACTGCGTAACGGTCATTTTCCCACAGCATGTTTGCCAATGGTGTGTGCTGTTATATGATATTATATGTGTTTGAGGACAATTTTTAGTACATACAGCGGAATGGCATTACCAGGGTCTTTGTAGCCAAGTTAATGATGATGACCAGGCGATTGGCCTGTGCATTATGTCCAGTGTTTTATAATTTAGTCTATTAGTTTTAATGGTTGTTAAATTAGGTTAAATCTATTTTATACTTATATTTTTAAACAGGTAAGTTCAATTTGGTGTCTGTCATTCTGTCAGAGAAGATGAGCAGGAAACAACCTGCCATGATACTGTAGATAAATTTTCCTAGCAGATGTTTGTGAATGACAAGGTCGCTTAAAACCTGTAAATGGAATTCCTGTGACACTGTAAGTCAACGTCAGTCAGGTAACTACTGCTAAGGAAATTTCTGCTAGATAGGCTTAACTCTTTTACCAGAGGCCAAAAAATGGAACTTCTGCCTGTTTTGGGGGTGCCCGTGTTCAGCTTTGAATTTATTTGTGTTACACTCCACAGTAATGGTTAATGAAGATAGACAGTCTGTTTTATTTCTGTACCAATGTTATTGTGGAGAGGTGTGAATTGTTTGCCCAGCAAGGGGCTCACACCTCTTCCATTTCCCATCGCCCTGCTCACCAGCAGCTAAACACAGAGTCGAGATACTCTACACACAGAAACCCAACAATGTCCTGACTAATCTTTTTAAAGACTTGCGGTGATAAAGTAATATACTGACTGAAAATGTCAGATAAAGTTGATTTCCATTCTGCTGGCGAAATGGAATGCTAATGTACTGTGAGAAAGGGTTAACCTGAATTAGATAGAAATGATCTGCTTTCTTCACATAATGCCTGGAGATCAAGGGGTCGAGTTGTTGTGGGATACAAACACATTTCATTTTTAACTTATTGGAATTGTTTTTATTAGGATATCAAGTGTTTCCTACATGTACATTTTCCTTTGTTTTTTTTCTATCTGGAAACCACAAGGGATGCAATCTTTTGCAGAGAACTCTATCCTAAGCAAAAATACCCTCTCACTGGCTCAGTAGTGCAGTGGATCCAGAGACTTTACTGGGAACAATGGAATACCCTGACTGGGATACCAGTCCATCACATAGTGCAAAAAATAACCTTATTTCTAATATTTTACATAAAACAGGGTTGGGTGCCATATGTCAGTGGTTCTCAAATTGGGGTCTGGGGACCCCAACCATCCATGAAGCATTCTTTTTAATTTATAGACAGGGGCGGATTGTATCATTGGGGTGAAGCCCCTCTGTTTTCTCAAGGTTTCTTTTTTGGCGCCCACATCATCTTATTTACTGATAACAAATGTTTTAAAGAGGATTATTGTTTCTTTTTCTCTGAAACTGAGCGCAGCAACACCACTAGTGGTCATAAGAAGAACACACAAAATGGTATGAAGCGACACTATGGGCTAACTGTTACGAGCCCGGTGTCGTAGATTCATAGAGCCATTCAGTGACGGTTGTGTCAGGCTGTGGATGTGGCAGTGGATGTTCTTCCTTGAATAGCCTTAGGACTGCAATTGCTGAAAACTGTTTTGCTCTCAAGTCTCCATCATTGAAAAGTTAATAACTTCAGTTCGATACAATAGTTTTTAAGTTAAAACTATAATGCTTTTGGAAATCACTCTGATGCTCATATTCATACGTTGGTCACAAGCTCATAGGTTCCTGGTTACACAATTGCACTTTTTGACTATATCGTCTACAGCTATAGAAGAGAAATGATTTATAATTGCACTATTTTGTTTCAGCCAGATGAGGATGGGTTCCCTTTTTGAGGTTTCTACCTCATGTCATCTCAGGGAGTTTTTTCTTGCCATCTTCACCTCTGACTTGCTCATTAGGGATACATTTATAAACGTAACATTTATATCCGGTATTTATATATTTCTGTAAGCTGCTGTGTGACAACGTCCATTGTTAAAAGTGCTATACAAATAAAGTTGAATTTAATTGAATGACACAGAGTGACATTCTAGATTTGGCTAATATATTGTAGAACATTTCAGACAACAGAACCATAAGTTTATTTATTTATTTATCCATCCATCCATCCATCTTCTACCGCTTACTCCTTCTTCAGGGTCACGAGGAAACCTGGAGCCAATCCCAGGGAGCATCGGGCACAAGGCGGGGTACACCCTGGACTGGATGCCAGTCCATCGCAGGGCACTTTATTTATTTATTTTAAGCAAAAGGATTAGAACACTATGGAATTGAAAAAAATGTAAATCACTAATTCAGCTCCCTACTTGTGTGTGTGTGTGTGTGTGTGTGTGTGTGTGTGTAAATTTGCCTTAATATTATTGACATTTACACCATTTAACAAATGCCTTTATCCAGAGTGACTTACTGATGATGATGATGATCATGATGATGATGATGTTGATGACCTCAGGAGATAAGGTATTACTAATAATTCATCAAGCTATTGATAGATATTAAAATTCACCAATAGGCACCATTTATTACAGCCCACAACTTACATTTATCAAAGCTCTGACATATATTGAATTCTAGTTATTAGCCTATTTAACTGGCCACTTGAACTGAAGGGGTTTAATCAATAACGCCAATAAATAATGTCACCTTGGACCTTATGTGTTCTGTAGCTATAAAGTCCATGAATAAAAAGATTTATTGTTCCAATAAATAACCAGAATAGCACTGTACTGTATTTAAGTAATTTTCATGAAATAAATCTGCTCTGATGGGGTGAGGGGAATTTATTTTTTATAGCCACTGGATGCACTTGCAGAAATATTCAAGAATTATTTATTGGATATTTCAACATAATAGGGCATGAATTTGTCATTAATACGTGCATTAACCACGTAAACGTGTTTAACATGTGTGAAAATGGTGCTGCAAACAAAATACTAATTTATTTCAGTGAGCAAAAAGGCAACAAGCACATTCGATAGCTAAACTCTTCCTGAACTCCGTGTGGAATTATTATAATTCCCTCTCTTCCGCTTTTCCAGGGGTGGCGGAGCTAAACGTGGGAGGGGCTCCAAGAAAAAATTACAATTCCCTTTCTTCCAAAATTCTTATTTTATTTGGGAAATATAATATGCCTAAAGCAAAGTATATGTTAACTGTACCAAATGATTGACTATTTTCTACTGACTTAACGAATTTTTTACAACTCTCTAATGTCAATACAGAATAATCCTAAAGCTGTTAAGTCTGTTAAAAAGGATACTTGATGTATTAGATGTATGATTGATTTTGGATATAAGATGCAGAATTTTGATTTTACTGTTTTATAGATTCAAGTGTTTTTGTACGACTTTGTATTCCCCTACTGTTGTTTCATTAATAATAATAATAAAAAAAATCCCTCTCTTCCGCTTTTCCATATGTGGGCGTGCCTAAAAGTGGGAGGGGCTCCGGGAAATCACAATTCCCTCTCTTCCGCTTTTCAAGGGGATGAGCGGGCTAAATGTGGGAGGGGCTCAGGGAAATCACAATTCCCTCTCTTCCGCTTTCCAAGGGGTGGGCGGGGCTAAAAGTGGGAGGGGCTCCGGGAAAGCGTGACGCCAGCTTGGAATGAAGGAGTGAGTGAGAGAGTGAGTGAGTGAGTGAGTGAGAGAGTGTTTTCCGGGTCAGAAAGTGGACTAAAAGGAAATAACACTACGGGACGCAGAAAAAATAAAATAACAAAAAAATAAAACACGACGCGAGGAGACATGTAAATGGTTTCGCGGAACAAAGTATGGGAAGTTTGTCAACACTGCAGGAAAGACTGGCCGAGAACGATGGAAGGGGCGACGATTGAGACGTGGACTTGCGCTGTTTTTAGCCCATGTTACTGTGTGTAGTGGTGGTGAAGCCCGGCCCGGGACCTGGTCCATTATCGTCCTGCGTTTGAAAGTAGCTTAAAACCGCGACAGGGTTGACCGAGAGATTGATTTATTTATTTACTGTAAGTTGCGGGTGCTTTGACTTGACTAGTTGGAGCTCGTGAGTGTCGCGCGCGCTCCTGTGAGATCCGGGATGTTTCACTGTATCCCTCTGTGGCGGTGTAACCGTCATGTCGAGACCATCGACCGGCGCCACTGTTCGCTGCTCTACGTACCGGACGACGTTTATCGCTACAGCCGCAGTTTGGAAGAACTTTTGCTGGACGCGAACCAACTCCGAGACTTACCCAAGGTGAGGAAGATTCAGCTGCTTGTGTGACAACCATTTCACTTAGTAACACTTCAACCGACTGCTGTAGGAGCTGGCGTCCACAACAGCGTTATAGTTACTGAACCCTTCTTTAAAAAATACTTTCCTTATTATTATTATGATGATGATGATGATGAGTATGATGATGATGTTGTGGCTGTGTATGACTTGAGACACAGAGTGCACCAGCTCACCTGTGGCCTAAAACTTTTCCAGGTTTAATCATAAACAAAGATTTAACTAGTCATGAAGCTTCCAAGCTGAACAACTTTGTTGTTATGTGATTGTAGAGTCAGGTTTTCCTTCAGGTGACGAAAGATAAACCAATACTAGTTCAGAATTAGTTCAGTGACATGTTAAAAGTTATGATTATTAAATCCTGATGGAGTTTACCTACAGGGCATCACTTCATGATGAACGTTGATTTTATATATATATATATATATATATATATATATATATATATATATATATATATATATATAATGTATGTATGTATGTATATGTGTGTATATATATGTATATATGTATGTATGTATAAGTCTGAGCCCATATTGGAAATCTGTTTCTGTTTGTCATTTGATGCTGGTGATAAACAGAAAGTTCTAGAACTGAAATGTGCAACAGCTTGGCTATTCAATATTCAATATGTCGCACAGTTTTCTAGGTCACTGTGTTTAAATTCATGCAGATTTCTACAGATTTACTACAAAATAAACCCCCCCCCCCGAAGCACTTGTTCATATGACGCACAGATGGATTTTTATCTAAAATGGATCATCGGGTTTTGCACAAACTTGCGGAGTCTGGTTCAGCTCGAGTGCGCACTGTCCTTAAAGCGAAAAAAAAAGGACATATCAAATACTACGAAACTCTGAAATTCATGTCGATATTTCTAAGATTAAATTTTTCACACAAGTTGTTGCTGATTAACATTATTGGTATTAAACCTTGGTGTTAAATTGCAAAAGAATGCCAAACAAAAGGATTTTTGGACCTCACTGTGTGTGTGTATCAGAAAACATGATCTTCACAGGCCTCTGAAGAGTTCCACTGCCTGCGTTGGCCAGAGACATTTCAGGAGAGAAGTAACTTATAACTTGACAGGCGTAATAAAACTGTAAGGCGGTCAAATCAGTCAAATTTTAACTCAAAGTAAAGTGTCTCGAGGCCTTATCTCAGACATAGTTAGCTTCGCAAGGCATCTGGTTGAGACTAGACATGCGCATCGGATCTCGCACTGGGATCCCCCGCGTTACGCAACTATAAAGTCATGCGAATGGGAGGTTTTTACTTTCCTGCACGTGTGAGCAAGCTTCAGATACGAACGCTTGCAGAATGAAAAAAGACCACCTTCATTAATGTAATTGGGAACGATGCATTTATCAGCTTCATTCATTCATCCTTAGTTACTGCCTGGTCAGGGTCACGGTGGTTTAAATTAGGCTATGAATTTGCATATGTTTTGGGAAATAGAACCAAATAAATTAGAACGAAAACGCAGCAGTCAGAAAAGCATTCGCCCTGTTATAATGAAGCGATATCACAGATATCTGTGGCCGGGAGTCCAAGGGAGCAAAATTGTCCGTACTCTCAGAGAGAGAGGGAGGGGTGGCATACTCTCTCGCCTCTATCAATCATAGCAAGGCGTGCTCGGCTGGTTTCACGTGCCCTAGAAGTAGTACGTGATCGCTTTTGCCCTCCTTGGTGGGTACATGGTCATGTGATAGGGGAGAGCTGGTTGATGGGTGGGAATTGACCATGATTAAATTAGGGTGAAAATCAGGGACCCCCTCCCCCCCCAAAAAAAAAAAAAAACCAACAAAACAACCCATACTCTTCTGTTTCAGGTCATGATTACTTTTGGTTTAAATTTGAGTACAGTTACAGATCTTTGGTGCACTAAACAAATAGTGGCATTTATGTAGCACCCCTGTATATCTTTATGTTTACAGTTTTAGTGTTTACAGTGGAGTAACCATGAAATATAAAATCACCATATGATATGTACAATTAAATTGACATTTTGGGAATGCTGCTAGATGGTAGTAGAAGCAGTTGTGCAATTCAGAATTTATTTATTAATTTAAGGCATGATCCACCGACAGCCAATCTTGCCATATCGATAGCTTTAATAGGTGTCGGGAAATAAAATACCTTTTGACACAGTTACACTGTTTTTAGTTACACTGAAAATGATTGAAATAACATGCTGTAATAAGGAAAATGACAGCCTACCTTATAAAACCAGAAACGCACTTTTCCCCCTCCTCCTGCAGTAGCTAAACCTGCAGTGGATTATTAGCTGAGGGCTTGGTACCCGTATGCTCAGATTGTAGCAGCTCGGTCAGTAGCTTTCAGGCAGAAAATGGCAAAAATGCATGATTCCAACTGGTTAATCCTGTTTCTTATACAAGCTGGTAGGCAATAATATTAGATTAAACAAACTAAGGGATGTGTTTGGTTGAAGTGCTAGCAGCTTTATCTTAAATCGGCTTAAATCTTTGAAGTAGAAATAGTTCTGTACATCATAGACACACTGTCTGCACATTGCCTTTGTTGTGTGGCAATTTATTAGATTGAATTCCAACGTGCTAACAGATAACATTTTTGTGGCAACAGAATATTTTGAAACTAGCCCAGGTTTATGTAAAACTGTGTCCCTGGCAACTCTGTAACTGTCCTGTCCACTGTTCCTCTTTCAATGAAAATATAAGGAGCATGGGGCAGCATGGTTCTGTCCCCAATGGGTCTTTATTAGCACTTGCTGCAGTTCCCATTTTGGCCACTATGATATAATAACTACAGAGCTCAATGGGGCTGTGAGCGCTGTTCCACACAACATCTAGAAAGGTGAGCAATTCAACAGAATATCGGGTTTTTAAATAAATTGTTGGTCACCCAAAAGGGCTAACTGATTATTTCAACAGAATTGAAAATGTATGGATTTGTGAATGAGGATTTTAAATGTCTGTTATATATGGCGGGGCTCTACCTCACCTGCAAATATGGATAAGGTGTAACTGTCCAAAAATCGAAATCTCCCAGCTGTGCCTCAGAACAACAAAAATACTTTATATGGGAGGGCTTTAAGACTAAGCTCATAATTTCATGTCCCTTAATGTGTGTTGCAATAGTGATGCCAAGTGCACTGTGCAAAGCTGTTAAATTGACCAGAAGAGCTGCTTATAGTGTTCCTTGACATGTAAGTAATCAAATTCCACAGCAGCTCACTGAACCGATATCAGATAAATTGGGGAGTCTTTCTGATCAGCAGAAAGTTGAAGAGTTCTAACTAAAATGGTGGTTTTGGAGCTCCACTTTGACTAAACATGTGTTCAGCCTAATTAGAGGACAGTTTGACCCAGCTCGGCATCATCAACCAGTTAATCTCCAGTGGTGTTTAGGTCTCAGTAATGTCACTGAACGGGGAAGGAGAATATGGTAATATGTGACCGTAACTGATTCCTCATTTTACTGACTAAATTGGCTATATTCAATCGGCTTTGACAATATAAAAATGTAAATCTGTAGATCTAGATTTCTTGGAACCTTTCCCCATAACATGTCAATAGTATACAGTTCCTTGAGAAAGAGCAAGGCAACAATGTTCGTGTTATCCATCATTTCCATTTTTATATTTCCAAACCAGCGAATAAGTCCTGTTGCTTAACAAAACAAACTAAAGCAAATAGAATCACTGGAAAACCACTGTGAGTAGCCTGATCACAGGACCGTTGCTATAATACTGTTGTTTCAAAACAAGAACTGCAACCTGGGTGTTATCAAGTTCTTTTTTCCAAAACAACTCAGAACAAGGTTTTTTTTTTTTTTTTTTTTTTTTTTTTTTTTTTTTTTTAAAGAGTTGGTGGTTAAATGAACAAACTTGAGCAGTTACTTATTTGATCGCCTACATGTGTAAACACGTAAGCCAAAATTCGCGGAAGTACATCTCACTTTCGCTTTTAAATAGTGCTGTGAAGAATTCCTGCTTTTAACCATTTAATGCATGAACCTCGCTTTATAATTAGTGTCAGGCTTTTTAATGGGTTTCCTCTTCACGCGGAGATTATTTGGCATGTAGGGCAGTGACAGGTATTCAGTACATTTGATACCTTTACCAAATTATTGTAAAGTAAAATAGTTCCAGTGATGATGGTTTCCAATGGTTTGCATCTTGCGTTAAGCATGTATTCACTCTGGTGAAGGCTTCTCTTGATTGTTGACTTTGACAAGGATACTCCTAACTCAAGGAGAGTGTTCTTGATCTGGCCAGCTGTTGTGAAGGGGTTTTCTTCACCAGGGAAACAATTGTCATTGGCTGTTTATGGCGAATTGTGTTTGTTTTCTGTGGTCTTCCGGGCCTTTTGGTGTTCCTGAGCTCACGGGTTTCTTTCTTTCTTGCTTTCTTGCTTTCTTTCTTTCTTGCTTGCTTGCTAATAATGTACGAAATAGTTGATTTGTCCACACCTAATGTTTTTTGCTATCCCTCTGATGAGTTTGTTTTGATTTCTCAGCCTAATGATGGCTTGCTTTACTGGGAGTGACAGCTGTTTCATATTGAGAGTTAACAGCAACAGATTCCAAATGGCAAATGCTTGAAATCGACTCTAGATGGTTTATCTGATTACTTGTAAGTGAAATAATGAAGGAATGCCATGGAACAGCTAAGCAGCCAATCGTCCAACTTTTGGTTCTCTTAAAAAGACGGGATCGCATATACAAATTGCTGTAATTCCTACTCTGTTGACTTGATTTGGATTTATATACCCTCAAATTTATGTTTATTATATAATTTCAATTCCAATACACTGTAGTAATATATGTAGTATATATGTAATGTAGCTAATATAGAAAATAACTTTCTCAGTGGCCAGATATTTATGGGCCTGGCTGCCGTTTTGTGTATAATGTCACCTGGATGCTGTAGATTTGTACCTAGTAACTGCTGCTGTAATCATAAAGACTTATCCCAAGACATCTTTTCAACACACTTAGCATTGTTTACTATTACTGTTCTACACCCTTATACTGTAATGATTTATAATCCCTCTATCCGGTGTCATCCAGAAGAGGACAGGTTCCCATTTGAGTGTGGTTCCTGTCAAGGTTTTGTTGTCTCAGGGAGTTTATCCTTGCCATTGTGTCCTTACTCATTAGGGATCTAATTATAAATCTGCATCCGGATTTTTGTGAAGCTGCTTTGTGAAGATGTCTGTTGCTAAAAGTGATTTACAAATCAAATAAAGTAGATTTCTAGAGCTGAGGTAGGCCCAACAACAGCAGCTTTCCAAGTTGACTTGAAACGAATGTTCGCACTTGGATATAAATATTACAGACACCCCAAAACAAGAGAACAAGAAATCATGTTTTGATAGGTAATTAGTGCATTTTCACTTTACAAGGGAAGTCAGCTAAACTGCTAGCTAGGAGAATTTACAGTTCGGATACTGTTTAGTATTGTTCATCTGATATTTAACCAGTTAAGTAATGTTTTTAAAATGTAGTAGTACACGTGAAGTTTGGTAAAATTAGTTTGTGGATTCGTGATTGCGTAAAGTGACTGACTTGAAGCCGTATGTGTGACATTTTCACTTGAGCTGCTGCTTCAATTTATAAATATTCATGAGTTTTACATAATCACACGTGAAATTTCACATTATTTGTAAGTGAATGTAATTCTCATTTACAATATACAGCAGTTTATTTTGATAACCCAGCACATATGGCAGACATTAAACAAATTTGTTTTTTTCCCCTGTACATTTGTAATTGTATGTATTATTCCTAAACATAAATACTTAAGAAGAAAGCATATGCAGTATTAATTCTTAAAAACTAGAAACCCACCTTACTCCCCATCCTATGGCAGGAAATGTACAAGAACAGAATACAAAATTACACAAAAACTGAGCTTAACAGAGGGAATGTGGTCTAAAACAAAACAAAAAAGTTCCCTGAGATAAGGACTATGGTTTGAAGTCTGAAAAGTATGAGGGGGGTCAGGGGGAGTGGAGAGAACCTGTTCAACAAATGCAAAATGTGAGAATGTGGAAAGTGCAGCGTGCCAAATGGATGGTCCAGAAATAGTTCAAATTTCACGCAGGCACTGGCTGTCAGGCTAATGTGTAGCTAAGTACAAATCACATCGTAGCAGTTTCGAAACGGAGCTGATGACCATCTATTTGTATTCGACTGCTGTTTTTCATTTATTAGTTGAATGTTCTTTTTGTTACTTTTTTTTGCTTATAGAATATTGAAACATTTGAGAAAAACTGGAACCCCCCCCCCCCCAAGCTATTATATATTTTGCAGCCTTGTCATCTTTACCTTCATATACAAGCTTGAAACAACTTAAATAAGCTTTAATACAGTTCTTCTAAACAATAAAAACCTGCACTTGGGTAAAACATGTAATCACATTGTACATCATGTGATTTGGTTACATGACAGAACTTTAAAGTTGACTTCAGAATGCAGGTTAATGTGGCACATATAGATACAATGAAATGCTTGCTTGCCATTCCTGAATAGACTTGCTGTTATTCTTTGTGCCTCGTTTTACAGACTGCTGTAGGGTGTTTGATTTAAGTTAATGAAATTGTTTAGCTGTTTGGAGAGCAAACAGGAGTGGCACATAGCAGAGAGGTAGCCTATTCTTTTTAAGGCCTGTCAATTTTTAGAAGATTTTAAAGACTTGATTTAAAGTAACAATTGTGGACTGATTTCTTCACTTTCTGCAATAAAACACCTGGCTAATATTGCAAGAAGGGATGGAATAATTAAAGCCTTTGTGTGTGTGTAATTATAAGGTAACACAGGGCAAATTCCGTTAGTTATTCATAACAATGGGTAAGACCAAGGAATACAGATGTGATGTGGCAAAAGGTTGTTGAGCTTCACAAAATGGGAAGCGGCTATAAGAAAATAGCACAAGCATTGAAAATGCCCATTTGCACCATCAGGGAAATAATTAAGAATTTCCAGTCAACTGGAAATGTTATGAATCAACCTGGAATTGGACGTGTGTTTATATTGTCTCAACGCACTGTGAAGAGGACGGTTTGAGTGGCCAAAAAATCTCCAAGGATCACAGCTGGAGAATTGTGAATTAGAAGTTAGTTGCGTCTTGGGGTCAGAAAGTCTCCAAAACTACAATCAGAACTACAATCCAAACTACAACTTCACCTACATCACCACAAGTTATTTGGAAGGGTTTCAAGAAAAAAGCCTCTACTCTCATCCAAAAACAAATTCAAGCGTCTTCAGTTTGCCAGACACTACGGGAACTTCAAATGGGATGGGATCGGATTCTATGGTCAGATAAAACCAAAATAGAGCTTTTTGGTAATAAACACCAGAGGTGGTTTTGGCACACACAGAGAGGTAGCCATATGGAAAAGTACCTCATGCCCACGGGTAAATATGTTGGTGGATCTTTAAAGTTTTGCAACTGTTTATCTGCCTGAGGACCTGGACATTTTGTTAGGATACATGGCATCATGGACGATTACGCCTCTGTATGACGGTGACTGAGGTCTTGTTATTAACATGAACAGTAAAATGTACCAATTCATTTTTATTATCTGTTTGACGTAATTGGCACTCGACCAGGAAAAAGCATATATTTCTGGTTAGTACAATACCGTAAGTTTGCCATTTGAGATTATACTACCCTTCTAAAATTCATACACTAGACAACAGAGTGTATGGTGCATAGTATAAGTGTATAGTTTATAGTATGTCATTTGGGACACACTACATGTATTGGCCGAGTTTAAAATGCAGAACAGTAAAATATGGATGATTGATTTGTCCTGGACATTTTGTTAGGATACATGGCATCATGGGCTCTATCAAATATCAACAGATATTAAATGAAAACCTGACGGCCTCTGCCAGAAAGATTAAAATGGGCTGTGGCTGGATCTTCCAGCAGGACAATGATCCAAAACATACATCAAAATCAACAAAAAAATGGTTTACTGACCACAAAATCAAGATCCTGCCATGGCCATCCCAGTCCCCTGACTTAAAACCCATAGAAAACCTGTGGGGTGAACTGAAGAGAAGAGTCCACCAGCGTGGACCTCAAAATTTGAAGGATCTGGAGAGATTCTGTATGGAGGAATGGTCTCAGATCCCTTGCCATGTATTCTCAAACCTCATCAGTCATTATAGGAGAAGACTCAGA
Organism: Ictalurus furcatus; assembly: GCF_023375685.1. Classification (NCBI taxonomy): domain Eukaryota; kingdom Metazoa; phylum Chordata; class Actinopteri; order Siluriformes; family Ictaluridae; genus Ictalurus; species Ictalurus furcatus. The sequence continues at coordinate 7,049,426 of NC_071257.1, read as the reverse complement.
GCTGTTATCTTGGCAAAGGGAGGTAGCACAAAGTATTGACTAAAAGGGTGGCAATAATTGTTGCACACCTATAATTAACAAAGAATATTTTTATATTTAAAATATTTTGATAAACCTGTCTTTTGTTTGCAATTGTTTGATATCCTTGAGAGCAGAGTATTTTTCTGAATTTTTTTAAACAAAAAGTAGGGCTGCAACTAACGATTATTTTCATAATCGATTAGTTGGTCGATTATTTTTCAATTAATCGGATGGAGGGGGGCTTTCAGTACCTTTTTTTTTTCTTCATTTTTTAAAATAAAATCCACAAACTTAGTGTTACAAATATAAACTTCAGACTAAAACTTTACAAAACTGCTTGTCCAATTATATAAGACTATATTTAAAAAAGAGCCCAACACACACACACACACACACACCAGAATATATATTATTCATTTAGGACTGTAGTTTAATTCGGTGCATTTTTGCATCCATAAAAATAATGCATAAATACTTAGGTATAAAATAAATGAATATAAATTTATATTATATAGTAGTATTTATGCATGACTTTTTACGAAAGGTAACTCTGACATAAACAGTAAACTGAAGAACGTCATTGTCGTTGACTCTGGGTATTAGGCTAAAGCTAGCGGCGTCACGTTACGTGCGTATGACATCATGCGCCATCAACTAGGAAGTGGCTTATACTTCCGGTTAGTAAAAAACGCTAGTGTTTCATTTGAGACGAAATTACCTTTCTAAAATTCATACACTAGACGGTAGAGTACACAGTGCATAGTGTAAATGTATAGTACGTCATTTGGGACACAACTTTAGTATTTACTCTCTTATGCGTGTTTTCGGAGTAACGCAGTGAGTAAACGCACCCCGTGCCGCATGCAGACCAATTAATCGATTATGAGATTCGTTGACAACGATTTTCATAATCGATTATCAATTTTATCGATTAGTTGTTGCAGCTCTAATCAAAAGGTTAAACAATAAAGACAATCTTTCACATCCTTCTTTGCTCATATTTACCAAAGGTGCCAATATTAGTGGAGGGTAGTGTGTGTGTGTGTGTGTGTGTGCGCAAATAAATAAACAAACAAACAAATAAATAAATTATATAATATGTATTTGTGTGTGTGTGTGTGTGTGTGTGTGTGTGTGTGTGTAGATATAATTTTTTTAAAAGTACAGTTTATTCATATTTACAAGCTACAAAAAGGTCAACTGTTTGGGCGTGTCATTGGAAAATGATTGGCGGTGCCATTTACCGGCAGTGTAAACAACCCAACAGCAAAGAGGGCAGGAATGCCAAAGCGCCACGTTTGTGTTTTTATAAACGTCCCGTCATGTTTCTTGTAATCTGCATTTTATAGCTGTATGTCACCTTACTGTAAACAGGCTACTTCACCCTATACACTAAATACAACAGACTGAATTATTTTATTTGCAACTAACAAGAACAAAAAACTAAAATTTAAAAACATAAATCACTTGATGTGTCGTGCAAGGAACACTATATATAATGAATAAAACATTGAAGTAAAAGTAAGTAAAGCTTTTCGAATGGTGTGACAGTACGCAAGTTCTCTGGGAGTCTAAAGTGCAAAACTGGGAGGGATGTTATACTCTCTCTCCTCCATCTTTCACAGAAGCACTAACCAATCGTGGGTCTCTGTGAGCTCACGATGTATGCGAAAGAGGGCAGCTTTCCTCCAGATGCGTTAGTGAGGTTGGCTTCATATGGAGGTAGCTAGTGGGTGTAAATTGGCAAGACCAAACTAGGGAGAAAAAAATCCCTTCAAGTAAATAATACCAGATTTGGCAAAGTTTTGTCAGCTAGTCAGTTATTTGTGCCCATTGCACATTAATACACGCTAAAATGATTTAAGACGTATGAATGATTTTATATTTGGACCCTTTTACATTCACACCATCTCTGCATGACGTGTATTAAAACATGACCCCATCTGACCTGCTGTGGTATTAATACTCCATGTCTACTTCCTTTTCATTTGTGGAGCATAAACTCCTCCATATAAACCTGTTCAGTCCTCTCCCTCTCACTTTCTACATGCTGTGAATTGTGTTTAAAATCACAGTATGCACCAGTGGTATGGCCTCTAGCAAAGAGAAGACTGATTATGTTGTCAGTAATAAATATCTTATTTGCTAATGAGCATTATTCTTGGTCATTCTCTCGATATTCATCCTTTTGGCCCGTTTTTCTCGTTTATGCCCTTGAATCTCTGTGTTCGCCTGATATTGATGTCTTTAAACTCTGATTTGTTATCGATTTATTGTCGGACTCTGCTGTGCTGTTCAAGTTAACTGGCTATTAATTTAACACTTGTTACACATTCCACTGCACACTTTCACACATTTATACATCAGAAATTTATTATAAGTGAAAGCCCAAATGCCTCGTTTTGGTTGCCTGGAAACTTAATCGACTAGGATTAAAACTGGTAAATAACATAATGTAATAATGTATGAAGACTTACTTCGCTAGTCAATACGGACTAAGTGAAATGAATGTGTAATGATTATTCTACTCTTAACAAAGTGTCTAAAAGGCCACATCAGGTTTGCATCATGTCGGTGTCCATTGTTTTGGCTTTGAGTTTTGGTGTTCTGTCCACACATCACACCTAAAAGATATCCTTTTTTTCTCCGTATGAAACTGCAAGCTGACTGTATGTATTGTAGCACGTGTTATAGTTAATGTAGCATGTGTTGTGTTGTTATATTTACCCTATCACCACCGTGAATCACGTTGAGGTTTAACACGGCTACATACCAAATGAAAACATGAATTGTCTTGGCGCCTTGTGGGGTTTTTGAACATACTTGTCCGCTGGGGAACTACAAATATAAAACTGCCTCAGACATGAAATGTGCTTGTGGTGGGCACTCGGGCTACTGATTTGTCCATGCCTGCTTAAGTGTGTGGATCGTTGACTGCCTGCCTCAGCGACATGGCGCATCTAGACTAAATAAGTAAACATTTGACAAGTGATAAACACACATTATGTCTACATAAACAGGATATGATGCATTTAACTGTTCACTTATGCTGAAGAGTTTGTCTTTTCTAAACCACATTTTAGGCCTAGTGTCACTTTTCACTATACGTATAATATGGGTTTGATGAAAAAGAGCTGAAAGCAAAAAGATGGATGTCTGGGTTAAGTGTTTATCGTGGTGTAGTGCCAAACGTTCCTGAGTGGTTTCAGTGATTGATGAAAGCGTCCTTACACACACAGATTCATAACTTGATTTATAACCTGGACCAGCATTACTGATTTCATATGTTGGTCAGGCTCCAGTACTTTAGTATTGGAAAGGTTTATTTTTGGGTTTGTTTATCCATTCATCCATCTGTCTGAGATTCTCATAAGCATTATCTCTTTAGAACGAGTGGATAAACGTGTGTAGGATTTGTATGGAATCATCATTGGAACCGGTGGATGAACTGAATAGATTCTGGAATTGATCCAAAACAGGGTCACGGCCATAGCAAGGTCAAATCTTAGCTTCCATCCTGTTTAATGTATATTTTAAGGGTAGATCACGCAGTCAGGAAGCAATAGACTTGTTTATTGCGAAGCCATCCCGGTTGAGTTCTGCTTGTTACCGGATACATTCAGAATGATTTGATTCAGATATAACTGGAAACACATGGCCTTATAGAGATTTTCATAATCGATTAGTTGGCTGGTTATTTTTTCGATTAATTGGATGGGGGGCTTTCAGTACCATTTTTTAAAAAATTTTTTATTTATAATAAAATCCACAAACTGAGTGTTTGCAAATATAAACGTCAGACTAAAACATTACACAAATGCTTGTCCAGTTATATAAGACTGAAAAGAACCCAATACACACACACACACACACACACACACACACATACCAGAATATATATTATTCATTCAGGACTGTAGTTTAATTCAGTGTTTTTTGTGCATCCATAAAAATGATGCATAAATACTTGTGTATATAAAATAAACTAAGTATATAATTAAGTATATAAAGAGTAAAGTGAAGAAAGTCATTGTCGGTGACTCTGGGTATCTGCTAAAGCTATCGGGGTCGCGTTATGTGCGTATGACATCATGCGCCACTGACTAGGAAGCGGCTTATACTTCCGGTTAGTAAAAAACCGCTAGTTTTCCATTTGAGACAGTATTACCTGAATAAATGTATTTACTCCTTGCCGCATGCAGACCAACTAATCGATAATGAGATTTGTTGACAACAATTTTCATAATCGATTAGTATCGATTTTATGGATTAGTTGCTGCAGCTCTACAGCTAAAAAGGCAGATCATGCCAATGTACCATACTGTATAAGCAAGAGCTTCTAGTTTTTCTGGCTTCCATTTGGAATGGCCTTCTAATATGCTAATTTGCAAACTCGGCTGTCTGTTAATGTGTTTATTTAGCAGTATACCTAAAGCTTTAAAAAACAAACAAAAAAAAACAGAAAGGGAAAAAAGCTAGTTTTTGTTTACTCCTTGTAAATTGTCATCCACAAACAGTTGTTGTGTTTGCTGTACTGCTGAGCTGTGTCAATCACAAACAGGCCTCAATCAGGTTCCAGAGCTCTTCCACAGAGAAGTAAATACATGCTAATCTTCTGCAGTGTAATGGAAATGTGCGTGTTTTTATTAGAATTTTAAGATCTGGGGCAGAAGGTTCCAGTCATAAGACCGTGAGTTCAGTGTGATCTACCTGTTGCTGTTGCTGTTGCTGTTGATGTTGCTGTTGGTATGGTGTGGTGTCTCTCAGGAGACTTTACAGCTTGCAGGCTGAGCTTGAGGAACTGGACAAGTGAGATTTTTGTCTGACACTCATCACAACGATTTTCAAAACACAGACCAGTGATGCATGATGGGATTTAGTTACACAGAAGGTGAGCTGATTTATGTATTAATTTATTTTAAAACCAAGGCCGTGATGTTCTCAGTTTGTCTTTATTATGCTGCATATTGTACCGTACAGACAGACGGCACATTGAAAAGGGAAAAACTGGTGGTTTCTGTTACGCTGTGGGAAGAATGGTGTCGAGGCTTATTGGAGCAGTTCTGGAGGCCAAATATCTTAACACACACATACACACACACACACACACGCACAGTCACCTGGTTGTATGTTGACTGTTCTTGCACAGGAAGTGCTGGAGGCGTGTCCAGGATCGTGCTGATACGGCTGCAATTCTGAAAAAGAGTAATGTCTTCTGCTTAGATAGGAGACATCTAAATATAAAGGTGTTTTGTGTAACGAGTGAATAACCTTCAATTATTCTGCCTAAGCCACCAGGTATATCTGAAGGACGAGTGGTTGGATGTTTGTAGGGTTTATATGGAATGATCATTTTTAACCAGCCGATGAACTGATTAGATTTTGGAATCGATCCAAACAAGATCAAGGGCAAATGTTAGAAATATTTTGCTTTTAAATAGCTTTTATCACACAGATATGTAGCTTGCTTGGTCATGTTCAGTAACTCATAGTCCCCTTTTTTTTTGGGGTGGGGGAGGGGTGGGTGCTATCTATGTTTTTACCCCATGTCTGTCTTATATAACGATTCTCTTTAGCACTAGGGCTGTCTCATCATCAATCCAACCCACAATAAGAATTTGTGATCTCGATATTGACAGCATAGTTAGTGACGTGTTTACGTGTTGCAACGTGTGCATCTCGCATGTAGAACGAGAACAAGCATGGCGGAAGGCGGAGTTCAAACCCTTAACACTAACCCTAACCCAGGGCATTGGTGGCTCAGTGGTTAAAGGCGCTGGGTTAATGATCAGAAGGTCAGGAGTTCAAGCCCCAGCACTGCCATGCTACCACTGTTGGACCCTTGGGCAACGCCCTTAACCCTCAATTGCTCATTGTATAAATGAGATAAGTCGCTCTGGATAAAGGCGTCTGCCAAATGCCATAAAAATGTAGATGAGGAATAAGAATTAATCGCCAAAGACGGAGCTTCCTCCTTAACATGGTAGTGGTTCGGATGAAGATCAGATGCGAATCGCTCACATCTGTGATTTGTAAAGAGTATCACAAAACCGAATCAACAAAGGGTGGAAACGCATCAAATATGCTGCACCACTTCAAGCAAAAATACTGACCAGAATATGAGGAAAGCCAGAAGATATTGTTACTATTTTCATATCGTCATTAATATCGTTGCTGTAAAAAAACCAGCATAAAATATAGTGATATAGTTTTAAGTCTACATCTCCCGTCCCTAGTTAGCACGCAATCTCAAGGACAAGTGCTTGAATGGTTGTAGGATTTATATGGAGTTTCCTTCTAACCAGTGAATGAACAGGGTCATGGTCACATCAGGGTCATATATCTGAAATTGCTTTTCTTCAGAAGCCTCCTTCTTGTTTTGAAGTATATTTTAAGGGTATTTCAGGCATAAGGTTTAATAAAAAGAAGGATGAGACATGTTGACGGCTGAGAATCCTGTACTTATCTTACTCGGCATATATTGATGTATGGATAGGATTAAATAATATCAATTCTTGCAATCTTGGGCCCTAGATAACCAAATATTATCTCTATATAGTTACTGTTTGATATTAGTATTTAGTAGATTAAAAAAAATAATAATAATTTTTAAACACAATTCACCAAGTTAAAATTAAATCTCCACCTGATGATGTTTACTGTGTGTATAGTTATCATTCAGTACATTCACGTGGACAAAAATACTCCAATATTAACCGGATTAAGACAATACTCTGATTAAGAAACTAGCATGTAAACAGCAATTATTGATGACCTCAATCCGACTAAAGTCATACTCGAAGTAAACACAAATGGAATTAAGACCTGTGGAGTATTCCTGTTTTAGTCGCATTATCAATGTGTATTACAGACATGTACACACCTTAAGCACACTATTAACGTCGTGTGAGAGTGTTCACCGTATTTTGCGACAGGACACGTACACACATGGCAGCGCTCAACTGTTTTACGGCAAACAAGAGAGCACGGCTGCATCCGAAACCGCGTACTTACCTACTATATAGTAGGCGAAATACATGTATCTCGGCTACTATATAGTAGGTAAGCACGCGGTGGGGACGCAGCCCACGGCTTCAAGCAGTCATCTATTTGCACGTATAGCATGACAAATAATTAACTGCACTTGAATCTTTCGTAAAATGAAAAATAAACACACCCAAAACTGTATATGGTACCATAACTAAGACGAACCTCATGTCAATACGTGAAATTCTGGAGGGAACGTCGGATAGCGTGGTGTGGTGACGTAATGACGTGTGCTGTTAATCAAACTATGATCTATAACATGTTAAACGGGAACATGAAAAGAGTATTCTAAAAGCAACTCATGTAAACACCTTAATTAAAGTATTGCCTTATTCAGAATAAGATCAATAATTAGATTGTTGCTGTTCATGTAAACGTAGTCATAGGCATAATCCACACTAACATGGATCGTTTTAAAAACACTATTTTTATGTTTTGGCCAAACTAGCTTTCAGTCTGTTTCCCCAAGTGGTTCCTGTCCACATGGACAAAAAAAAGAAAACACGAAAAAGGACAGAAAACTACATGTGCACTGGGTGTTTGACCCATGACCTTGACAGCATTTTTGGCATTTTTGTTTGATTTGACAACATAAACCTGCAAGTTTAGTTAAGTCTGCAAATTAGTATGTTTTACGTTTAAGATGAAATTAAAATAACTCCTGCAGAAAGCAACATCACGGTGGCTTCCGCTGTCTTACAATTGTGGAGATCACATGACAATCATTAAGTCAGCATTTTCAAAAGTTTGAGATTTGTGCCAGAATGGCGAGTGTACAGTGGTGTGAAATGGTATGTTTTTTTTTTTTTCTTTCTGTTTTTGTGTATATCTCACTAAATTGGTTCAGAAATGAAAACAAAATCCAAGATAAAATAAAAGTTTGAGTAAACACAAAATACAGTTTTTAAATGATAGTTATTTATGGAATTACAAAAGTTATCCAATACCATTTGGGCCTGTGTGAAAATGTATTTCCCCCCGTAGTCAGTAATTCCCCAAATCTATGGAACCGCATTCATAATGGGGTTCAGCTGGACTAGACGCAACCAGGTCTGATTACTGCAAACCCTGTTCAATCAGATCAACACTTAAATAGAACTTTTTCAGCAGCATGAAGTTGGTTAAAATGTCTTACCCAGTAACACACTATGCCAAAACTGAAAGAAATTCCAGAGATGATGAGGAAGAAGGTGATTGAAATACATCAGTCTGGGAAGGGTTACAAAGCTCAGGCTCAGGTGCTGAAGGAATGAAAAAAGATGTTTACATTGTCAACAGCCATAGCCACAACCACAACTTACTAAGTTGATTTTAAATTGTGCAAGCAAAATCCGTCTGCGGAGACGATTATGCCTCCATATGACTGCGACTGAGGTCTTGTTGGGCATAAAAGGAAACATTAATTTGAACAGTAAAATGTACCAATTTATTTTTGTTATCTGTTTGACGTAATTTGCACTCGACCGGGAAAAAGCATATATTTCTGGTTAGTACAATACCGTATGTTTGCCATTTGAGACAATACTACCCTTCTAAAATTCATACACTAGACAACAGAGTGTATGGTGTATAGTATAAGTGTATAGTTTATAATATGTCATTTGGGACACACTACATGTATTGGCCGAGTTTAAAATGCAGAACAATAAAATATGGATGATTGATTTGTCCTGGACATTTTGTTAGGATACATGGCATCATGGGCTCTATCAAATATCAACAGATATTAAATGAAAACCTGACGGCCTCTGCCAGAAAGATTAAAATGGGCCGTGGCTGGATCTTCCAGCAGGACAATGATCCAAAACATACATCAAAATCAACACAAAAATGGTTCACTGACCACAAAATCAAGGTCCTGCCATGGCCATCCCACTCCCCTGACTTAAAACCCATAGAAAACCTGTGTCCTTCGAAATTTGAAGGATCTGGAGAGATTCTGTATGGAGGAAGGGTCTCAGATCCCTTGCCATGTATTCTCCAACCTCATCAGGCATTATAGGAGAAGACTCAGAGCTGTTATCTTGAACTCCAAACCATTAAATTTTATTTATAAAGCGCTTTTAACACCGGACATGCATTACATTACATTTATGGTATTTGGCAGACGCTTTTATCCAGAGCGACTTATTCATACATCTAAGCAATTGAGGGTTAAGGTCCTTGCTCAAGAGCCCAACAATGGCAGATTGGCAGTGCTGGATTGTAAACTCACAATCTTCTATGCAGTAGACCAACACCTTAACCACTGAGCTACCACCGCCCTATAGGCACAAAATCAGCTTTACAGAAATCCAGATCTAAATCTGAAATTCAAATTTGAAATGTGTCCCCATAACTAAGTGAACCTAAGCAAGCAAATGTTAGCCTCCCAACTAAAGAGCCAGAGCCAGCTGGGAGCTCTGTTTAGCAGTGTTGTTGTGTCTATTAGAGCTCTTCTTAGTTGTTGCTAGGCTTATCTGCGCCTCTGTTTAGTGACATGGGCGTGACCCTGATAAGGAACTAAAATAGTTTTTTTTTCCCTTCCTCCAAGCCAGACAGCATTTGAGATGTATGTATTATTTATTTATTAATTTTTAGTGATAGGCCTGGTTGTGCATTGTACGGTAATCAAGTGTCCATGTTATATATAAGTTTGATAGCAGCGTGAGTGCTTGCAGCACATTCATCGTTAAAGGACTCTTCAGGTGTTTCCTTTTAATTCAGCTTTAAGTCATTGCTGGTCTTGGATGAAAAAGAATAACAAGGAACCCTGCTGGAACCTCATCACCTTTTCATCCACAATCTGTCTTGAATTTCCTCTCCTCAGCCTCTGGTACGGTTAAAAAAAAAAAAAAGAATTAGCATAAATTAGCATTCGATTCGTGAGTGGAAGACAGGCTCAGAATACTCTTCTAATAACAGCACGCCATGATGGCTAAGGACTGCATACATCAAGGTTCTTTTCAGGCGTTGCTGTTGGCTGCTGTCGAAACGCACCCGTGATGTATTTTTGGTTGGTGCGAGGAACTTTAACTGCACTATTCAGCTAAAACGATTGCAGGTATTCAGAAGTATAAAATACCAAATATATGAAATGTGCCATCCAATCCCCAGAGTGCTATTTGCACAATTGGGTACACTTAAATCCTTAATGTGTATATCTCTCGCATGTCTTGCTTTTATAATCTCAGAGTACAGTAATTGACCACTTTATTAGGAACACCTGCGCACCTACTCATTCAGCTTTTACCTAATCAGCCAATCTCATGGCAGCAGTGCACTGCATAACATCCTGCAGATACGGGCCAGCAGCTTCATGTAACGTTCGCATCAACCATCAGAATGGTGAGCAATGTGACCTCACGGATTTTGACTGCGGCATAATGGTTGGTGCCAGATGGGCTGGTTTCAGTATTTCTGTAACTGCTGATCTCCTGGGATTTTCACGCACAATAATCTCTAGAATTTACTCAGAACGGTGCAATAAAGAAAAAACAGAGTAAAAATGGACCCAACCTGCTTGTGTCAACAGTCCAAGCTGGTGGAGGTGGTGTTAATCAATCATCGCTTGAATGCCACAGCCTATTTGAGTATTGTTGCTGACCATGTGCATCCCTTCATGGCCACAATTTGCCCTTCTTCTCATGGCTACTTATAGCATGATGATGCTCCATGCCAAAAAGCAAAAGTCATCTCAAACTGGTTTCATGCACATGACAATGAGTTCAGTGTTCTTCAGTGGCCTTCCCAGTCACCGGATCTGAATCCAATAGAACACCTTTGGGATGTGGTAGAACCGGGAGATTCACAGCATGAAAGTGCACCTGAAAAACCTGCAGGACTTATGTGATGCAATCATGCCAACATGGAATCTCAAAGGAATCTTGTGGAATCCATGCCATGAAGAATTGAGGCTGTTTCGAAAGCAAACGGAGGCCCCCTACCACTTTGTGAGTGCTTAGTCATATCTCAGTGTAATTCAGCGTAATGCTTAATTATATCTTGAAAAGAAGTTGTGTGCTTTGTCCCCCCTGCAAATTGAAGTATTGTCCGAGTTTAAAATGGACAACAATTAAATATACATGACATTTTTGGCACGTTTGGGAACCAAGTGCTTATAATAAAGGATAACACATTCAGTCATAATTTCTACAGACATCCTCCAGCAGCAGACATTAACAGACGTATCTCCTCTGAATAGTACTTAAAAGACAAATGAAATTGATTCTGTTCTTTGTTGATGAATGCCTTTGCATGGGCATTATTGTGGCGCTTGTATTCTAAACGTGGCATAAAATCAACAGTTGGAGCAACAAAATTGCTAATTGTAGTTGCGTTTATGATAATAATCTGTGATGAGCCTATTTTGAAGAGACACATCGTCTGTCGTGTATCAACGTGCACAATTAGACAGCATACTCGTGTTAAGACCGACAGTTATTTTTGAATCTTTGGCATTCAGTAGCATTTAATGATTTCCTTTGAAAGTGTACGTAGCCTCTGACGACCAGCAGTTTTCCTGGAGAGCATGGAGAATCATAGATAGCCTGAAAAACAAATTGAATGCTTTCTCAGGTTGTGAATTCAAGTTTGTTTGTAGTGGGAATTGAACACAATATGACAGGCTATATAACAACTTTAATAATATATCTTATTTATCTATCCTATTATGTGTATACTGACAAACAGGAAGAACTGTCAAGGGTTGGTGCTGGAGCACACAAAAAAAGGCTGTTATTGCTAATTTTGAGTTTTTATTAAGGCATCGAGGCACTTTGCGTTATGAATAATAATGCACTTTATTTTTGAATGAAAGTCTGGGCTACGTGTTTCTACGGGTCGGTATCTGGATGGCTTTGTAAGATTTTGTTACACACTTCCTGTAAGGCTGCAGTTCACATCCATTCAAACAGAAGCCAGGTGACGTATCTGTATAGTTCCTGTAATCGTGGATAAGACTGCAATTGTGATGAAAGCCACCATGGAGGAATTGTAGAAGTAGGGCAGATAAAGCGTTAAATGGCTGATTACATCAGCGGTGGACGGGCACACGGAGCTGTTTTTGCCAGGCCACTGGGCAATCTTAATTGCTCAACTGTTCTTTTTGGGAAAAGAATCGATCATGGCCTGTCTACAGACATTTTTGGATTGTTTCATGCTTTGCCGACTCACTGACCGTTACAGCTCTGTGTGACATTGCAGAATTTGAATGGCTTGATGTTTGTGCCGCTTGTTTGCCGAGGGTGATGATTAGCTGATTAGTTGACGTGTTCAGTGGAATTTTCAGCATCTTTTAATGATCATTTTGGAATTTGTTTTTAAGGAGATTTCAAAGAAATTTGCCTGCTATTTTCTGTGCACCATACACAAGACTGTGAATTTTCAAACGCATGATTAGTGTGTTTGAGTCTCTGCTGAAGATATTTTAAGATTGAAAGAATTTATTTTTTTTTACAGGATTTGTGCGCTTTTGTAAAGGGATGTGTTGCCTGCTTCTTGGAAATTGACTTAGAAATTGAGAACTGTACATACGGAAACATCGCTCCTGGCTTTGACCTTTGTGGAGTAGAGGAATAAGATTTATTGCCGTTCATTACTCGTAAAAATTGTGCTTGCTTTAAAATGGAGACTCAACATTTGCTTGCTGTTTTTCAGCAATTCTTCCAGCTGGTGAAGTTAAGGAAGCTGGGACTGAGCGACAACGAGATCCAGAGACTTCCTCCTGAGATAGCCAACTTCATGCAGCTTGTAGAGCTTGATGTCTCGCGCAACGGTAAGTGAACCTGATTTCTCCTTTCCTCCTTTGAGTTCATGCACTTTCAATGGAATATTCTTAGGTTAGCTTAGCATTTACAGTGGATATAAAAAAAAAAGTGAAGCTTTTCTTTATCTTCAGATGTCTGACAGATACCTGCAGGTTTTGTGCCGAAATAAATTGGTATTTGGAGCTGTTCATGATTCCTTCTATCCTGAATAGAGTCCCAGTCCCAGCTGAAGATAAGCTGATGATGCTGCCACCACCATGCTTTACCCTGGGTATGGTGATCTTTGGATGATGCGTTGTCTTGTTTTTGTGCCAAAGATTTCTTTTGGAAACTTCTACCTTGGTCTCACCAGACCATGACACCATTTTCCACATGGTTTGGCAGAATTTTGGTGGGTTGGATGTTGTTGTGCGTCCTTCTTGCCACCCTACTACGTTGTCCATGTGAAAAACACAAGACATTGTTGTCATGCAGGAAGTGACCAGTACTTGCCAGATTTTCCTGCAGTAGGTCTCTTGGAAGCTTCCCTGATAAGTTTTCTTCTTGTCCTTTTATCAGTTTTGGAGGTACATCCTCTTGGATGAAACAGTTGTTTCATCCAAAGCAGTTGGATGAAACAAAGATGATCCTACAGAAACCGCTGGGGGGCGGGGGGGGGGTCACCATTGATTACAGGTGTATGATATTTACTTTTGTACATGAGCATAATTTTGAGCATAGTCATGTGATCTATTGTAAAAGGGGGTACACACCAGGTTAGTGTAAGGTTTTTTTTTTCTCTTTTCTTCCTTCCCCACTATTTGTTTGTCAGTTAAGTTAGGTGCTATATCACTTTAATGGTGGAAAAATATTTGTATCTTTGTTTCATTTTCTGCATATTCATTTTCTGTTTCATTATTCATAGGGGTGTGTAGACTTGTATCCACTGTAATACATGTAGTGTTGCAATGAGGAACGTTACGCTGATCATTACACAAATATGGACGGCTGAAAATGTATAGACACTCAGCCCTCGGCTTTTTATATGCCTCGAACGCATCTTCACCGACCACCCATTATCAGATTTCATGAATCGGCCTTAATAATGTAGCCGTGAGCAAAAACGATTAGAAAATCATATGAACTTGCATTACAGAATATTTACATTTACTCACTGAGAGGACAAACACTTTTCTGTTTGCCACTTGGGAGCCCTACATTTCCTTTTTATGTAAGTCTTTTGAATTGAAATGTACTTGTATGTGGAATCATTTTAACGAGGATACTTTATACTTGAGAAGACTTTGTAGTAATAATAATGTGTAATGGCAGTAATATGATTTTGTATTATTTTCTATTGATGAATCCCAAAAGATATTTTTCATTGCTTATAGCATGCTGTGCAGGTCCTAGAACACATTATAATGTTATGGTATATTTAGTGAGCATTTACTGTGGCTTGCATAAATATTCACCCCCTTGGATTTTTCCACATTTTGTAGTGTTACAACTTTGATTTAATTGGGATTATAGAATGTCTTGAGCCTACACAAAATAGTCATAATATTGATATAGGTGGAAAAGAATCTAAGGTATTTTATTATTTGTATTGGTTGAAAGCAAACAAACTTGTGATTTCATAAGTATTCACCCCCTTTGGTGTGAAACCCCTAAATTAGTTCTGTTGCCATTAGAAGTCACATGTATAGTTGAAGTTGAAGGGTCCACCTATGTGCAACTAAAATGTCGTGATCTCAAAACATAACAAACAGCATAATGAAGACCAAGTATGTATAAAAACAGGAAAAGTATCAATCAAAAAAATGCCTCAAACTTTGAACATACCATGGAGCATTATTAAATTTGTTATAAAGAAACGGAAAGAGTATGGCACAACCAAGGCTCTACCAAGAGGAAGCAGTCACTCAGAAGTCCCTGACCCAGTAAGGAGGGGATAAATCAATGAAGCAGCAAAGAGGAGAAGGCTAGCTCAACATGATGCTACCACCCCCATGCTTCAATGTGGGGAGAGTGTTCTCCGGGTGATGAGCAGTGTTGGGTTTCAGCCAAACATAGCGCTTTGTGCTAGTCAGAAAGTTCAATCAGAGAACCTTTTTTTCCTTGTTTGCTGAGTCTCCAACTCTATAAGGGTGTTTTCATAAGGCTCACACTCCTCCGTAAAGCCCAACTTATTGATATCTCCAGCTCCCTCAGAGTTACGCTTGACCTCGTGGGCACTTCTCTGGTGTGAATACTCATGCAGTCACGCCTTTTTTTTTTGTGTGTGTGTGGCTTTTTTATGTATTTATTTTTATTTGTAAATGATTTGGCAAACGATATATATTTTTGTCCCACATCAATATTTTGGGCTATTTTGTGTAGCTTAATTACCCTCATTACGTTCATCTGGGTTCCAGGTTATTAAACTCAAAATGTGGAATAATTCAAGGGAGAGATCCTTATGCAAGGAACTATATACTGAATATAAAGCCGTTTCAGCTTTAGCCGGGGTTCTGTGGGATTAAATATTAAAAAAAAAATCCGTTTGAAGATGAGCTCATGGTGGATTACTGTGATGAATTATGAGCTTGGTTTTCTACTCATAAGAAAGTGGCATAATTTTTTTATTTATTTTTTATTTTTTAACACTTTTCGGACGGCATAACGCCGAGACTGTATAACACTATGGGCTCATTAACATTTAAAAACGTTCAAATACTAAATCTTTATAGCAATAACACCTCGATTCTCCTCCTTGTTATTTTGTTCAGGACTGTTTTTTTTTTTCTTTACTGGACGCATTATTATTCTAAATAACAGCTCTTTTTCCTCACAATCGGTTCCCACACACTTGCTTGCACACACCCTGTGTATTTTTTTTTTTTTTGCATCTTCTCTGTTTTTTATTTTGTTTTATTGTTTATTTTAAGCTCTCTTAGATTAGCTGTGGCACTGACATCACTGAGACTATTTCTCTCTCTGCTGGGAACATGGACGGGATGATAATTACCCCCTTTCTGCACACTATTTTCAAGTTTCATACGGCACTTTTACAGCCCGGACTCCGTGTTTGGCAAGGCCGTGCCGTAATTTGCGGCGGCTCAGATGAACTTAAATGGCCGTTTCCCTCGAGTCCGTTCCGTGTTTCACGTCTCGTGTGCTGAGGCTGACTCGAAGCGCTTTTGTTAAACATTTCTAGCAAAATGCATTGAACTTTGACCTGCTTCTGAATCAGTGTACACTCCCTGCTACAGAAAGATGCTTTGCATTCTTGAGTACATTAATATAGTAAACTAATGTTGTACTGTAACTGGGTTGCCCTTATTACAACTGTAACTACTTTTTCTCGCCCTCTGTGTTCTGTTTTCCGCAGACATTATCGAGATTCCTGAAAACATTTCCTATTGCAAAGCCCTTCAAGTAGCAGACTTTAGTGGAAACCCTTTGACAAGGTAATTGAAAGATGTCTGTTGCACTTCTCACACAAACATTTAACACATTTGAACTTTTATATCTCTGACTATAGCTGGCAAATCATCGCTTAGATTTATTAGTGATTGACTCTACCATCGTAGAGTAGGGCCTGATGATAAAGCAGCTGTGTGCATTTTGTGTGTTTTTCCCCTCCATCTAAATTATGTTTGATTTCATTTTCTCCATTTTAATCCATCTGTGCATACATTTAGCCTTTTCAGCAGTTCTCTTGCGTCTTCTCTGAGAACCATGGGCTCTGATTTCGGGTGATTGCACAGCTTTTTCTAGATTGCTGGTGCTTTTTGCGTGATTAGCAAAAGTGTCCCCACACTGATTGCGCCGTTTGCCGTGCGTGCATGTGCTACTTTTGATCTTATGAGAACCCTGATGGACCTGTGGACTTGACTGTGGTTACTGTGATATCCTGATAATTGCTTTTGTTTGGTTTTTAAAATGATTTTGGATTGTATCTATTTTCTTTATTGTCAGTTTTGTTTGTCCTCTCTGCCACAGTTTTAGGCCCTGTTTACAGTAGTGCGTTTGAACATGATCCTCGTCCACATTGGCGTTTCCGCTGTGTTTCAGAAACGATCTCCGTCCACACTACACGACCGAATACACATGTCAAATGATCGTTCATGCACACTGGGCACGCGCATACAAGCGTAAACAGGAAGTTGGTTGCTAGTCACCGGCAGGTGCAAAAAGCAGACATTCCATGTAGGGTTTACGCCGCTTGAAATGAGATTTGTTGGCGATTGCTCTAATCGTAGCTCGCCTCTTGCGCATGTGGGCAGCTGCAGTATTATAAAATACAGAATTTAACTGCACGATGGCTGCTAAGAATGACAACAAAGCCAGCAAAGCTTGATGATCCAGAAGACCCAATCAGGGGGTGAGTGTGGGCGGAGCCACACCTTCGTTTTTCAAAAGTCTTCATTTTGGTCTGTTTACACTGAAACGCAGGCCCGTAGTTTTCAAACCAAACCGGGGTCTTCGGCGTTTCCAAAAGTCTCCGGAGTAGTGTACGGTCGAAAACGCCAGAGTAGTGGAGACGACATGCGCAACCGTAGCAACAGTTATGCATTTTAAAACAAAAACGCACTAGTGTAAACAAGACCTTAGAACTGTTATTGGCTTTTGCTCAAAGGCATATGCTTCCATGTTTATCCTTGTAATTGTTCGGGTTTTTAGATAGTTTATACTGACATGCATTTTCCTCCTTTTTATACCGACTACGTTTAGTCTCAGTATTTTATTGTTTTCAATTTACCATGTAAAACTTTGTAATATTGTAGGAATGTTGCACTGTATCTCAAATTTCAGCAAACAGAATCTCTCTCTCCGTGTCTCTCTCTCTCTCCCCCTCTCTCTCCCCCTCTCTCTCCCCCCCAGATTGCCGGAGAGCTTTGCTGAACTGCGGAACCTAACCTGTCTTTCCATCAATGACATTTCTTTACAAGCGCTTCCTGATAACATTGGAAAGTAAGCATACATTTCCCTTTCGCCTGCTGAGAAAATGTTGAAGGGGGGGCACAGATATCGCCGTACAGCTTAAAGCAAACTCAATGATTACGCATTGTGTTAATGACTCCCTTAGGGACATTGTATGAATTTTAACAATAGTTGATTTATGAGGCATGTTTTTTTTTGTGTGTGTGTGGATGAGACTGTGATGCTTTTTCTCAACTTAATCTGCTGAATTTTGAATTGATTGACGTTCCATGGTTCATTCGTGGCCACAGTTTTTCCCAAGATGTCTTTTAAAAATTTCCGTTCCAACACGTAGTATAAATTTGCTATTACCTTTTCACATGTATGCAAACTTTCCTGCAACAATTACTAGTCTCTTAGCTGACAGTTTAAATATATTTGGCACAATGACCTTTTGGTATTTTTGTTTTCATTTTCGCTCGACACAGTCAAGAAACAACACTGGCAATTGGGTTATTTATTTATTTATTTATTTATTTATTTAAATATTTATTTAAATATAATCTTAAAAGTCCACTTTCTCTTTGGCAGCCTGCCACTGTCCGTACACAAATGCTGACATACACCATAAACTTGGATCAGGTCAGCTTGCTCCGAACACATCGTTTGTGTTTTGATTGAACGTTTCTGCAGTAAATGTGTCATTCCTCTGGCGGCTTTGTGATATTTGTATGCCGGTTCTGTTTCCCTCTGTCTCTCTCGATCTCTCCCTCTCATCGTGCCATGACTCTGTTCATTTCCTGTGTAATTTCCGCTAACTTCATTGCTCTATCTTGCATGCAATCAAATGGAGCCTCTGACAATCTGATTGCTTTATTTTCAAAGAACTGCGTTCCACTTGGCACTTGTAGGAATTGAGTTTGCATTGGCATAGCATATTTGTAAAGAATTTAAAAAAAAAAAAAAAGTTTTCGAGCATTGTGCTACATGTAGCTACGGTGCACTGTCCCTCTCCCTCTGAAGTTTTATGGGAGATTTGACATTATTAGACATAGTGGCTGATTTGGGAGATGACAGGTTTTGTCCTCCTGATGACATTTGTGTGATGACATGATGTGATTTATGTAATTTTCTGACTGTGTGTGTGTGTGTGTGTGTGTGTGTGTGTGTCAATAGCTTTTTACGAATGTGGCACATAAGCTACTTTCACCGAATGCCGTATACCCACATTCATTTGTATAAAGCTGCACTTTCCCTCCACACACCCAGCCAGCAACCCTCATGAACCAGGACTTGAGTTACATTAGTTATTCCATTCATCAGAAAGCTGTTTAGGTAGACCTTTTTTTAGACCTTTGTTTACGTGAAGAGAAAGGCTGGGCTGTTCACAAGGACTCATAAGATAGCCGTGTCCATATTGTACTGTGTTATGGGATAATGTAAAGGCTGTGTGTGTATGTGTGTGTGTGTGTATATATGTATGTGTGTGTGTGTGTGTGTGTGTGTGTATATATATATATATATATATATATATATATATATATATATATATATATATATACACATACATACATACATACATACATACATACATATATATATATATATATATATATATATATATATATATAATATAATATATTTATATATATATATGTGTGTGTGTGTGTGTATAGTAGGGATGTCACGAGAACCAATACTTCGGTACCAACATTCTTAAAACGTGACGGTACTTGTTTTTCTGGAGGAGCGTTGAAACTGATTGTAATGGAGGTACCGAGGTTGCAATTCTTCCGGACTTGATGGGGGCAGCAAATATGCGCAAGTGTATTAGTTGGTCCAAAAGTGGTGAAGAAGAACAACAACAACTACGAGCACACGTGAAAAACTACAGAAGTTTAGCTCCGCCGCAACTTGTTGAGAGGAAAGGTGGTATGGAGTATGGAAATACTTCGCATTCGAGGCGGATGACAACAAACATAATTGATGCTGTGAAGCCGGGGTGCAACCGATGCTGTCGTTCATTTCAAACAAAGCGAGGAAACACCTGGAATTTGCTGAAGTACCTGAAAGACGGTCCCTATATTATGTTTGTTTGAGGCAGCTGGCATTGTGGCCGTGAAACCAGCTAATGAGATGCTCCATGTAATGTTTGCGATAGACAGTTATTTGTTAACGACGCTAACGCATTGCACTGTTATAAACTACCTCTGAATGGGCCAAAATACATCTCCATTCAGCCTGTGTCCTGTCAGCTAAATGTAGCCTAATGTCACTAATAATTATTCAAATGTTCATGCTTTTAATAAATCGTTTTTACCTGCCACCATATCAGTGAATTTATACTAATGCTTGCATTCAGAGTATAAGGTGCATGTGTGTGTGTGTGTGCGGAAAATTTTTTACATTTTATTTTATTTTTATACCACACCGTGGTATCGACTTTGTATTCGCGTATCGTGTGCTTTTGGTGGTATCGGTACCGACTACTAGATTTTTGGTATCGTGACATCCCTAGTGTGTGTGTATGTATGTATATATTTGTAATATATATATTTATATAATATACTGTTTATATTAAACGCTAATATATACTGTATAACACTGTATTTCCAAACAGCATGAATAATTTCTTTTCACCGAAACTCTGCACATCCACAATTTTCTATTTATTTCTTAACTTCATGAAGAAAAGTCCGGTTTCAAAGAAACCCACGGACACTTAATTAGTGTCAGCGGCAGAACGGTACCAGATTTGAAGTGATACCTACCTGATTCCAGCGGCGAGTGCTTTCGGCCTACAAAGTCACTTGAAAGAGCCAGCATGAAGCACAGACCTGAAACCTAACGATAATCAAAGTGACTGGATGATTTTAATAACGGACGGGAAGAAAGCACTTCAAAGCATTATTCCTGTTTTACCTCAGGAATGACATGACTTTGCATATGATCAAATAATGTTCTTAAGTTTCATTGATCTGTTCGCTTGTGCTCAGTGGCAGTTAGAACTATTCTTTTTTTTTTTAAACCCAAGAACACTTTTTTTTTTTTGCTTCAGCACGGTGCAGGCTGAAGTATAGATCATGTAGTGTTTCGATTATAAATATTATAATTCGTAGCATTTCAAGCCAGGAACAGCATGTGTGGTACATGCCGCACACATATACCAACCTACTGTGGCTATAAAAAGTCTACACACTCCTGTTAAAATAGTAGCTTTTTGTGATGCAAGTGCAATCAGGATAACTTGTCAGATCTTTTTCTAGCCTTAAGTGGAAAAACAAATCTCAACGTTTTATGGAAAAAGAAAATGAAAATGCATGGTGGTGGCAGCACTGTACTATGGGGCTGCTTCTCTTCAGCAGGAACTAGGACTCTAGTCAAGATAGAGGGAATCATGGGTAGCTCCAAACACCAGTCTATTTTGGGACACTGTTAGACAACTGAAGATGAGAAAAAAATGTTTGCGTTCATGTACAATAACGACCCAAGTGCACATCCAAGTCAACAAAGGGGAATGGCTTCAGATCAATATCTTGAAATGGCCCTGTCAGGATAGAATTAAATTTGTGCCAAAATTATTGAACTTCTCAAGAAATAAACAAAATATACAATGAGAGAGAAAAAGAAAAACCCACTCTGAAATGGAAAACGGTGAACTCACTGGCCAAAACATAGCATGGTCTTCAAATAAACAGCATTCTTTAACAGTTTTCTAAGCTTCCTTTTCACTAATCACGGTTCATGAATGCGCTGGCAGAGTTTTCGTTTACGCTTTAAAAGTTTTTGTTTACGCTCCGCAAGTTTATGTTCACCATTCTGGCCCGTGGGTGGGCTTAACAGCAATTTACTCTCATTGGATAGTCAGATTTGGATCGACAGCTCGAGTGTCCAGCTGAGGAGGAGGATGACGACGACAAAACCGCTCCGTGCCGCTCCTGAGAGCTCATCTGGTCGTATGAGACCATCCAAAGCTTAAATATTAATTCTGAATTAATATACTGACTAAGTGAGTAAGTAATTTCCACTACAGAGTACAAACACAATAACCATACAGAAAACCGAATCCAGAACGCTCTCCAAAATTCATGACACTGAAGTCTCTGCTTCTTGGTCAGGGAGCTGTCGATTCAAATCTCACTAGCCAATGAAATTAAGTTGCTATTAAGCCCCACCCACACAAGACATTTGTGGCAGAATGGTGAACGTAAACTTGTGGAGCGTACACGAAAACCTCATTCATGAACCATGACTAGCAAAAACGAAGCTTAGAAAACAGTCAACAAAGGATGCTGTTTATTTGAAGACCATGTCGTGTTTTTGCCACTGAGTTCACTGTTTTCATTTTTTATTCTCGTTTCATTTTTGTTTGTTTCTTGAAAAGTTATGTTCTATATTTTTGCCACAAATTTAATTCTATACAGTCAGAGCCTAGATCTAAATCCCATCGAAAAACCTGTCGAATGACCTTGAAGAGGGCTGTGCACAGGAAATCCCCTTGCAATTTGATCAATCTGGAGAATTTTTTTTTTTTGCAAGGAAGAATGGAATAAACTTGCTAAATCAAGATGCACGAAGTTGGTAGACTCTCACCCAAAAAGATTGTGTGCTATATTACAAGTAAAAGCGCTTTAACAGAGTATTATTCCAGGGGCGTGCACACTTATGCTAATTGTTAAGTTATTGTAAGTAATTTCTTTCTAAAATATTTTTTTAATTAGTACTTAGGTTCTTAGGATAGGTAAAGGTGAAGCTAAAATAACTTCATAGCAGCGGTACCGTTTTGCTGATGAATGGAAACATTTATACGTATTTAATCAACCTTAAAAAGGTTTAAGTAATTATAATAATGATACATCTTGTGTATTGTGATTAGAGATGCATCGATAATGATACTGGTATAGGGTGTGGGTCTCATGGGTGTGGGTCTCATGGGTGTCGGCCTATGCTGTACAGACTGCGATGATGAACAGATGATGGCTCTTACTATATTTCACTGTTAATGATGGTAATCAAAGCAAAGCAGAAAACTTTGCTCTCTGAAAATATCTAGTGGAGGCTCTGGCCCCACCCCAGTGTGACGTGACGATTTATCTTCCAGCAGGTTATTGTTGCTGAACTGCTAGAAGTCCAGGTGGTGCACTGAAAGCAACACTGTGGGCTGTATATATAATTGGAGTGCTCTTGAGGGCAGGCCTGGCCTTTTAGGGTGGGACAGTATCCAACCCACTTGGGGAAAGTGCTGCTCAAAATTCTTGTCGAAAAATAGCTCATAATCTTAGATCAGGCCTAGTTAATCAGTGTCAAGCCAGAGTTGTGGCCAGGCAGCAGACAAACAGCTAAACCGAGCGTCTGCTAGCTGTTTTCAGCTGTCACTCAGGTTTCATCATAGTGAAACTGCAAGCAGCAGACAAACAGCTAAACCGAGCGTCTGCTAGCTACTTTCAGCTGTCACTCAGGTTTCATCATAGTGAAACTGCATCTGTTCCCCAAGCTAAACATAAACACAAATGTACAAGTTCTCAGGAAGTCTTGTTTTAGTAATCAAATGAACATCAAATCATTGATACATAAAAATTATTCAGTAGATTATTAGATGTCTGGCGTGTATTCGTTTACACATAATGATCAAGCATCTAAAGCAGTCTGTTTATCAGAAATGTGGATTAGACCGATATAGACCTTGCACTGCTCATTTCAATCACTGCTTATGTCCAGCCAATTACTACAGCATTCACACTAAATAATGCAAGTGCTCACGCTGTGAAACGCGCCCTATATAGACTATTCTGCCCACTGTAAAATTTCAGTGGTTAAAAGTTTAGAGAGTATTTATTTTTTTATTTTTTTCCCCCTCAGCCCTCAATCTGTCAGTTTCAGTGCAGAGCCCATACCGCTCTCCCTTGAAATATAAGGCGCTCTCTGTTTCCTCCTAACGTCTTTTTTCTTTTCTTTTTCCTTCTTGTTGCTGGTCAAGGAAGGATGAAAAAGAAATACTATACTGGCATGTATGTTATTGCCAGACAACTCGACTAACCTGGCTTTCGTGCAGTCATTACGCTGTTTTGTTGACATTGTTCTTGTTGCCATGCGAACACCTTCATGTTTCTGGGGAAATTCGGTTGGTCAGACTGCTCACGTTGTCTGACAGCTGATCAACAAGTCTGACCGAATTGGAAATGTTAGAATAATCTGCCAGCAGAGTGTTGGGATGGTTGCTGCTCCAGACACGCTTGCAGCCGCATGCCAAACAATAACCCATGAAGCTGCAGTTAGGCACGAATCTGAAAATCGATCAGTGACCGAATCGTTCATGATCGTGTCCGCAGTGTTAACAACCACTTTTATTCTGATTAGACAAAAGTGTGTTTGAATTCTTTTGCATTTCCCTGAAGCGGTATGATGACCTGGGGTGTTTTCTTTTCTCCTTTTCAACATTATACAAATCCAGCACCAGGTTTATCTGGTTTGGAAGGAATCATCCTGAATGTTGTTGCTGGCAGCAGCCCAGGTTCACGTCTCGAAACAAAATTGTTTCATGACTTTTCTCAGTTAATCACGGTGAGAGTGGCGGGGCGTGGGGTGAATTCTCAATCTAACTCACGATGATGCTAAGCCTGTCATCGAGGAGGTTTTTTATATTATTTATAGCTATAAACCACAGTGCTCTGTCGGTTTAATCTTGCCCCGTGTTGCTTTTTTAGGCCGTATTTCTCCCCATTCCACCCTGCTCTGTTCTCCCATCAGCACAAGAAATCCCTCCAGCAATTAGGCTGCACAAATGAAATTGTCACTTAAATTCTATTCATCCATCCATACACCATTTTCTGTACCGCTTATCTTACACAGGCTCGTGGGGGAGCTTGGAGCCTATCCAAGGGATCTCGGGGCACAAGGCAAGGGGGCATTCTGGACAGGGTGCCAATCAGTCTCAGGGCACAATCTCACACACATTCACCCACTATGGACGATTTGGTAATGCCAGTAAAACCTACAACAAGTGTCTTTGGACTGGGGGAGGAAACCAGAGTACCCGGAGGAAGCCCCCAAGCATGGTGAGAACATGCAAACCCCGTGCACACACACACACGAGGCGAACCCACAACCTCAGATGTGCAAGGCAAACGTGCTAAGCACTAAGCCACCATTCCCCAATCAATAAAAATTTAAAACAAAACAAAAAACATTTTAATTTTTTTCTATTCTTATGCAGGTCTCTTTGGCAACACTGGGATCTGACCTTGTGACTTTACACTCTTTATCATAGAACCTTGATCACCAAGCCACTACTACTCCAGGTCTTTTTACCCCATTACTACATCATACACAGATTAGTTTTGGCTGTTTTGGATTGAACTGTGGATTGAAAGAGCTGTTGCTGTTTCTTCTTGATTTATGACCAAGGGAAAGGTAAGAATTAGATTCAGCTTATAAGGGCCTGTGTAATGAAAATGTGTTGCGTCTCTTTGTGTCTTTGTGTATCCATTTAGAACACGGTGTACAGTATTATTAGAGCTCAGAGGTTAAGGCTTTGTTCTACTGTGCTTTTAAATCCCAGCTCTGCCGAGTTGACACTTCTGGGCCCTTGGGTCAAAACTTTAACCTTCATCTTCTCAGCTCAATTGTACGTCGCTTTGAATAAAGGCATGTGCTAAATGAATAAATGTCTTCTAGTTGTGTAGTAAAACATTTCTTAGTGAAACTAATTGTTTCGAATCAGCACGTAAAATTGATTGAAGGTTATAGTCTTACAAAGTTTTTTTTTTTTTTTTTTGAAAACATGTAATTCCTGAAGATTTGTATAGAATATTGAATTCTGTGCAAAACCTACCAAGTATCCTTTTCTTTGATTTTTTTTCATTCCCTGATTACTTTGTGTGCGGCTTCAATAGCCTGTAGCTCTACTTTTTTTTTTTTTTGTTCCTCCATATGGCTCAAATCTTAATGTTTCCTGGCTATAATGTGACTAAGCTGAAGTCTGAGCCAGGGAAACACCTTGTGGCTTTCTACACTCAAATCATAAATTACACTGATGATGTAACTTGAGCGATGGATGTGGTGTTCTTTGGATGTATGCTGAAGCATGCTGAAGTTGAATAGGCTGCTTCAGTTTGGGGTATTTTTTAACTTTCAGAGTTTTTTTTTTCTTTCCACTTTTGGGAGTTGAGGTGAATTTTATACAGTGAATTTTCTGGCTTTTCTTTTAGTAGCTCAACCCTTCTCGATGCATTCTCAGAACTGCTGCTAAGAGCAGCCCAGAACAAACTTGAGGGGAAAAAAATAAACCAGAGTGTTCATGGTCTTTGTGATCAAATAAGGGGCAGGCAGTAAGTAGCAAGGAGAAATTGGGAATTACTGGTAATATTTAATGGGAAATTATAGGCTTCTAAGTATTCTGAGTGTTCTGCTTAGTACAACCCAAAACTTGAATGGGTAGCTACTTAAAAAAAAAAGAAAAAAAAAAGAACAAGCTCCTCTACAAAAAGTTCCTCTTAAGAAACATTTCTAGTAGAATCGACTTGAAAGATGATCCAACCAAACGACAGGAAATATATAACATGTGTAAGCTGTTTTATACCACAGTTGAATTCTCGCCGTTGAATCAGAAAGCGCATTAATTTTCTGTACCAGCACGGCTGTGACAGTAATTCCAAGTTTATATAGCTCATTAACAGGAAGTTGTATGGCAGAATGCTCCACATAAGCTAATATTTATAATAAATAAATATATTAAAGCTTGTTCTTTAACAAAGAAGGAGGCGTTATGTAACGCAACATTTCTGGAAAGGACTGTCAGGTGTCTTATGTTCAGAAGAGAGGACTTTCTTGGTTTCTGTCTAATATGACAAGCTGTGTTTTTTTTTTTTTGTGTGTGTGTCTTATTAACTTCAGATGAGATGACATGAGAGGGGAAAAAAAGGGAGGTTGGTGAGGGAACGACAGTTTATAACGTAACTGGTAACAGGAATGAACTTGTCTTGCAGACATTCCTTAACGTGAAATGCACCTGTAAACAGTTAAGAGTGACTTGTTTATTAATAATAATAATTTAAAAAATCATTGTAATTATCATAATCAGCATGGTACCACCACTATCACGCCACCCCAGCATTGATCACTTTCCCATAACAGCATGACACGTGTTTTATTTCTGTGATCAACTCTGTGGTTTCATTTCCCTAACGTAGCCTCCGACTTAAATATTACTATTTTTTTTTTATCATTAGTATTTTTTAATAGAACACATCAACTACATTAAGACAATTAAACCGTTGTCTTGCTCAAAAAAGAAATGGCGCTTCCACTTCTTTATAGCAGACGTTGTTCCGTCATGAAATGAGCAAACCCATTTGGGAAGACATGAATGGTAAATTGCTTTTGTGCACCCTATAATAGACTGCGATATCGTTTAAATATATTTTGAAGGTATTATTACGCAGAATGATTCATGTTTGAATTGAAATCACCTTTCATTTACTGAGCAGCCTAGACATATGTTCAATGTAGTAATCTTTCATGTTTAGGCTACATAAATAAGCACATTTAAGTCTAAAAAGTCATAGTATACAATCACACGCGGCCATTTCCGAGAGCGCTCCACCCAATCCGAGGCGTACTTCATCAGAAGCCTGTTTCGGATGGAAGCATACATCATACTTAAAGGTTAAGCTTCACATCCTAAGAGTGCCAATGCTTCACTGGTACACTCCTTCAGTTGCTCAGACCCTCAGTTAATGAGCTTTATGCTTGGGTTGTATTTTTGGGTATAGGCATGTGCCAGATGAATAAATGCACTAAACCTTTACTCTGTTACTTGTTTGATGTGTTTTTGACCCTCCGATGCTGCTTCCACCCACATATACATGGACTTGTAATTACAGCAGTACATAGCAAGTTTTTTTTTTTTTTTCTGGTGAACTTTAATCTACAGAGGAGGCTAAACGCTCGCCATTCATCGTGACATTTTCTCGTTGATACAATGTTCATGAGGAAGACAAATCTACAGATTTTTTTTGTGTTTGTCTGTTGTAGACAGACAGTTGTACCTTAAATATAGTCAAATTTCTGTAGTATTTATTATATGATCACAATAAACCTAATATAAGAATATTAAACCTATTTCATGCCGTTTGTTCTCATTTCAAGCTTGATGTGGTCTTGTTCTATTGTCAGATAATTGCACTCCTTTTAAGCAATTATTTTTAAAAAGACCAAAATGATCTGCCAATA
This sequence comes from Ictalurus furcatus, assembly GCF_023375685.1. Classification (NCBI taxonomy): domain Eukaryota; kingdom Metazoa; phylum Chordata; class Actinopteri; order Siluriformes; family Ictaluridae; genus Ictalurus; species Ictalurus furcatus. The sequence continues at coordinate 7,021,494 of NC_071257.1, read as the reverse complement.
GAATAAGAAAATTACAAAGCTTGAAATGAGTAATAATGTCTAGAAATAGGGTTAATAGAATAGAAGTTATTTTCAATTGCTTAGATTACTTTTTACAAAAAGAAAAGAAAAAAGAAATAAAGATAAACTTTTTCAGGAGACTGTATTTTAAAGATCATTTTGTAAAATCCAAATAAGCTTTACAGGTCTTTATTGGAAATGGCTTAAACAATGTTTTTCATGCTTGTTCAATGAACCATTAACAATTATTGCACATGCACCTGTGGAACAGTCCTTAAGACACGAAGAGTTTACAGGCGGTAGGTAATTAAGCTCACGGTTACAATCATTTAGGACAATAAAGAGACCTTTCTACTGACCCACCAGTAGAAAGACTCCTAGGGTTCCTGCTCACCTGCATGAACATGAACATGCCATAGGCCTGCTGCAGGGAGGCATGAGGACTGCAGATGTGGCCAGAGCAATAAACTGCAATGTCTGTAATGTAAGACGCCTAAGACGGTGCTACAAGGAGACAGGAAGGACAGCTGATTGTCCTTACAGTGGAAAATTACATTTAACCATGTGTCCCCCCAGACGTGATCGAGAACTTGCAAATGCCTCGGTGGAAGAGTGGAGTAACATCTCACAGCAAGAACTGACAAATCTGGTGCAGTCCATGAGGATGAGATGCACTGTAGTACTTAAAGCAGCTGGAGGCCACCACATACTGACTGTTACTTTTAATATTGACATCCCCCCCCCCCCCCCCCCTTCCCTGTTCAGGGACTCGTTATTCCATTTCTGTTCATCAAATGTCTGAAACTTTTTCAGTTTCTGTTTCAGTTGTCGAATGTTTTTATGTTAATACAATTATTTACACATGTTAAGAAATTTGCTGGAAATAAAAGCCCTTTCTTTGCTCTCTGTGTGTGTGTGTGTGTGTGTGTGTGTGTGTGTGTGTATATGTATGTATGTGTGTGTGTATATATATATATATATATATATATATATATATATATATATATATATATATATATATATATATATATATATATATATATATATACACACACACACACACACACACACACACACATATATATACACACCCCATTTAAAATTTTCAAATAATAAATACTTTTAGTGATAATTCACAGTGCTGCCATTTAAAATGCATAGAATTTGTATTTATACCTTTTTTGTGCTTTTCAGCCTTACTAACTTGGTATCACTGGAACTCAGAGAGAACATGCTAACATATTTACCCGAGTAAGTACACTGTGTGGGTGTGGGTGTGTGTGTGCGCTTGCGCGTACGTGCTTGATTTCACACTTTTATATTATCTGTTGCCTCTGTCAGATCTCTTTCCCAGCTACACAGACTGGAAGAACTCGATGTAGGGAACAATGAGCTGTATAATCTGGTAAGCTCTGCTTTATTCATTTGCTTTATTTTTTCGGAGAACCCAATGTTATTCTGTAGGTTTTGGAATTCCGTTTTAATTAAGTCTTTTCAGCTAAACCTTTTGAGAAAATACAGCCACTGAATTCCTTCATGTGAACATTTGCCTCAACTTCTTTGCATGTTTGGTACAATTCCTGTTTTTGTGAATCAGCAGAGACAGCAATGTGCTGAAACAGACTCGAGTGTCAGTTAACAAATGTTTTGCATAGCTCTGCATTCCTGCGCATACTGGTGATTGTCACCTACTCCTCGTTTTTCTGAATTGTGCAACACTGATTTCTTTCAGCCCGAGACAATAGGATGCCTTGTGAGCTTGAAGGACCTGTGGCTGGATGGAAACCAGCTGAGTGAATTACCAAAGGTAGAGTATTCCTGAAATGCTCTCATTAAGGTCCTCTTATTGCCACTGTGTGTGAGGGGGTCCAGTGTTAGAAAACATTCATGGTATGATAAGCGTTTAACTCAATATTATACTTTTAAATATATTGCAGTATTTGCTGATGCTTCACGTTTGTAATCAGGATGATATTAAAATTTTAATACTGGCAATGCAAGTAAAACTGAGACAGTTTGAACTCTTTTTACTGGAGGTGTTTCTCCAGCAGGGGGCTCACACATCCCTTTCCCATCGCTTTGCTCACACATACTCTACACACAGAAACCCAACTAATCCTGACTAATCTTATAACAGACTTGTGGCGATGAAATAACTATTTTGTTTGTACTGAAATGCGTGATAAGTTGATTTTCGCCAATGTTTTGAGAGAGGGTAAAAACAACAACAAAAAACCCCTTCAGATTATGTTTACACCCTTTGTTGCATAGTAGCATTGTTGCGTTGTATGTCCACAGTCTCTGGTTCGATCCTTAAGTTACTGTCTGTGTGCCATTTCGCATGTTCTCTGGTACGTCTGGATTTCCTCCAGGTTCTCCGTGTTTTTTTTTCTCTCCCCCACACATGGATCCGGATCCAAAGCAACCAGGAATACGGATTAATTTCATTTGTATAGCGCCTTTCTCAAACCCGAAGATCATGTTAAAAATATGGCGAAAGAAACCCAAAGACGTGAAACAAATCAATTTGACACATGACAAAAACATGGCAACAATGAAACGTACATCAGACTCAAAAACAAACCTTAAACGTGTAAAAGGAGGAAAAATGTAAAAATAAAGATAGAGAAATCTTTAGTGAGAAACAGCAGCAAAAAAACACACACACAGTGCATTCTCAACCGGATGTGTTTGCTCTTTGCAGGTACTGCAGTATTCATCTAATTACATGGTTTATTACATGGCATCTCAAAATGCTAAACAAAGAATTAACTACCAGCTGGTAAAAACAGATAATCACAGTTTGATTTTCAGTGGGTGGGATCATTTTAAAAAAAAAAAAAAAAAAAAAAAAAAAAAAGTTATTGTTAGTAGCAGAAGATTAAGGCTTTCTGAAAGGCCAAGCTGTGTTACTGACCACAAGCCCAAATGCCAGAGGCATAAGATTAAGAAAGTAGATCAATATGCATGACTAGCCACATTAGTCACATGTCCAATAAGATGGCAGAAGGAGTACATACAGATAATCGCCATTCTGGGAATAAAGCACTAGATTCCTTTTCTTATCACTAGAGTGAGATTATCTGTCAGCGTAACTCTTTTCAAATGCAGCTTTTCTTATGGATATAAATGGAAACGTCACAAATTCATCACACACGTTTCAGATTCATTTTGATTTATTCACCCACAGGGATATTTTCTTGTTGCTGATATTTAGATTTTCGTTTTTACATTTCGTAAACACATCAGATCTGCCGTCTTTTAGTTGGCGCTATGAGGGCCAGATGGTTTCCTGTACACAGGACATAGGCTACATTTACATTTGACTTTTATGGCATTTGGCAAACGTGCTTATTCAGAGCGACTTACGTTTATCTCATTTATACGTCTGAGCAGTTGAAGGTTAAGGGCCTTGGTGGGCCCTTGAGCAGTGGCAGCTTGGCGGTGCTGGGATGTGAACTCATGACCTTCCAATCAGAAGTCCAATGTCTTAATCACCGAGCTTCCACTTCCCAAACATAATGGAGTTGTAAAGCATAAACTGTACTTAACATATGACATTTGAGATTCAACTCCTTCTGTTTTAACATTGGCCGACAAAGTTTGCAGTCAACATTGTCTCTGTTGTCACAAACAACAGTACCAGGTACGTTTTAGTTTTAAACATTTTAGCTTAAAATAACAGCTGTCTGAATGTGGTGTTGGATTTTTTTTATATGAAAGAATATTAACTTGCAAAATTTGAGTATATCGGACAGGGTTTCATAGACTAGTCAACTAGTTGATTAATGCATTCACTAATTTCTGCTTTTGGGAACTCTCAACTAGATCTTTAAGTCCTGGAAGTTGCGAGGTGGGCCTCCATGGATCAGACTTGTTTGTCCAGCACATCCCACAGATTCTTGATTGGATTGAGGTCTGGGGAATTTGGAGGCCATGTCAACACCTTAAACTCTTTGTCATGTTCCTCAAACCATTCCTGAACCATTTTTGCAGTGTGTCAGGGATCATTATCCTGCTGAATGAGGCCACTGCCATTAGGGAATATTGTTGCCATGAAGGGGTGTACTTGGTCAACAATGTTTAGCTAGGTGGTACGTGTCAAACTAACATCCACATGAATGCCAGGACAAAAGTTTCCCAGCAGAACATTGTCCAGAGTATCACACTGCCTACGCCGGCTTGCCGGCTTGCCTTCTTCCCATAGTGCATCCTGGTGCCATCTCTTCCCCAGATAAGCGACGCACACGCACTCGGCCATCCACGTGATGTAAAAGAAAACGTGATTGATGAAACCAGGTCACCTTCTTCTATTGCTCCATGGTCCAGTTCTAATGCTCATGTGCCCATTATGGGTGCTTTCGACAGTGGACAGGGGTCATCATGGGCACCCTGACCGGTCTGTGGCTCCGCAACCCCATACACAGCAAGCTGTGATGCACTGTGTGTTCTGACTCCTTTCTATCATAGCCAGCATAAACCTTTTCAGCAATTTGTGCTACAGTAGCTCTTCTGTGGGATCGGACCAGACGGGCTAGCCTTCGCTCCCCACGCACATCAGTGAGCCTCGGGTGCCCATGGCCCTGTCGCAGTTTAGCTCTAGAAAAAGTCGCTCAGATCGTTGCGATTGCCCATTTCCCCTGCTTCTATCATTCTATAACTTTGAGAACTGAGTGTTCATTTGCTGCTTAATATATCCCACCCCTTGACAGGTGCCACTGTAATGAGATAATCAATGTTGTTCGCTTCACCTGTCAGTGCTTTCGATGTATGGCTGATCAATGTATTATTAACCTATAAGGTGTGTCTGTGCCTCACTGTGCACTCAGATTTTCAAAATTAACCAAGCTGCCAACTCGAAGATTACAAGGAGTGTAATGTGATACGTGAATGTATTATTTTGCACATTTATTTCACCAACTTTTTTACTTTTGGGGTTAACAGTCTAGCCTAAACAACTGGAAATTGTATTTGCAGCCTGTGTATGATTGTTAAATAAAGTATACTTTGACACATTCTTTGCTGCACAAATAAAATAGCGATTTCCTAAAATGGAAAAGGACAAGTCTTTGACTACTTTTTGAATGACTGGTTGACTAGAAAAAAATGAGTAGTTGTGCACCGTCTAGTTCTCCATAAGTACTAGATTAATCAACAACTTGTACCAATCACTAATCACCTGCCCAAATTCTCCAAAACAAACTCCTCCTGTCTGTACAGTTGCCATTATATAATAGGCAAAAGGATGTAGTAGCTGAAAGCACCAACAGTAGCAACAAGTATGGACTGTGAGTTTATACATAAGAAGAACGATTATAATCACACACTGGCTTATGGGCTGATTCTTGGCAGTTCTAAACGTGTGTATTTTCCTCATTTCTCATAGGAGATAGGAAGCATGAAGAACCTGCTCTGTCTGGATGTGTCTGAGAACAAGTTGGAGCACCTCCCAGAGGAAATGGCTTGCCTGCTCTCCCTCACCGACCTGTTGGTGTCCCAGAACCTCATCGATGCCCTGCCAGAGGGCATAGGTCAGTCATTATACATCTTTCTGCACAGAAGACGCTTGTGCGTTCACCATTGGCATCATCCTTTTGACTCTGCTGCTAAATACAGTAGTATGCTATATGATCCTGCCATGTGTACATTTCTTCCATTTGCCTTTTAACCCCCCAGATGTATTACAATTTTCATAATTGTTATGTTTTGCAAGTTCTGTTCACTGTTTAGCAATGAATGTTGCATTGGGTATGTCTTTTGATTTAGGTGGAATAATCAAACTTTAAAACCAATTTTGAAGTTTACAACATATTTAATTTATTTGCAATGTAAGCAATAATTACGGAAATAAACACGCAGAAACTCTTCACGTGCTCGAGCCACCTCGTGATGGCTTTTCAAGCAAATAAAAGATTAAATAAACGTAACGAGGAGTAAATTCAGCTTTTTGTACTTAACACCTGGCCTTTTCCTAACATGTTTATTTCACCATATCACTCAGATTAAAATGATCATAAACATAATGTCATGATTTTAATATGATTAAAAAAGTCAACAATACGAGGACAGGATATAGGATACATGAAAATAATACAAATACAATAGTGGCCATTAGGGCTGTGTGATACTTGGATATGATATGGGTATTGTGATAAATTATGTCATAATACCCTTTTCAGAAACATTGCGGATATCGCAGTATCTTTTTTATTACATTGTAGTAATTTACTTTATTGCTCAATCTGTTTTAGAATTCGACCAAGATCATCTCATACAGCGTAACAAGTAATAATCTTAAAAGACCACTTAAGTCTAAACCTTACGCTTAGTTCTGCCTACTAACCCCCCCCCCCCCCCCCCCCAAAACTCTGAACATGCTCCTAAAATATCTGCTGGTGAATATGAGAGCACCTGTTCTCCTAGGACCTTTCATTTAAACTTTAATCCCATATCGCTCATGTCTGCCCACAGGAAAATTAAAACGCCTTTCCATTCTGAAAGCGGATCAGAACCGCTTGGTCCAACTGCCCGAGAGCATTGGAGACTGCGAAAGTCTTACAGAACTGGTGCTGACGGAGAACCAACTGCTGGTGAGCTCCACACACACACACACACACACACACACACACATTCCACTTAATTAAGATGTGTGAGCCATCTTGTTCCACATTTGGCACTGCAGTATTTTTCATTTTGTTATAAGGGCCATTTGGACCTTGAAATGGATTTTAATGAGGCCTGAGGGTGCTTAAGAGATCTGTTAGATTATTACTGTAAATGACATGACCTCGGTGTTGACCTCAGTACTTAGAAAAGTGCCATCCATTACCATTTTCCAGCCATGTGAATGTACCTTTATCTCATCAAGAGGTCAGTTACTTGAACAAGCTGGCTAATAATAAAGACATAAAAGCTTCAGGTCTGTATAAAATGGTCTTCATATCTGCTTTTCTCAGAGGTTGCCAAGAAGTATCGGAAAGCTTAAGAAACTGTCAAACTTCAACTGTGACAGGAATCGTTTGGTATCTTTACCCAAAGAGGTATGTACTATTTCACTCCTAGCCTTTATTATTTGAGTGGCGAACCATTTTTGGCTCAGCAGTGACGAGACACGGTGGTCGAATGGTAGGGTAGTGTGTGTGATGCCGAGACAAGCCTCAGTAGATTTGCTCAATCCGAATGCTAGGTTGAGTATAATTTTATAATCCAAAAGACAGGTGTGTTTAATGGTGGTCGGTAAGTATACAGAGTGTGTATACTAGTGACACTATCATGCTGACACTTTCTACTTATTGTACTTACTAATGCTGTCAAAATAACCACAAGCAATTGTAATGTTATTGATATTACTCTGAGCATCTCGCTGCTGCAAGTGAGGGGTTGTATAAAGGTTCTCAACAAAAGCATGGGACAATTGTCCTTTAGTTTTCTATTTCACGCTGATTGCTTCTCTCACAAGAAATTGAATAAATGATTTCTGTATTGATCCAGGGTCTGTCATTGGGTCAAAAAAGAGATGTTTCTTCTTTTTTCCTTCGCTTTCAAGGGAGACCAATTTCACAGAAAATGATCAGCATTCTGAACTCCCATGACCTATTGACTGGTCACTCCTCACTCTCCTAGCTACATACGGTCATGCGGAAAAAATAAGTACACCCCATGAAAACTGTTGGCTTTTTTGACATATTTGAACAAGCAAACATTTGATCCTCTTTGAAACAGTGCCCATTAATCAACTTGATATACATGAACAAAACCTCAAGGAAAAATAGCTTTTTCAATAATTTACATTTATTCAACAGAAATATCAATAGATGTGATATTCTTCTGTGGAAAACGTTAGCACACTCTTAGCCTCAGAAGCTAGTATTCCTCTCTTTTGCAGAAATAACTTCTTGTAGGCATTTTGCATAATTGTCCATCAAGCTTGCTGGAAATTTTAACCACTGTTCCAGGCAATAGTTTTTTAGTTAGAAGATGTTTGAGGGTTTTCTTGCATGTACTGCTCGTTTCAAATCCCCCCTACAACATTTCAATGAGATTCAAATCCGGGCTTTGTCTAGGCCATTCCGTAACCCTCCATTTCTTCTTTTTGATCCGTTCCTTGGTGGATTTGCTAGTATGCTTAGTATCATTATCCTGTTGAAAGGCCTACTTTCGGTTCAACTTCAACTTTTGGACAGATGGCTTCACGTTATCTTCAAGAACTCTTTGCATTGATATGATGCAGAATTCATACTTGAATCAACGAATGCAAGCTGTCCAGTCCCTGAGGCAGTGAAGCAACCCCAAGCCATAACATTTCCGCCACCGAGCGGTTGGTATGAGGTGCTTCTCCTGAAAAGCGATCTTTGGTCACCGTTAAACATTTCTGCTGTTACTGTGGCCAAACAACTCTATTTTATTTTGGAATAATGTGCTCTGGACCGAAAATTAAAGATAAACAATTGAATAAATGTAAATGTATAAACACATAAAACCACCTGCCTAATATTGTGTAAGTCCCCCTTGTGCTGCTAAAACAGCTCTGACCTGTCAAGCGACACTCCAACTTTGGCAAACCATGTCTTCATGGACCTTGCTTTATGCACAGAGACATCGGTCATGCTGGAACAGGTTTGGGCCTTTTGGTTCTAGTAATGGGAAATCTTAAACCTACCTAGGGAAAGCCATACATCAACACTGTCCAGAAGCACCGTTGACTTCTTTGGGCTCGGTCTCATCTATGATGGACAGTAGCACAGTGGAATCATGTTTTGTGGTCCGACGAGTCAACATTTCAAATAGTTTTTGGACAAAACAGCCGTCGTGTTCTCCGGGCCAAAGAGGAAAATGACCATCTAAGCTGTTATCAGCGTCAGTTCCAAAAGCCAGCGTCTGTCATGGTATGGGGGTGTGTCAGTGCACATGGCATGGGTAACTTGCACATCCGTGAGGGCATCATTAATGCAGAAAGATATGTACACATTTTGGAGCAACATATGCTGCCATCCAGAGCAGGACAACGCCAAACCACATTCTGCTCGGATTACAAGCACATGGTTGCGTAAGCAGAGAGTGCGGGTGTTAGCATGGCCTGCCTGCAGTCCTGACCTGTCTCTGATTGAGAATGTATGGCACTTAGCAATAAGGCAACGAAGGCCCTGTACAGTTGGGCAGCTGAAGAAATGCATAATGGCTGAATGCGGGAAAATTCCACCTGCTAAACTTAACCAACTGGAGTCTTCAGTGCCCAAACGCTTAAGTGTTATTAAAAGAAAAGGTGATGTTATATAGAGATAAACAGTCAAACTTTTTTTTGGAGTGTGTTGCAGTCATCAAATTTGAAATGAGTATATATTTTCAAAAAATAAATTAAGCAGAACAGCAAATATTGCATTAACAATGTGTTTTCAATGTAGTACATGGTGAATTGAATTTCCAAATGACACTTTTTTCTTTTTTTTTTTTTTGCATTTGCTATACTGTCCCAACTTTTTCGAAATCGGGGTTGTATATTGTGCCACTTTAGACTTTAAAATCACAATCATGTTTTGTATAATGACAAAACTGGCACATCATGACACTGTATTCTGGCCGCGTCGGTCATCCCTGGCTCTCTCACACTCGTGTAGCTACAGTGCGCTTGGGCAAAGCGAGGCCAATCTGTGGTTAATGTGCAATCTGAAAGCCCTTTCTCAGACTTGAAACAATAGCCCAGTGTCACACTGATTCAGATTGTGTAGCGAGCGTGTTCAGCCACTCGGCTGTTTGTCTGACCTCACACAGTGCTGCCACACACCACGCGCTGGCAAATTTCCATCATGCTGTTACACACCACATATTCAGTATCCAGATTACTTAGAGATGATACTTTTTCAAATACAAGGTGTGGTGGTGTAAGATGTACTGCATTTAAATCCTCTTAACACTCCTGGCCTACTTTTCTAATACATTTTATTTGGATGAGATTTGTTGTTTGCTCGTTCTGTCCAGTCTTAGACATAAGCTTCCCCACCTTACAGGTAACAGAGATGAGTTTTGAACACTTATCTCTATATATTCTTGCTGTGTTATTATGTTGAGATCGGGTTACGGGTGTACATACTGTTTATATTCTCTGTGTATATAATATAATGTCAGGCTCAGTCACTGGAAGGTAGATTTGTCGCTGTCTGGCTGTCCATTAATGCCATGCTATAGATCACCACTAATTGCTTCTAAAATTAGGCCCCGCTATCAGCCCCATCAGCAGCGTATAGATCCCACACCAAGTCTTGCATGTGTTACAGGGGTGCTGTTTTTCACGTGTGCATTCTTTTATCCATCCTTTTGTTCAATTGTAAAATAGATCGCATATCAAGACAAACAAATGTCTGCCACCTGCCCTTTCTCCAGTTTCTTCTTTCAGGACTGCATTAATAATAGCCTGGGATTCTCAAGAACCTGAACATTGAGAGCTGTAAGAGATTAATTCCTGGTCATGACTGATTTGCCCCATATTATTACACTCAACTCCCAAGCTCCTATAATAATGCTTTCCTCTCTAGAGCTATTACTTCTGACATGTTTGTGTGCATCTGTTTTTTTTTTTGTTTTTTTTTTTCTTTTTCACAGATAGGAGGCTGCAGCAGTCTGAATGTGCTGTGTGTGAGGGACAACCGTCTGACGCGCATCCCCGCCGAAATTTCACAGGCTACAGAGCTGCATGTTTTTGATCTGTCTGGAAACAGGTTAGGCAGTTGTAAGCCTGAGTTGTTAGGGGTAAATCCCAGAATAATTCAACCCCAAATTAGGTACCGTTTGTTCCCCAAATATACAGGGGGCACCGATATTTGAAAAGGCAGATCAGGACCCTGTATACGAATATAGAAAATATATAAACACACCTATAACATTTGTTCTGTCTAAACATACTAGTGGGTACAACACAGCAGTAAGTGGTATGTAAATTGGGTTTGGCATATTTTAAGTACCATAAGCATGTAGCACATAATGCTAATGCAGATATGAATGACCCAGCAAAAGCCATTATTATTTCCCTGCAACTTTTCATTGTGATCAGAGATGGCATTCATAGTCACGCTGACTTGTATGTAAAAAATAAATAAATAAATCTTCTTCCCACACTTGCATACTAACATATTTGGCAGGTGCAGTTGTATGAATTCAATATGACTCAAGAATACATTGTTTAAATTGGAGTCATTTTCAGGTCACGCATCATTTACTTCATATATTTAATTTGTATGGTAACGCAAGTATATTCTGAACTAATCATATAGTGTTCATTTTCACCGTTGCTTAATGAATGTTTGTTTTTGTTTATTTGTTTGTTTGTTTTTTAACCCTTGAAAAAATGTGCTTAAGGTGGGGTACAAGTTATAGTTAGTTACAGTTACATTTATATAGTGCTTTACATTGTATTGGTGGGGATCTCCACAACCACCACTAGTGTGTAGCATCCACCTGGATGATGCGACGGCAGCCATAGTGCACCAGAACGCCCAGCACACATCAGATATTAGTGGAGAGGAGAGTGTGATGTAGCCAATTCAGAGATGGGGATTATTAGGGGGCCATGATGGAGAAGGGGAATGGAGTGGGGGAATTTCACCAGGACACCGGGGTTATACCCCTACTCCTTTACGATAAGTGTCCTGGGATATTTAATGACCACAGAGAGTCAGGACCTCGGTTTAACGTCTCATCCGAAAGACTGTGCTGTTTTTACAATACAGTGTCCCCCTCACTATACAGGGGCATTAGGCCCCACACAGACCACAGGGTGAGCACCCCCTGCTGGCCTCACTAATACCACTTCCAGTAGCAACCTTAGTTTTCCCCAGGAGGTCTCCCATCCCATCAGAGGCCAGTCCCATCCAGGTACTGGCCAGGCTCAACCTTGCTTATCTTCAGTGGGAAACGAGGTGAGAACTACAGGGAGAACTGCAAGGCAGCCAGTATATTACAACTGAGGGAATTAAAAGCCACTACGTGGTGGAGGTAGTATGTTTTGTAGGATTTATATAGAATCATGACTGTACACAGCAGATGAACTGATATTAGATTTTAGAGTTGATCCAAACAAGGTCAAATGTCAGAAATAGTTTTTCTTCAATAGCGTTCTTGCTTTTTGAGGAATGTATTTTAAGGATATTTGAGTCTGAGACGTACAGATTAGTAATGAGACTAAAGGAAAGGACAAGACTTGGTGGTGGTGGAGGTATCCCTGAGTTCTTCTTATTCATTCTTAATAGTTCATTTGATAATTTATTTTTTTTTGATAATGAAGAAAAACAACTCACCAAATGTTTCCCCCCATATCTTTTATATTTCTTCGTTTTCTCTTTTTGTCCTATGGGTATGCAAACATTGGCACTCGACTGTATGTATGAATTCCTGTGTTTGAGAAGGTCTCTGCTCAGCGTGAGCATGTTGTCCCCTGTGTTTTCTGTAGGCTGACTTATCTACCCATGTCTCTCACCACGCTGAGGCTCAAAGCTCTCTGGTTGTCGGAGAATCAATCTCAGCCGTTGCTCACGTTCCAGACAGATGTGAATCCTGACACAGGGGAGAAAGTGCTCATCTGTGTCCTTCTGCCTCAGCAGCCTTGCGAGAGTGAAAAAGGTGCCTAACACGTTACTAAGAAAGATTGCTAGTCCTGTTGTTCACATAAATAAATAAAAAAATGACTCCGGGAAATGGTATGGTTATTAGACTTGGGCATTTTATACTTCAAAGTAAATATGTATGATGTTTGAACATATTTTGCGTATGTTACCTCTACTGGTTTAAGATGTTTGACCCCTTTCTCTGTTTCTGTCTGTCTGCTAGAATTTTCTTGTTAGCAATGTTGGTACCTCCAGTTAAGATTCCATTTTAGTGAACACAGAGCTATTTCATCTCCCATGACTGTTGGGACTTGAGCAAAACCCTTAACTGTAAACTGTAATCTTGCCTTGTGTACATGTCTGCCAAATGATTATTGGTGCTATATACCACTGGTCACCAACCCTGTTCCTGGAGTTCTACCTTCCTGAAGACTTTAGATGGTCAGGTGGGCACAATTATGGGTGGAGCTAATCACTGGAAGCCTTAAGAAATTGATCAGCTAAAACAGGTGTGTTAGATTTTGGTTGGAGATTAAACCTGCAGGAAGGTAGATCTCAAGGAAGAGGTTTGGTGACCGCTGGTTTATACTATCGTGAGGGATTATGGTCCGCCCCGTATGCAATCATGGGGAAGGATCATTCAATTATGTGTATTTTCAATTATATTTGTCGTAATTTTCGAATAATTTTCCACATCAGAGCCCTAAACTGCTGCACTTGACTCGCCATGGCTTGTATGATTTCAATTTGCTCTGTGCTTATCTAGCACATATTCTTATAGAAGAAGAATACATTTTTTTGGAATGTTTGATAAGCAGACAGAGCCTAAAATCTCTGATCTTGTCTGGCACTTTCTCTCTCTGCGCCTGAGCTGTTTTATGTACACCCACTGGATTGCATGGCTTAAAGAAGCTTATCTCTTCCTAACCACACTCGTCGCTATTAAGCACTGACCACAGTGGCAAGTGGCATCACATCCACTGCTGTGCACTGAGTGCTCCAGAATTAATTTCATACATCTATATATATTTTTGCCTATGAATGTAAATGTAGTGTCGATAAAGACAAATAGAAAGTTTGTCACTTCTTAACCTCTTCTGAGTAGCAGCTGTGTTTTCTTGTTTAGGCCGAGGGATTATGATCATTTGTCGTGACACGGACTGATGAGCGTGGAAAACCCATGGAGGCTAGGTCACTGAGGGGAGATGGGAGGGAGGGAGGGAGAGATAGAGATCAAGCGAGAGCACAGACACTCTTGCACAAAGCCTCTAAATAAGTCCGGGTTTATACAAGTCGAGTATAATCTGAGCCCTAATCTGACATTTTTTACTTGCTGGGTATCGCAGGTGAACTCTTCAGTTGAGGTTACTGTATTTTGGCTTAACCTTCAGCTGTGGGAAAATATTTTGGGAATGGTGAGGTGAGACGTGATAGTGGAAAGTGTGTGTGTGTGTGTGTGTATGTAGGCTCTGATAATCTGGCACGCTGTGGCGCTCTGGAGAGTCTCGTGAACGATGTGGCTGATGACACGTGGGACAACAGAGCCACGAATAGAATGAGCACCATCCGATTCCTCGATGACGATGATGACGATGACGATGAACAGGTGAGAGAATTGTGAAATGCTGGACTCCGTATCACCTGCTTGAGCTTCCGTGTGTGTGTGTGTGTGTGTGTGTGTGTGTGTGTGTGTGTGTGTGTGTGTGATGTTAAACTGAAATAACAACTCGGACGATTATTACTATTATATTACTACTGCTACCATCTAATTGTAAGATTGGTTTTGATGCACGTGTTTACTGTATCGTTAATTAAAATGCAAATGTGCAAACGCTTATGTCAGAGTGTCAGAATCCCGAGTTTGAGTGAGGAAAATTTCACGCCTGTGGATTTCCGAGATTACGCTGTAGGTTGCCGAGTCAGGATTGTTAGAATTCTTGGAAACCCGACTAAATGAATGAAGTGCATACAGTAAATAGCAAAAATAACGAAGTGTATAAACACAAAATCCAATGGCAAGAAATTCCTGACAGTTCATCTTTGTTAATACAGGGAGTGACCATGGTGGTATGAAACACACTTAGGAAGTAATAAAATTAGAATATAAAGCATAAGGTAGCCTTTGAGTATGGTAGTTTTCACACTGCTCACGTTTGCTGCGGCCCGAATCCGAGTGCGATTGTTCCCGGGCGCCCCCCTGCAGCGTTGGTCTGGTTTCAGACTCACTTGATTTTTATCGAACGCAGGTGCAACAGATATTATGCGCAGCAGTGGACCTCTTCTGTGTCCCAAAAATTCCCCTGCCGCTCTTGGTACACGTGTGTTGTGGAAACTACGTCGTAATGGCGCCGTCCTCGGCTAAAACGCACGCGCGGGTTACTTTACTTCCTGAACATGCGCGGACCCGAGTGCGAGTTGCGCTCATATTCACCGGAATCGTGGCTCGGTTCCAGAGCAACCGAACTTGGACCACCTCCTACAGGTAGTCTCAGGTTCGGTACTGCGCTGCGCTTCCTGGTCCACATGACAGCTTTCACATTACAAAATTTTCCTGCAAACCGCGCTCTGTTTCGGACTGAGCTGCCAGTGCGAAAGCCCTCTAAGAGTCTGATTTTGGATCCGTAATTAAAGCTATGACCTTGCTTTAGGGCCTTACTTCGACTTCAGTCACTGCCGTTGATTATTTGTCTGTAACAGCAGACCTGTGGTGTTTTATTCTGTACTTGGCATGGTACACTGAGAATTGGGGAGTAAAGTCAGTCAAATGGCCTTGTTTTATAAACATAGCCCTGCCCTGTTCTGTGATGAATGTATCACTGTTGTAAGAAAAGAGTAGAGCAGAAACCTGTATTGCTATGTGACCGGGACCTGTGAGAATTGTTTAAACGGTTTTCTAATAGTACAGTACAGATTTATACACTCACTGGTATATCCCTGCGCATTCATGCAGTTATCCAATACATGAAATCATGTAGATAAAATGTGGTCGTCTTCTCAGGTTCGGCATGTTTTTTATGTTTTTTTTCCACGTTATGGTAGCCGCCTTCTCGGCTCGACCCAGTCTGGCTATCAGGCTCTCTTTTGATCTCGCTCATCAACAAGCCTTTCCACTCGTAGTACCGCCACTCGATGGTTTCTCGCACCATTTTGAATGAACTCCAGAGGCTGTGAAATTCCAAGCAGATTGGTAGCTTCTGAAATACTCAAACCAGCCCTTCAAGTACCAGCAACCATGCCACTGAGTCACTGAGAGCACATTCCCCCCACCTCTGATGTTTGATGTGAACATTTCCTGAAGCCGTTGATGTATATCTGCATGATTTTATGCACTGTGCTGCTGCCACATGATTGTCTGATAATTGCACAGCTGTGCAGCCGTACAGGTGTTTGTATTAAAGTGGCCAGTGAGTGTATGTATAGTGATACTATAGGTTATAAATGCAGAATATGCACCAAGTTAGCCTTTCTGTTATTAAATACACTGACCTTGTACCTACACTCACCTGCCATTTTATCATTTAGCTTTATTATTATTATTATTAGCGGAATGTGGTCCAGCTGTTGCCGTGTTAATCACATGACCCTGTGAGAATAATAACTTGGCAACTCAGTGACTACACAAAAAAATTCAATATAACACAGTACAAAACAGACAATTGACCAGCAAACATGTACGCTCAACTGTTGCCAGGAATGAATGATTCATCAATAACCGAGTAACAGGACAAGCGTGGGAAAGAAACCGTTTTGGAACGGTGATGGATCGAATGTGATGAATAGCAATAACTAGGTGTCTATAACTATAGCTCGTGTACCTCCAATGATGGTCTTGTTTTCTTTATTTCTTTTCCTCTGTCGTAGGGAACGCTGCTGCGACGGGCTACGCCGCACCCCGGAGAGCTGAGGAGCATGAAGAAGGTGGTGGAGAATCTCCGCAACGATCTGAACGCTGCCAAAGGCCTGGACTCCAACAAAAACGAGGTCAATAACACTGTGGACCGAGTGACTACATCTGTGTGACCGCTTTGTTTTACCTCCGAGATGGCGCAGTCCCCATCGTGTCTTCCCACAATGCACCTCATCCAGCCTTCTCCCTGTGCTTTTTCTCCCTTGAATGTGACTCTCCTTTCTCTGTGCTGGGTCTGTCCTGTTCTCTCCTACATCTCCTCAGATCCTGAATCAGGGAAAGACCACCATGATAGGTGCCTTCTTTTTTTTTTTAATCTTCAGAGCAATAATCCATGGAATGCACAATTTCTTTTTTCTTTTTTAATTTTACAATCCAGCCCTTTTTTTTAAAAAAAAACAAACAAAAAACTTTGTTTTTTCTAAACACATAAGTTAAAATAAGTAGATGCACTACATAAAGTCTTATACTAATGCTGACAGAAGCTCCAATTATATATTTACATGCTATTTTTAATTTTTTGTTTTTTAAACACTGGGTGGATGTTTCTTTTTTTTTCTTCTTCTTCTTCTTTTTTTTCTTTCTTTCTCCAAGTCTTTCGGGACACGTTGAGCCCAGCTATTTTTGGACCTACTGGTTTTAAAAATTGTTGTATAGATCTTTGTGAATAATCTATACTTTTTGTACTCGTGGCAGCTCAGGTGGTGTTAAACCTGGAGGGGGCGTTAAAAAAAAAATTAAGATGTATAGCATATTTCTTAATCAATGAGCATTTTTATTCCTGCAAAAATATTTGTGGTTTTACAAAGCAGTTGAACAACATGTTTTAATGTCTTATACAGCAAATCAATTAGTCGGTGGTTCATATTTACTTTTTAAGGTGTGTTTTTTATATTTGAATTTGAACAAGGGCTAACAGAACATTTCCACGTCTTATAACTGGAATGAGAGCTGCAGCTGCATCAGCACCACTTTTGGACGTTACTCCGCGTGTAAATTAGGTACAATAAACCCTGTTAGTTATCCTTGTTTTGTTTTATTTTTTAAAATTGGGTATGGGTTCCTTTTAAGTGCAGTTTTCAGTAGAAAAAAAAAACCACACACACATTGCACTTTTGCAACACTTTTTAAATTATATTCATATTGTTTATCCATTGTGTGGTACACTACAAACTCTATATATATATATATATATATATATATATATATATATATATATATATATATATATATATATATATATATATATATATATATATATATATATATATATATATATGTGTGTGTATATATATATATATATATATATGTGTGTGTGTATATATATATATATATATATATATATATATATATATATATATATATCTCTATTGCGAACAGACCAAGGTGTTGAAATGCTGATTTTTAAAAAATATTTTTTATTTTATGTCAGTGATAAAGCTGCACAGAAAAATGATCTCGAATAGATTCTAGGCCTTTATCATCATGACTTCTAACCACTGATACAATAAAATGATTTTATCAAATCAGAGCACATTGTTTGTTGTTTTTAATACCATCACTAGCTTCTGTTCCCATTGTTCACGTTCTCTACTAAAAGTTTAGTTTTATTCTAGAATATCACACATTATCGTGGCATTTCTCATCTCCTCCTGCATATTTATGGACAAACCATTTTTGCTGACATGAATAAAACCCGTTAGCTCTTGTAGGTCAGTGTGGCGGGATCTTTGTTAAAATAGCAGTAGATTATTATAACCGTTTTAAATTCATTATTATTATTATTATTTTGTTTTTTAATCTAACACTACAAAATTAAAGGGAGAAACACTGTAGCACGTTGGGGTTAGAAGCGAAGGCCAGGTATCCTTATGGAACAGCTTTATACCACTTACTCTTCAAATCACTGAAATTGATTCTCTTGCACAAATAGTTGTAAATAAATAAATATGGACATGTCTATGACCTGTATGATCTTGTTTGTTCAGGAATGATCACCCTGCCTTGTTCCCTGTGTGTGTGTGTGTGTGTGTGTGTGTGTGTGTGCGCGCGCGTGTGTGTGTGTGCGCGCGCGCGCGCATCGCCTTTGTCCTCTGAGGAGTGATGTATCTGGTTCATTAGTAAATCCAATATATTTTACCATCTAATATGTGCCATATGAAAGTTGTTATTCATCTTTTGTTGCTTTTCTTTGAAATCATATCTGTATTCAACAGGGTGGATGAAATGTATTTTCATTTCAATTGAATTATTGTCATAAGAACATTCTCAGTGCCTTTAAATCGTACACACAAGCAGAAGTCATTTCTTCATTAATTATTGTGATTTTAAATATTTTAGTTGAGAGGCCAGTGATTTTTTTAATGAAAGAATATTTACAATATGCTCTTTTAAGATTCAATCGAGATTTATTTATCCAAGTGAATTCTTTATTCACTTATTTTATTTATTTTTTGTTTATTTATTTCTAAAATACAGTTTTTAAGGTGCTGTTGTCCCAGCAGCAGCTTGTAACCAGAGATTTTGATGGCGCAGGACAACCTTAATAACAACAGCACAGCCTCAAACAAAAATAGGTCACAGAGGCTGTCACATTTGACTTCATGCTACGTTTGTGTATAAGGGTTTGGGCACCCCTGACCAAATTACGTATTTTGTTGACTTCTGAAGTGAAATGAAGTAAACACACTGCAGCATGCTGTTTAAAAAAAACAAAAATATTTTCTACAAATATTCATGCACAGTTATTATATGTTTGATAAACCTGTAAAATAGTAATTGCATTATAGGCATTGTGGCGAATGTTCTCTCTCTCTCTCTCTCACACACACACACACAGTACTTAGTAACACCCCTTTGGCAGATATCACAGCTTGTAAATGCTTTTGTAACCAGTTTGGAGTCTTTCTATTCTTTTTCATTCACTCTTTCTTGCAGATCGCTCCTAGTTCATGTTTAATATCTACCTATGTATTTTCAATGACGTTTAAGTCAGGGGACTGTGAGGGCCACTCCAAAAGCTGTAGGTTGCCTTTCTTTAAGTAGATCATGGTGGATTTTTAAGGCACACTTTATGTCCAAACGTTTGTGAACACCTGACCATCACCCCCCGATTGTGCGCTTTCAACTTTATGGCAACAGTTTGGGGAAGAATGACTTGTGTGTGTGTGTGTGTGTGATGTTCAGGTGTCCACAATCTTTGGCCATAGAGTTGTTGTTTTTTTTTTTTCCAACAGAGAAAAAAACCCCTTAAAATACTAGATTGTAGGTTCCCGAGTTGTGCAACAGAAAAGTGTTCAATGCCAATGTGACAATGCCGCAGACATCCGTGGCCAGAAGTCCTATAGAGCAAAATCGGCGGTGCTCACTGGAAGGATAATAAGCATGGTAATGTTGCTGTCTCACAGCTGACCTTGGATTACTGTCCGTGTGGGATTTTGCATGTTCTCCTCCAGGTTCTTAGGTTTCATGCCAGTAGGTAGACTGGCTAAGTGCCCCTGGGCACAGCTCTGCCATCACAGGGGGATGAGGGAAGCTGTCCCAGGCCCAGCAGGGTTTAGTAAGCATGCAGAATAAAGTAAAAATATGTTTATTGTTTGTGATGCATCAGTTTTCTTCTCCTTCAAATGATTTGGTCTGCTGCATTTTCATGGTTTTCAGAGATTCCATGCCAGCTGAAAATTCTGTTAAAGACATTTTCTCATATGTAGAGTTTGTAGCTAATTTTTTGCACGTGTGTAAAAATGGTGACCCTGAGAACCCTGATTCTCCACTATCCCACTGCTGCTCCTCCTCCACTGATAATGTTAATAGCATGAGCATAGGACACCTTGATTCCTGCCTCAGTGAGCCTTGATTAACACTTGTTGCAGTTCCCATTTTTGTCCAGCAGGTTCAATAATATCTCTGGAGCTAAGCTGGGCACTGACCTCTCTGCCTCATGATTGGGCAACATAAAGAAAGGCAAGCAAAACAAACATTGGCTTATATTTGTCAAATTGCAAAAAATGTTGCTGGACGAGCTGCCACTGCTTCATGCACTTCTCGAGTATACTACATGAGTGTTCACGTGCAGCCTGAGGGAAGGAGTGCTTCTGAGGCCTACAGTTAATATTTCTCAAACAGACAGTGACCCCAGGAACCTGCAAGAAAAATAGCTGTGTGGAGTAGATTTGGCTTAAAATAAATTGTGTTCAAAATTGGTTTGTCAGTTTAATGTTCAGTTTAATTACCAAATGGAATAGCACTTTTTTAAAAACTCTAACAGATTTTATACAGTACAACCCATAGTGCAACACACAAACTTCACTTGTATGGGATTCACCCACTTCATACATCTATACATCATACTGTGAGGCTTTTGGCTATACTTTCACATCAAAATTTCTGTTATACGTTATCTGACATCCTCAGCATCTCTTACATGCCCCCATTATAGCAGTACTCAATGACATCTCAATCTTAACATCAAACAAACATCTTAAACCATCCATCCATTTTCCATACCTCTTATCCTACACAGAGTCATGGGGGAGTCTAGAGCCTATCCTATGGAGCTCGGGGCACAAGGCGGGGGACACCCTGGACGTAGTGCCAACCCAACGCAGGGCACAATCACACACCCATTCACATGTTATGGACAATTTAGACATGCCAATTAGCCTACAACACATGTCTTTGGACTGGGGGAGGAAACCCCCCAAAACATGGGGAGAACATGCAAATTCTGCACACAGATGGCGGAGGTGGAATTCAAAACCCCAACGCTGGTTGTGTGAGGCTAACATGCTAACCACTAAGCCACCGTGCCCCACATACATCTTAAAACTTTTATATTAATATTACCAAAAATAGCATATGGATCAACTGGGAAATAATCATCCAAAATATTTATAAAGCCTTGGCTTACCTCCTAAAAAAACAGAAAACCTGAAGCAATATTCAAATCTTTTTTACAATACAGTGTCTTTAGAGCTGATACCTCTTTCCACACCGGACCCTTGATGACTTAAAAAGATTAAAAACAAACAAAAAAATCATTAGAAATTTGCAATGTTTATATCCACTTTCCCCTTTTAATGTTCTTTGAAACATATAAAAAGAACTTCTTCTTCTTCTTCTCTTGTATCTATGGCCGCCCATAGAACCACTTCTTGTGGAAAGTTATGAAATTTAGCACACAGATAGAGTCCTGTTTGATCTGTTAATACAGCAAATTTGGAGTCTCTAACTCAATCCCTCCAGCGCCACCAACTGTCCAAATTAGCACTCACCTTCATGTTAGTAACTTTTGAGTCCTAGAAATGAAATTCCTCTGATTCCTTGGCTCAAAACGATTCGACTGCACCCTATGATGTCATTTTCCATCATGAAAATTTTTCTGCCATTTTGAATTTTCTGAATAACCTACTTTTTCGAACTCATCCTAGGCTGTTTGTCCGATTTGCACGAAAATTGGCCTGCATCAACTAGAGACACTTTTATTCACAGAATTTTGATAAACCGTACCATTTTCGAATGGCGCTTCAACGAATTCGACCAAGAGCATGCGGAAATGGACGTGAATGTATATCTCCGTAAGGCGTTAGCGTATTCATACCAAACTTATTATTTATCATAGGTATCATGAGTAGAGGGTGCCTGCTCCGTTTCGGAACAGTGCCACCTAGTGGTCAGGAGATATCAAAAAAACACATTTTTGCTTATAACTTCTGAACAGTTTGTCATAAAATCATCAAATAGACTCAGTGGGGCATACCGATTCCAATAATATGAAACATTCCTATGTCGGCCATTTTGTATGTCGGCCATTTTGAATTTAGTTATAAAATGCTGTATTTTATGAACGACTTGGGGAATCGTTGCGAAACTCGGCATGTGTCTTTGGCACCACCTTGTGGTCAAAAATTATAATGCTATTTCCAAAAATGCTAATAGCTATTCCTTTTGCCTACTGTCATGAGGCTGGTCTTGATAGATTCCGTTGGTCATACCGAGAACAATGATACCAATTATGTCATGATTGAGCAAACTTCCTGTCTGCCATTTTTGAATGTTTTGAAAACCTACTTTTTCAAACTCCTCCTAGTCCAATGTTCATGCAAATTCATCATCTAGAGGCACTCACAGCAAAAAGTAATTCACTGAATTTTGATAAACCATACCACTTTCGAATGATGCTTCAATGAATTCATTAAAGAACGCACAAAATTTAACTTGAAGCTGTATCTCTGCACCACTTTGAGGGATTGTGACAAAACTTGGTACAAGTAATCAACATTAGGCTGAGGATACCTGCAGCATTTCGGCGCACTTCCCCCTACTGGTCAGGAGACAGAAAAATGGCTTTTTTGGTTTATAACTCTTGAACGCTTTCCTGCATGATAACCATCATGCCCAGATGCTACCTGAGCAGTTTCAGAACAGCGGCACATACTGCATAGAAATTCTAACTAGCAGCTATTTTTAGTTATTTTTAAAACAAATTAGTTTTTTATGATTGAAAGTTTACTTGTTTTAACTCCTCATACACTGTTCATCCGACTCTAACAGAAAACATGTCACAAAGCGGGGGCTTGAACCCCTGACCTTCTGGTCAGTAACCCAGAGCCACTGCCCTGGCATGGTAATAAGCATGGTAGTGTTGTCTGTGTAGCGTTTCACATGTTCTCTTTGGGTCCGGGTTTCCTCCAGGTTCTTGGGATACCTCCCACCTCCCAAAAACATGCCGGTAGGTGGATTGCCTATGCTAAATTGCCCCAAGGTGCAGCTCTGCTGTAATCACAATATGCCATTATGTGCATGTGTATATGGACAGTGTACAGTGATCTACAGATGTTCCATTTCTGTCCTTCCCCCAGTGTGGATAGGTGAAAGTGCACAAATCCTCACAGCCACGTTCCAAAATCTAGTGGAAAGCCTTCTCAGAAGAGTGGAGACTGTTATAGCAGCAAAGAGCAAACCAAGTCCATATTAATGTCCTGGTTTTGGAATGAGATGTTCGATGGGCACGTGTCCACATACTTTTTGCCATATAGTGTACATCACATTAATACTACAGCATGTGCTTGTTAAGCTGGCGATGCCCATGAACACTTTAGGTGAGTGTAAGATTAATGAAGATGGATTATAGAAAATGTGACATGGACATGCACTGTATTAGCCCAGCTCTAAGTCAATTTTTTTTTTTTCTGAATTCCCTGTGACAAGGGCTAACTATAATTGAGTTGTTTTCACAGTTTCACTTTGATTTGTAGCACGAAGCAAAACATCAAGAAAAAAAAAGACATGGTCTAGCCTGTTTCACCTCAACCCATCTGTCAAATTCTTTTCTTGTTGCTCTAGCAAGTATTCACACACGCAGGCTGTCAGTTGTGATAGACTAATCAATTTACCATCTGTCAGCGTGGCAGTTAACTGTTCTTCAAAATCAGCATTTGTAATTCCTCACCCCGACGTGCTCTTTTGTCACCTGTAGGGATGCCGAGCCGCTAAGCGTTCTGGGAGTAACGACGGCCACGTCTGGGGTCTTCCTGGCCTCCGCTGGATTTTGGGGAAGGAGAAGCTGCATGGTACTCTCAGTCTCTTCCCGGTTAACAGCTCGAACCCAGAGAAAGAAGCTGAAGAGATACAGCAGCGCACTACTGAGGTTGTAGCATCTCATAACCTTGATAGATGTTTAATACTTGTGTCTGTTTGTGAGGTTGTAGACTTTTCACCCACACTGCAAAAAAACAACATCTCAGCAAGTGAAGAGATCTTCACTGCATCCTGAATAAAGGAACATTTGGCTAATATTTCTCATTAGGAAATGATTATATAACAAATTTGAGATCTGGTCTAGACATACTTACTAATATCGAGCTTAAAATTGTCCTTTTCTTTTGGCAGATATTTTTGCTTCTTTCTAGAAATAAATTCTTAAATAAGCAAAGTTATCTGCTAATAGAATAAGACAATTGCACACTTGAAATGAGTAGAAATATCTAAAAAATGGGCTGAATGTTCTGAAAAGGAAAAAGAAAAGAATAAAAGTTGAATTTGCCTATATTAGCCTATATTAGCAATGAATATATTTTTAAACACAGGGCATTTCCTTTGATGTTATACAATCCAAATATCAGATTTCTTTTAAAATATTCAATATACACTATTATATACCAAAAGTATGTGGACACCTGACCATCAGACCCATATGTACTTTTCTGAACATCCCATTTCAGACTGAGTCCCCTGTGAGGATCAGGTGTCCACAAACCTTTGGCCATACAGTGTATCTACTCATCATTTACTATGATACGAGTTACTAGCATTATATGCAATCTGTATGGGTACGCAGAAATGCAAAATCCAAGAAGGGAGGCGTAATCAGAATTATTTTATTCCTTCACACTGAGTCTTCCAATAGTTCAATTCAGAAAGACAGCTTGTATTGTATAGGAGATAACCTTCATGCTGTTTGAGGAACATTGGTAACACACTCCACCTTCCTAGTTCACTCAAATTTCATAGGATTTCACTAAACCAAGCAGATGGCCAAAAGGTTAGTCACACTCAAGGATCATCTTGATGACAGGTGTCGTCAAGCTGGGAATGCAAATAAATGAGAATGAAGGCAAAATAAAAAGAAGGAACAGGGAATAAAAGAGCAGTTATTTTCAACTATATTAGAGTCAAAACATACATTAGGTTTTTTTTTTACATCATATCATATTTTTAATCTTTTTGTATTCTTTTCAAAAGCAACTAAAAACTGCATTACTGTTCTCACTGTATTGGCTGTACGTATAATTTTTGCTTAAAAGACAACAAGCATTCAGGACACCACAAAGGCATTCAATTCATTTCATTTTAAAACTCTGCAGCCGCTGGTTGGAAAACAAAACACAGAACAGGCCTGGACTGCTTTTTTTGTTTGTTTGTTTGTTTTCCTTTAAAAAAAAGCCAACGTCCTTTAAACTCTTCCATAGGAAGGTCACAGCTCCACACCCTCCCAAAAATGACAGTTAAGCTAAACAATATTTTGGCATTTTGGCAAGCAAATTCCAAGGATTTTAAAAACCTAGCTTTAAAACAGTGGGGTTGCATTTAATAAAAAACAAAACAAAACAAACAAACAAAAAAAAAACAACTAAAAACATGAAATTAAAATAAAACATTAAAATATCACCTACCAGTGAAATCCTCTATTGTGAGCCATCTATGATGTACAGAACTGGCATGAAACCTAAGATCTTTTTTTTCTCCTTTTTTTCTTTTCGGGCAACAGAACTGAGCAGGTCCTCTTGCTCAGTACATTATGAGCAAGACTCATACATTATATTTTAAAGGTCATATTCAATAGTTTACAGACAAATGTTTGTGCTGGTTCTCCCTCACATCATTGTTCTGTTGTCCTGTCCAGTTAACCTGCACTTTCCTGTATGTCATGTATTTTGATTGTTGTGTATCTGCACTTCATGTAGTCCTGTCGTCTGTGCTACCGTACAGTTATGTGTTGCACCATGGTCCTGGAGAAATGACATATCCCAGCATATAAAGTTTTGTTTGGGATGAAAGATCATTTTTACCCTTTCACTTTCATTCATTCATTCACCATTAGTAGCTGCTTTGTCAGGGTTGCAGTGGAACCTATCCAGGGAGCGCTTCGCCCGAGGCAGCACTACACACAGCAAGGGGCAATTTAGAGTAGCCAATCCCACTATTGGCATGTTGGTGAGAGGTGGGAGAAAACTAGAGAACTGGACTGTAATCTGAGCTCAGGACCGAACCAGGGACACTAACTGAAATCTCTTTACCATGTTTGGGAAAGACACAACATGTCCATCACAAACCTGGCAGCTTGTATTAAGTGCAGGGTTTTTTTTGTTCTGCTTTTAGTGTCTTGAACATAGGAATTCTCTGACCTGGTCTGTGCAAGGTTTATCCATTGAATTCTGCCAATGTAATTATTACAGTAGTCTCTCTCTCTCTCTGTCTCTGTCTTCTCTCAGGATAGATCAACTTATTTCTCAGAGGTTGGCAGAACTGTGCAGAGAGTAAGGCAATCCTGTGGCAACAAGAAGCTGCAGATATGTCAGGAGCACACGTGCCATGCTGATTCAAAGAGGAACAGTCAGTCGGCTGTGTTGGGGCAGTCTTATCCACACAAGTCATGCATCTCCCGAGTGCCCTTAAGAGTAAGGCATCAAAAAGAAGATCAACATTCATCAAAATCACATACAGTGGGGAAAATATTGAACGTGTCAAAATTTTTTCCAATGAGGTTATTCACATGAAATTTTCATCAGACATCAGTATTAACTCAAGAAATCCACACATATAAAGAAACCCAAACATTAAAGTCCATAAATAAAGTTTTGTGTAATAAAGCAGAATGACACAGGAAAAAAGTATTGAACATGCTAACTGAAATGTATTTAATACTCAGTGGAGAAGCCTTTGTTTGTAATGACAGTTTCAAGACACTTCCTGTTTGAAGAAATTAATGGGCCGCAGTATTCAGGTGTGATTTTGCCAAATTCTAAACACATTGTCTTTAAATCTTGTTCAATTGGATTCAAGTCAGGTGATTGAGTGGGCCATGCTAACGGCTTGATTTTTTTTCTCTGAAACCAAGTGAGAGTTTCCTTTGATGTATGCTTTGGATCGTTGTCCTGCTGGAAGATCCACCCACGTCTCATTAACATTTACATTTACATTTACATTTATTCGTTTAGCAGACACTTTTATCCAAAGCGACTTACAAATGAGAAAATACAAGCAAAGCGATAGCAAGGAGAGTACAATACAAGTAGTGCTACCATACAAGATCCATTAATTGAGTTCCAGAAGAAGCAAAGTGCACAGAGTAGAGGTGTAAGTGCCAGAGTAAGTTTAAAATATATATATATTTTTTATGGGTTGGTTAGGTGTTCACATAAGAAAGGTTTGTCTTTAGCTGTTTCTTGAAGATGGTGACAGAGTCTGCGGTCCGGTTTGAGGTTGGAAGTTCATTCCACCACTGAGGAACAGTTAGTTTGAAGGTTCTCGAAAGGACCTTGAGCCACGCTGAGTAGGAACTACTAACGTCGGTCATTGATCGATCGTAAGCCTTCAGGAGAGAGTTGAGGTAGGAGGCTGCTTTTCCAGACAAGGTCTTGTAGGTGAGCATCAAGGCCTTGAATTTAATCTGGGCGTCTACAGGAAGCCAGTGGAGGGAGATGAAGAGGAGTGTGACCTGGGTTCTCTTGGGCTGGCTGAAGACCAGGCGTGCTGCTGCATTCTGAATCATTTGGAGGGGTTTGATGGAGCTGGCCGGGAGGCCCGAGAGTAGTGAGTTGCAATAGTCCAGTTTTGAGACAACAAGAGCCTGGATTAGTAGCTGTGTACCCTGTTCAGTGAGGTAGGGTCTGATTTTCTTGATATTGTACAGGATGAAACTACAGGACGGTGCAGTTGTTGCGATGTGGTCTGTAAAGGTCAAGCTGTCATCAAGAATCAGCCCAAAGTTCCTGGCTGTTCTGCTTGGCTTGAGTGTGCTTGAGCCGAGCTATACGGTGAGGTTGTGGTTGATTGAGGGGCAGGCTGGGATGACAAGAAGCTCAGATTTTGCCAGGTTGAGCTTAAGGTGATGTTCCCTCATCCAGACCGATATGTCCGACAGGCAAGCAGAGATTCGTGCAGAGACAAATGGATCATCAGGCTGGAAGGACTCATCTTCATCATCCTGGTGGATGGCAGCAGATTCTTCTCAAGAATCTCCCGTTAAAGGGCTCCATTCATTGTTCCTTCAATTATATGAAGTCTGCCAGTACCATGTGATGAAGAACAGCCCACACCATGATACTTCAACCTCCAAACTTCAATGTTGGCATAGTGTTTTTAGGCTGATGTGCAGTGCCATTTCTTCTCCAAACATGGTGTGTAGAATGACAGCAAATTTTGCTCTCGTCTGTCCAGACTACACTCTCCCAGTATTTCATAGTCTTGTCCAAATGAGTTGTAGCAAACTTTAAACGGGCTTTGACATGCCTTTTCTTTAGTAATGGAGTCTTTTGGGATAAGTGTGAGCAGTAGAGTGCATTGCCTATTGTTTTCTCTGTGACGATGGTACCTGCTTCCTCCAAGTGTTTCTGGAGCTCTTAGTGGTCCTTGGCTCTTGGGCTACTCTTCTGACTATTCTTCTGACTCCCTGGTCAGAAATCTTACTAGGAAGTGATGTTGCTTCCACTTGCGGATAATGGCCCCGGTGGTGTTTACTGGAGGATTCAGAAATTTTGAAATACGTCTGTATCTGATTCCATCAATATGTTTTGCAACAATAAGTTTGTGAAGGTCTTGGTTGAGCGCTTTGCTTTTACCCATCATGAGATGTTTCTTGTGTGACACCTTGATAATGAAAGTTATGTTAATTTTTATAGACCATCAATTTACTAACCCAGCTGATATTAATTTGCACAGATAGGAGGTACTTTCTAACTACTTACAAAGTTCAGCTGGTTCCTTGCCTTACCTTGCCTTGGAGAACTGCTTTTCTTAGCGTGTTCAATACTTTTTTCCTGTGTCATTCCAGTTTATTACACATAACTTTATTTATGGACTTTAATGTTGTGAATTCTTTATATTTCCTGATTTCTTGAGTTAATACTGATGTCTGGTGAAAATTTCATGTGAATAACCTCATTGGAAATATATTTACTGAAAAAAAACGTTGACATGTTCGATACATATTGCCCCCACTGTATGCTTTGTATGCTGCAAACATAGAAATGCATGTCATTTGTCATATCTGTCAAGGTTGGGGTGGTGTGCAATTACTTATAAAGTATACGTATAAAGCATGCATCTATCTCTCTCTTTCTCTCTCTCTCTCTCTCTCTCTCTCTCTCAGCTCCTAATCAAAGTAAATGGCCAGAGAGATGGTTTGGGCATCAGCATTGCAGGAGGCAAGGGCTCCTTGCCCTACATAAAGAATGATGAGGTGCCTTATCTACATTTACATTTATTTATTTAGCAGATGTTTTTATCCAAAGTGATTTACAAATGAGGAAATACAAGCAAAGTGATACATCAAGCAGAGAACAATACAAGTAATGCTACCCTGCAAGATTTATAATTGAGTTCTAGAGAAATCTCTTTTATCTCTCTTGTTGCTTGCCTCTCTTTCCAACATATTATCACAGCACTAGTTCGGCACACATTATACACTCAAACTTCACACAATAATACCATATGCAAATATTCAAAAGCCATGGATTTAGTGGAACAATTTCATGGCTGTGATATTGTTTGATAACAAAACAGACATTTGTCTATTAGCCTATCCCGGGAACACTGGCTATGAGGCGAGAATACACCTGGGATGAGAAGCCAGTCCAGTGCAGGGCACCAGGCACATACAGTAATGTGAAAAAATAAGTACATCCCCATGCAAACCTTTGATCCTCTTTGTGCCTCTTAATAAAGGTCATACACTCTATCAAATGATACATAAAATTGACATTTTGTAGTCATTTTCACAATTTAAATTAACAAAAAATTCAGATCAGTCACATGGAAAAGTAAGTACACCTCTACATTTATCACACCTTTAAATCCATACAATTATAATCAGGTGTTCAAGATTGGGTGCCAGTGATTAGAAGCTGCTTAGGGAGTGCAGGTGGAACCTGTCTTATTTATACCCCTCTCACATCTAGTGTCTGGTGTTCCCTTTGCTGTTGAGGTGTGTGGTGTCATCATGCGCAGATCTAAAGAGTACTGTAAGGCCTTCAAAAAAAAGGTTGTGGATGCCTATGTGTCAGGCAAGGGATTTAAAAAGACTGTATGGAAAATAATCTACAAATGGGACAGATTTCAAACGTCTGCCAATTTGTCCAGGACTGGCTGTTCCAGCAAGTTCAGCCAAAGAGCAGACAATCTGATGCAAAAAGAAGTCTCCAAGAACCCCAAAATTCCATCACAGGACCTGCTATTAAGTCTTGCAATTGTTGGTGTCATAGTGCATGCTTCTACAATCAGAAACAGATTGCACATATCTGACCTGCATGGGAGGCGTGCCAGGAAAAAGCCTTTGCAAGACTACAGTTTACCGATGAGTATGTAGGCAAAGACCAGGCCTTTTGGAATAATGTGCTCTGGACAGACGAATCAAAGTTAGAGTCTGATAGAGAAATGTTATGGTTTGGGTTGCTTCACTGCCTCAGGGACTGACAGCTTGTGTTCATTTATTCAGCTATGAATTCTGCATCATAACAAAGAGTGCCTGAAATTAATTTGAGGTCATCTGTTTGAAATTTGAAGTTGAACTGAAAGTGGACCTTTCAACAGGATAATGATCCTAAGCACATGAGCAAATCCACCAAGGAATGGCTCAAAAAGAAGAAATGGTGGATTACGGAATGGCCTAGTCAAAGCCTGGATTTGGATCCTATTGAAATGTTGTGGGGGGATTTGAAACGAGCAGTACATGCCAGAAAACTCTCAAACATCTTGCAACTGAAAGAATTTTGCATGGACAAGTGGTCACAAATTCCAGCAAGCCTGGTGGACAATTATGCAAAACGCCTACAAGAAGTTATTTCTGCTAAAGGGGGCAATACTAGCTTCTGAGGCCAAGGGTGTACTTACTTTTTCCAAAAGTGAATATCACATCTATTGATATTTCTGTTTAATAAATGATTGAAAAAGCTTTTTTTTTCCTTGTGCTTTTGTTCAAGTATATCAACTTCATTAACATTGTTTCAAAGGTAATCAAATGTTTGCTTGTCCAAATATGCCAAAAAAAAAGCCAACAATTTCCAATTATTATTATTCAATTATTTTTTCCACATGACTCTACATATTCAAAACTCATTCACACCTAGGGAGAAATTACAGGCACCCAGAGGAAACCCAAGTAAATGGACACAGGGAGAACATGCGAAACTTTCACACAGACAGTAAACTGGGCTTGGGATCAAATTGAAGAGCCTGGTGCTCTGAGGTGACAACACTACCTATTCCTTTCCAAATCTCTCTATTTTCAAAGACCATGTAAACACTATTATCAAACTCCAATGCCAATCACTCCAACTGAAAAACCACCAAATCCACCCCCAAAAGTCTAAGTTTTACCTGAATATCAAATATATAAACATGCTGAATTTGTGTACTGTGTGTGTGTGTGTGTGTGTAATTTTGTTTTGTCGTAATTTTGCCTCTGTACACCACCACAATGGATTTGAAATGAAGCAATCAAGATGTGATTGAAATGTAGACTTTCAGCTTTAATTCAAGGACTTTAACAAACATATTGCATCAAGAGTTTAGGAATTACAGCCATTTTTTACCTTCCATATTCACAGGCTCAAAAGTAATTGGACAAACTAACAATCATAAATATTAGGATTACTTTTGTTACTTGGATGCGAATCCTTTGCAGTCAGTGACTGCCTGAAGTCTGGAAAGTATGGACATCATTAAATGCTGAGTTTCCTCTCTTGAGATACTTTTCCAGGCCTTTACTGCACCTGCCTTCAGTTGCTGTGTGTTTGTGGGCCTTTCTGTTTTCAGCTTTGACTTCAGTAAGTGAAACGCATGCTCAATTGGGTTGTGGTCATCTGACATTTGAGAACATTTATTTCTTTGCTTTTAGAAAGTCTTGGGTTGCCTTCACGTTATGTTTTGGAGCATTATCCACCTGTACTGTAAAATGCCGTCCTATCAGTTTTGCAGCATTTGACTGAATCTGAGCAGAAAGTATAGCTCTATATGGTTTAGAATTCCTCCACATGTTTCACAGATGATGTAGTATGTTTTGGATCATGAGCCCTTCCTTTCCTTCTCCATAGTCTTCTCTTCCCATCATTCTGGTACAAGTTAATCTTGCATCGGAACTGGTCAGGCTTTTTTTTTTTTTTTTTAAAGAGTTTATTTATTTATTTTAGCAAAGTCTAATCTGACCTTTCTGTTTGTACCTACCTCCAGAGTTTTCTTGACTAGCATGATGTTGTGAAGAGGTTTTTCTTCAACAAGGAAAGAATTCTGCATTCATCGACTTTAGTTGTCTTCCGTGGTCTTCTAGGCCTTTTGCTGTTGCTGAGCTCACCAGTGCATTCCTTCTTTTTTAAAAATGTACCAAATGGTTGATTTGGCCACTCCTAAAATTTCTGCTGTCCCTCTAATGGTCTGTTTTTATTTTTTTCAGCCTAATGAAAGCCTCCTTCACTTGCATCAACACCTCGTTGGACGGCACATGTTCCCATGTTCACATGTTCCCAAGTTCCCATGAACAGCTACCATATGCAAATTAAACACTCGGAATCAACTCCAGACCTTCTATTGCCTTAATTCGTCATGAAATAATGAGGAAACAGGCCATACCTGGCCATGGAACTGCTTAGCAGTCAATTGTACAATTACTTTTGAGCCTAAAAAGTAATTTAATGCTAAATGATTAATGAAATATTTTTGTTAAACCCCTTGAAGTAAAGCTGAAAGTGTTTTTGATTGTCCCATGGCAGCCAGTGCAAACAGCATAAATGATATATAGGGTAACAAAGCACATCCTTTCTTTCATCTATTCGACTGTAACACTTGCTGGCACACTATTTTCACACAATATTTAGCACTCCAGTATATGATTTGGGACCATATACACCGCTTTCTGAGCAATAAGCAGAAATTATTTCAGTAGAGATTTCCACTTCTTAAAATATGAATGAGACAGCATGTAA
Organism: Ictalurus furcatus; assembly: GCF_023375685.1. Classification (NCBI taxonomy): domain Eukaryota; kingdom Metazoa; phylum Chordata; class Actinopteri; order Siluriformes; family Ictaluridae; genus Ictalurus; species Ictalurus furcatus. The sequence continues at coordinate 6,988,297 of NC_071257.1, read as the reverse complement.
TGCTCAACATGGTGGCTTTATTACTTACTTACTTAATTATTAGCAACAACATTATATTTAACAACAAATTGCCTTAGTTTGCTTCTGACTGCTTTATTTCTGACTGACACAGGAAACAGGAGAACTTTTTAAAAAAGTATTTATCTGGAGAGTACATGTGTATAATCTGTAACTGTATATAATCTGTTACTGTATGTAAGCTGTTACTATACAAACAAGAACATATTAAGACGAGCTTTGCTATCTGAAGTGTGCTGTTAATGAAAAATAATCAACAATCAGATCCCAGAATTCTACAGCGCTGTGATTTAAACCTGATTGTAATATTAAAACGTGCAGTCTAACCTTGATTTGTCATCTCCATCCAAGGGGATCTTCATTTCCAGAGTGAGCAAAGGAGGGCCAGCCGAGAAGGCAGGGGTGCATATTGGAGACAGAGTACTAGAGGTAATGTTACTTTATAGAGAATGAAAAAAACAACAACGGCTTTATAGAAACATTTTTACCAGTTGCACTTGGGTTATATTCCACTACATGGAGATATTTCTCCACTGGCCATTGGAGGTCATCATCACATAGGCGCTGATTTAGTAAATGCCTTGGAGACTTTATCAGAAACAACCAATCAGTTTATTTGAATAAGGTTCTATTGAGGGTTCACATAATTTATATGCATAAATTACACATAATGTACATCCAAGGTGTTTGGATGTCAGTCCGTGTTAGTCCCGTGCTCCATAATATCCTCCACAGAGCCTTCAGATTTTTCTCCTAATTTCTCCTGCCGATTAGTTTCTCACTTCAGCCTCATGGCCGCAGGGTCACCTGCCAATCTGTGTCTAATTTCATCTTCATGCCCATAGGTCAATGGGCGGAATATGCAGGGGGTCAGCCACAATGCGGCGGTCAGCACCCTGCGGCAGGCAGGCAGCTGTATTAAGATGAAAGTCCTGCGGCAGAATCTTGAACCCGCAGAGGATCGAGCAACCCAGGAGCCTGAAGACTCAAAAACAGGGCTTTTGATTGGTTGCAAGGAGACTGAACTTGATTGCAGCTCTATAGCCAACAGGACTGAGGCTGTGGTCTGCAATGGCAAGGGCTTGGTGTGTGCAAATCTTTAAAACAAATGGCTAAATTCTTGACACCACTTGACAAAACCTTCCTTTTTCTCTCTACTTTCCCCAAGGATCTTAAAGTGAATGGACTTTAAATGCTACTATGTATTAAAAATATTTTCATTTACTAAATCATCTAAAATAAAATTCTCCTCTTGTTTTGGCATTAGAGTGACCTGGCACAAGAGAAAACACCAGGAAAAGACTGGCACGACTTGTTTAAAAACAACAGTCTGCGGGTTGGGCAACACAACATGACGGTAAAGAAATATGTGCATTTGCAGCTTCATGCTATTTACTGCATGTATTTACTGAAATCCCTGCCAGAAGCCTATATCTGTTACTCCTTTATCACATCTATGCACTAGAGCTTTCAGTTATATTAATAGCAATATCCAGTCACCAAAGCGCAGTTGATGTGAAAGCAAAATGGCCATGACATAGACTGTAATTCAGACAGTTTAATGTTTTTTCATGATCTCATAATTAGATCTCAATGTTTTTTACCCTATTCTTTACACCTCCACCCCCTCCCCCTACTTCCTCAGATACCTCGGATTATTCTGACTCATCCCTCTACCTCAGATGAAGATGTGGACGGGCTGGCACTAAGTGACCTTGATGAAATGAATAATCCTGATAACCACATCTATTCGGACCTAAATAGTGCCTTTTATCCACCATGAAAAATTTGAAAACACTGATTACATGAGAAACCCAGTCACACCAATTTCTCTCTGTCCGTAAAGACTTAACCCTGTACAGAGGTGTAGCTCTTCTAACTGTGTTCATTTTGCTGTCATTGATATAATGAATGTAATTTATATGTAGGATAAAGTGTTATTATCTTTGCCTGGCAATAAGACACGGTTAATGTGGCGCATACTCTGCAATTTGCGTTACCATCAGCATTACCCTCAGATCTTATTCACATTTAAAATACAGTGAATTGTCCTTCATATTTGGGTGTCAAAAGTTAATGAACTAAAATGGAAAGTAGGTGCTAATCATGGTCTAAAAAGCAGCACATGTCTTTCCTAAGTAGATTAAACTGCAGTGCCTGGAGTTATCTAGCTTGGCTGATCACTGCCCAATTATTCTACCAGCCTTTGAGTTATATTTAATGTCTGCAAGGCATGTGGATTGCATTTGCATGAATGGAAATTATTTCAGGGTGTCTTGTTTGTGCTAAAGAGGGCCTTTGACGAAGATTTTAAAGTGGAAATTGAAGAAGATGACCTCACATGGAAAGGGAAACAGTTCAAGAGACCTTGGACCTTAGGACCTACCATTGAAAAGGCACAATCGCCTTTGGTTTTATACACACAGATATACAGTATACAAAGGCTGTCTGTAGCAATGTAATGGCAAACATACTCTAGCCTCGGGTACACATATTTTGATATAATGGTTAGTTAGACTGGAGGCATCTATCAGCCCTAATGTCCATCCATCCATCCATCCATTTTCTGTACCTCTTATCCTACACAGGGTCATGGGGTGTCTGGAGCCTATCCCAGGAAACTTGGGGCACAAGGTGGGGGACAACCTGGAGGGGGTGCCAACACATTGCAGGGCACAGACACACACCCATTCACAATTTAGAGATGCCAATCGGCCTACAACCCATGTCTTTGGACTGGGGAGGATACCAGAATACCTGGAGGAAACCCCCGAAGCAGGAGAACATGCAAGCTCCATGCACACAGTGGGGATGTGGGAATCGAACCCCCAACCTCAGAGCTGCAAGCCAAACCTACTAACACATTTTGACATATTAAATTAAATCTTAATTAACCACCCAAATGTAGTTTTAGGTATGGTTTGTGCTATGTGCTTTTTCATGTTGCATAGTCCAGACAGAGATCAGTTCATCTTCATAATATAATGCTGTATTACCATATTTTTTAAAACAGCCACTTTATTAATCATTTTGTGTTTTTAACATACACCATGTTTATACCTATTTAAAATGTATTAAGGAAATAAAAAATAAGTAATTTCATGCCGATAATAGTAACACCTTGTGAATTGTTTTCTTGACATAGGATCAAGCAACAGTCTAATAAATGATAAATGGGGAATTTTTAAAAAGGATGCTGCTATGGTTACTGCAAAAACATATGGTATCACCTTCCCAAATAAAAGATCATAAATACATATATTTGATAGAAATTATAAACAAATCGCTGAACCGTTGACAATAACTGATATAATTCCAATTTGATAACTTTACATCATATTTTCTTCCTCGGCATCAGTTGTTTTAGATATCGCTTTGTTCAGCTCAAATCATTAAATTTTCTTTCTAATACCAACTACCAGAAATTTCTCCTTGAATTGCTTAATGCTCTGTTTAGTCTTCTAAAGCTGCATGTAACTTTAGTAATGTGGATATAACTGTGTATAGGCCTACTTTATATATTCAGGCATCGTTATATATTCAAAGGCATATATGAATAGATTATTCAATATATTTAAATTTTTATTATAAAAAATGTCAACTAAATATTCCTTCTGCTTATTTTCCCTAGCAGTTCTCTCCCATATGCCACCAAAGGAGAGCACATCTCTATATTTTTATACTGCTAATTTAAAGGAACCATGCTTATGTGCACATCAAAATAATAATTTTAATTAAGTTCTCTCTCTCTCTCTCTTTATATTTATATATATATATATATATATATATATATATATATATATATATATATATATATATATATATATATACACACACACACACACACACACACACACACACACACACACACACACACAGTGGGGGAAATAAGTATTGGATGCATCAACATTTCTTTCTCTAAATATATTTCCAATGAGGCTATTCACATGAAATATTCACCAGACATCAGTATTAACTCAAGAAATCTGGAAATATTTAATATATTAAATTCACAACATTTGAACATGCTAAGAAAAAGCAGTTCTCCAAGGAAAGGTAAGGCAAGGAACCAGCTGAAATCCGTAAGTAATTATACTCCCTATCTGCCTATCTGTGCAAATTAATATCAGCTGGGTTAGTAAATTGATGGTCTATAAAAAGGCTTTTCGTTACCACGGTGTCACACAAGAAACATCTCGTGATGAGTAAAAGCAAAGAACTCTCCCAAGACCTTTGCAACCTTATTGTTGCAAAACATATTGATGGAATCGGATATAGACGATTGTGAGGAAAGTCCCTTTCAATTTCCATGAAATTGCATTTGATATCAGATTCATTACATTTAAGTTGTTATCATGTCAGCAAGTATGTGACGGCTTACCAGTTATTTTGCTGGTTATAATTAACATGCAATGCACAACCACACAACAGGAACGGTGTTCCAAAATAGTGTTCCACTTTAATATGGTGTGCTTTTAAATGACAGCTGGATGCACTTTTGTTACTTTTGCCTGATTTGAATCTAAAGGAGTCCATTGAACTCTAAGATCTGTGTGTGGCATCCTTTGTTCAAAGATTTTTAGCTGATGGGCAATGATACTGCAAACTGACAGCAGGATGGATCTTGGATCTCTTGAGAAACACATGAAATATGCATGTGTTTTTCTTCTGAAATGCAGCATGCATCAAACTACTTTAGTGTCTGTGCCTGTATAAGCAGCTCACCGCGAACATATAATATGCCATAGATTTAGATTCATTTGTACTTGGATAAGATATAACAGTGGTAACATATCAGGCAAACCATGAAATGAAATCACTAAGAAATCAATTCCCAAATTACTGGATGTTCAAAGACTATGAAAAACTAATACAAATTGAATTGGTGGGATTTGAAGTCTATTATTGCATTTTAACATGGGTCTCAGATTATGAAAAGGGATAGCTTCATTACAATACATAGCCCATAAACTGTCTGAAATGTTGGTGCTTGTCAGCTGGATATTTGCCAAAGTGAAAAGTGGTGGAGTAAAGCTGGTTCAAAGTTTCCTGTCTGTTTCATCTTTCACACTATATCAGAGTCTTTGAGACTGTTGCACGGGCTTGTCAGTAATGCTTAGCTATGCCTGTGGCATTTCTGTGCTGCCACTATTTAAATTGTTTTCATCAGAAAGGAAATTTAGAACAGCACCAAGAAGTGGGCAATTTTCTTTCCATATTAGTCATCTATTAGCAATGTCAAATTTGCTGGTGAACTGATATCAGTATTTGCCAATGGGAAAAAGGTGGGAAGAAACAGATTAAAGGAGAGTTGTAATTTGCAGATGGACTTCATAGCAGATATTGGAATGTTACAGAATGAAGGGGAGCTGCAATGTTCCATCAGATGTGATATAATTAGAAAAATCCTCCAACATGATCCAGATCCGCTTGGAGCCTATCCGAGGGAGCATGGGGCACAAGGCGGGGGACACCCTGGACCGGGTACCAGTCCCTCAAGTACCAATTCAATTCAGTCTTATTTGTATAGCACTGTTAACGATGTACACTGTCACAAAGCAGTTTTACAGAAATATATCAATTGCAGGATATAAATGTATGAATTTATCCCTAATGAGCAAGCCAGAGGTGATGATGGCAAGAAAAACTCCCTGAGATGATATGAGGAAGAATCCTTGAGAAGAACCAGATTCGAAAGGGAAGCCATCCTCATCTGAGTGACACTGGATAGTTCAATTTTAAATAACTTCCTTTTATAACTGTGCACTACATGGACAAAAAGTGCAATTGTTTAAACAGGAAAATTCATTATAGTTTTCACATGAAATCTATTTTGTTGAAGTTCATGGTCACCTGTTCACTGATGGAGACATGAGTGCAAAACAATTGCAGTCCTAAAGCTGTCAGAGCAATTGTAGTCCTAAGCCATCATTGCAAAACTGATTGTATCATTTCAACAGTTCTTCATGGTTTTTAAGTGGTACCATCCTCAGTATGTGCAAAACAATTGTACAGTTGAGTGCATGACAATTGTAGTCCTAAGCCATCACAACGAAACTGTTTGTATCAATTGCAGTCCAAAGCCATCTTCATGGTTTTTTAGTGATGCCATTCACAGTAATCTCATGTATCTTTAGGCTGTCCATGTGGGGCCATCCTCAGCAACAGTGAGGGAATCAGGATGGATCCAACCCCATTTGCTTTGATTGGTCAGTTATAGTCAATCAAGACACTGTAGGTATATAACTATAAGGACAAGGTAGGTGTGTACCTAATAAATGATGTGAAATCATGTGAAAGTTTATGCTTTTTGCCTGACATTCATGATTTGATGGTATCACCACTCTTGTTTTAATAAAAAGCAAATATACTGACCTTCAAAGCTATGATTTGTTTGCTTGGCTCCACTACGTTCTTCCTTTTTGTCCCATGAGAGCATGAGGGGGAAAAAAATAAAACTCCAAAATGGCAAAATGGCAGATAAAAGCATTAATAAGAGTTAGATAATATATTTCGATAGTGTTAGCATAGAACTGATTAATTGGTTATGTATTCTGCATTGATTCTACATGTTTATGGCCCCTACTACAGTATGTGCTATGCTAAATGCAAATTAATTGCTACCTGACTGTTCTTCCATATTCATTTATCTAATCAAATAATTTGTTATGTAAGTTAATGAAACTGACACGCGAATGGATGAGGAAGATATCTGGAGAACAGGAAATGATAACCTCACAGACTGTGCACCTTTATACAGAACCTAGTAAATTATTTGTATATTGAGTTTCACTACAAATCTTCATTGCACCACAGACTCTGTATCCATCTTCACCTGTCTCTACTAAACCATGAACAGTACATATGTATGTAACTGTGGTTTTATGATCACCCTATAACCATCAGGGGGGTGAGAATCACCAGGATGCCTTCTTGTTCATGTGTGCACACACAGTGAGACCTTCCACAAAGTTACAAGGTGAACCTATGATATAGTATTTCGTACACAATAACCATCTGTCCCTGAAACCTTGACAAGTTCCTGTTGGGTTGGTGGCACCCTGGTGGATCTCTGATTCTCAATATGGGCTCCCCACAGGGCAGCATAGTGGGTCTGATTACAAATAACGATGAGAAATCCTACAGGGAGGAGGTGAGACTCCTGGCAGAGTGATGCCAGAACAACAAACTCTCTCTCAATGACAGCAAAACTAAGGAGCTGATCATTGACTACACGAAACAGGGAGCAGCGCACACATCTGTCTACATTGACAGAGCCACTGTGGAGAGGGTCACCATCTTTAAATTCCTTGGTGTTACCCTCACCTTTACTCTCAAGTAAGCACACAGAGCACACAACAGCTGCAATTAAAAAGTCCCACAAGCTCCTACACTTTCTGAGGTGTTTGAGGAAAGCCTGGCTGTTCACACCAATCTCTACAATTTCTACAGAAGTGCTGTAGAATCCATTCTCATTAGGGGCATCACTTCACATCCTGGTACAGCAGCTGCTCAGCACAGGGTGGTGAAGACAGCACAAAAAAAATCACAGGCACACAGTTCTCAATCATACAGGACTCCATTTACTCCACACACTGTGTCAGAAAGGTGGGTAGGATCATGAAAAACTCCAGCCATCCTGAACATTCACTTTTCTCCTTTCTGCGCTCAGTTAAAAGACGTAGATCTATCCAATCTTATCCAATTTTATCTATGTGTACACATTTGGATTTTTTTCATACTTGTGGATTCTCACATGTTATATTTACATAATTTTGCACTAATGTATGTCATCTGTCTTTATATGTTTATGGCTATTGTATGCTTACTGTTTGTATATTTATTCTCTGGTCTCGAGGACGGAGTGGCATCCAGGTAAGAATTTCAGTGTGCTCAGAACACTATACTTGCACATATGACAATAAAGCTTGTTGCTTAATCGTTAATCTTGAATATACATAACTAGCTATAAATAATCTATTTAAATTCATTCCAGTTTGGTTTATATAACGCTTTTAGCAATGTCGCAAAGCAGATTTACAGAAATCCCGATATAAAATTTGAATGGAAATGTTACATTTAGCCGTATTTCACACCTGCTCACTGCCAGCGATGGGGAGAATAACCTGGATAACCTATGCCACAATGTAATAGCCACTGACTCACCTTAGGACCCATTGGAAATGTGTTTGGAGATGATTGCCATTGCAAGGGACGATGATAACCTTGTAAAATCTGGAAAAGGTGCATGGTGGGATCCAGACTTCCTGGTGTAGCGCACCTTAAAATACTTCCCATGAGGAGGAGACACTCTTTGAAGAGTGGCAGGTCACTGCAGGGGTGGGGCATCCGGTTGATTAGGCACACCTGTTCACTATTACATAGTAGTAATACTAGAAGAAGAAGAAGCCTTTATTTGTCACATATACATTACAGCACTGTTAAATTCTTTTTTTCGCATATCCCAGCTTGTTAGGATGTTAAGGTCAGAGCACAGGGTCAGCCATGATACAACACCACTGGAGCAAAGAGGGTTAAGGGCCTTGCCCAAAGACAAAACAGTGGCAGCTTGGTGGAGCTGAGAGCTCATTCCTGCATTTGATAGTGCCTCAATGTGTTGACTTTGTATTTTCAACCCAGTCTGTTTGTAAATCATCTTTTGCCTGCCTAATGTTTCAGATCACTGATTTTGGTTTGTCTTTTGCATAAATTACATTTGTGTAAAAACCACTGCTCCTCATACTCCTTGTTAGGTTGCAGATAATTAAAAAAAAAAAAAAAATTCACATAATTACATTTCAGGCTGCTTAAGGGACTTTCTGACTTCGTTACTATTTAATTTGAATTTTACACTTTGGGGTTTGCATTTCTTGTAACAATTTGGTAGAAACAAATGATGGGGTCTCAGTTGTGGTTTGGGTGTATTCCTAGCAACCATGGGATGCAGGTTCAAAAAACATAAAATTATTAAGCAATGTAAAACAGAAGTGATTGAGTCAAATCCAAGCAGAAGTAATGATAAGTCAAAACCAAAAACAGTCAAACAGAGAAACAGTTCAGTAATGCCACAGAAGGGAATCTGTAGGTAGACTTCACAAAGGAATGGCATAGAACCTAGGGTTAATATAATCAAAGACTAAATGATAATCAGGGCCGCTAAAGGCACTCAAAAAATTAAAAAACAAACAAAAAACCAAAAGAAAAAACATCAAAAGTGACAAATAAGAATTCACAAACTTGCACTTCTGCATTTAGACTTTTAAGCATCTAAGAATAATGACAAGAGCTTTAAAAGCTCTTATCATTTATTCTTAAATGTTTGAGTATATAGGAGTGCTTCAGAGATGTCTCAAACAATCAAATTACTGTCTGTCCGTAGGCCACAAAGAGAGGATCAGATGAAGCTACTTAGAAAGGCAAACTATAAGGATAGTTGTCATGTCTTGGGAAGTGGCCAGATGTGACCAGGGGTGTTGGGAAACAGGAAGCAGGAGCAATGTGTGGCAGGGAGAATTCTGTGGACCTGACTTAAAACAAATGTCTGTCAGCATGATCCCTGATGCTGAGGCCAAAGAGCTCCAAGACCGGTTTCTAAGGAGTCTACTTCCACAACAAAAGGAAGTGAGGGGTCAGGATGTTCCAGTGTTGGTACTTGAGTGTATATAATGTGTGCAAGTACCTTTCCTGAAGCTGTCTAAGTGAAGATGCTATGGAATGCTGCAATGAAATGCGAAAACTTTGCAGAAACGCAGAAACCATTGGAGATCTTTTACATAGCCAGTAACTTGTTATTCAGTGACTGCATGCATTACAGAGAACTACCTCAGTCATACTGATCATATACATTAGAAATGCAATTACCCCTATTCAAACCAACGGTTCTCCAATACGCTCGCAAGAACTATTCTGACAAGTTGGATATGTTCTGCAAAATTGGATTCCACTAATTGCATTTCAGATTGCCTAACATGCACTGCAACAAAAAAAACAAAACATGACTTAGCAAGGGATAATATCTTGAATATGGGCAAACCTATCAAATATTTCTCATCATGAATTCAGACAAAAGATTATTCAGCTTTTACTCATTTCAAGCTGTCAATTGTCTAATTTAGTTTGGCAGACAATTTTGCTTCTTTCGAGAAATAAATGCATAAGATAAGCCATCAAAATGTAGCTTCAAACTAGTAACTTATCAAGACAGGGGGGAAAAAATCAAGCAACGTTTTTCTGTAATGTTCAAACATGAATTAAGAAAGCAAATCCAAAGAGCAGTAACTAAATCAGAGTCAGAAATGAAAATTAACTGGCAAACAGTGAACGCTATGATATCAGAGAAAGGAATCTGGAGCAAAACAACGAATTAGGCATTAGAATACTCACAGATGTCGAACATGAGTGACATAATGATAGACACAACCTAGCTGTTCAATAACATGCATATTCATCCTTGAAGCGGAATGTAGCTTTAGTGCCTCAGGTTATAATTTGCACTCTTGAAACATCTTATACAGCCCTCTGTATTCTAATGTTGCATATATTCCTTATTGTGACAGGAACAGCACAGTGAGTGAGATAACTGCTTTTTACCATGTGTCTGAGCTTGAGTATGACATTTCCTTGTCCTAAATTTCCTAGTCATATAAAGTAAAAATATATTCATTGGTTGAATAACGCATTGACATTAATAGAAGTCGTCTTAGCTTATTAGAATTAGACTTTAAAAGCACAACCAAAACATACAGTAGTGCTATAGTAGTGCTCTAATACAGATATTTTAAATACTGTTGGGCAATGTTTGTTCATTCAGCAGGTGGGACGAAAATGTGTGTGGGACTAAAAGCTTGTGGGACTGTATAAAGAAAGGAAATATCTTCATCTTCAGTGCAAGAGTTATGATCAGTGGCTTTTTGATGCCTTAGAAACATGGACCTTGTTAATTTAACATCCAACTGTGCAGTGAATCTCAGTTAAATAGCAATTATATTTGTGGGTTATTAGTTGGCTTCATTCTACATAACCTAACTAGGTAACTTGATGTTCACCTTCAAATAGGATTCACTTTAAATCTTCAAAAGATATACTGAAAGTGGTACTGACAGTACTAACATGCTACCTTTTTTCTTTCTTTCTTTGACTCTCCCAGATTCGCAACATCCATAAAATCTCCTCTTTGTTGTCAATTAAGACAACGGTAATTTTCTTTTCCCCCCCCCCCCCCCTTTTTTTTTTAATGGGTTAATAGCAATCAATAGCATCTTGGAGAAATTAATGTTCAAGCAATGTCTCATCATTAAAAATAATTTTAAAAAATCAATAGTATTTACAGAGATATTTTAAAAGCCTGAAATCAAAGAGTTTTATGAAGTCTGTGTAACCATATTCTTGACTTGTTTATAGCATGCCAGTTCATAACATGGATAATTCCCTTTGATAGGATGGGTTTCAGGTTCATTTTGCCTTAGTTATTGGCTGTTTTTCCCCAGCTCAGTTTTTTTGGCTGTCTCTAACTGTCCAAGACTATTGAATGTACTTAGTCCTTCATATTCACTGTCATTATGACTTTAAAATAAATAATAATTTTGCGAACTAGGGGTTTCGTTTATCCGATAAACAAATGCCACTTATTTATTAGGCCATTCTTTGTGAAGGTGTTTGATTATGGACCCTAGAGTGGCAGGCCAGAGTTTGGAATAGTTTGGTCATTTCCAAAAATATGTTTTAACAAAAATACATATCCTGATTTTGAACAAATAAGTTGACTCTGATATTACAAAAGATCATGGTGTCATTGAAACCATTATCTTTATTATAAAGACTATTCTTTTAACACACTGTATTATATATGCCATGTGGCACATTAGGGTGTTGTCAATGACTGATTTATAATTGTCAGGTCGAATTTCCCCTCTCTACCACTCTCCATACTACTTCTTGTTAAGCAGGATTAGTTCTATGATCTGCCAATCATACAGCCATAGCAGACTTCACTCTATCTACTCTTAAACCTAATCATCACATTGTCCTAACATCCAAAATCTCAAAATGAGAACATAAGTAACAGCCAGTGAAAGCGCTTAAGGACCATCATTACTATCGTTTCCAGATCTTTTAGCTTTATCATTTTTTTTTTGCGGGGAGCAGACTGTTTTGGAAAGTGGCAGGAGGCTGAGAGACATCACAATTTAAAAAATGTATCTTTTCCCAGTCAGGGTTGAGGTGGTTCTTGAGCTGGATCATTTATTCATCTTCAGCAACACATTCAGAGAAGCCTGTGTGGCTCTGGGGGTTTATGGCAGATTCAAGTATGCTGTGTTTTAATGGGACAAAAGATTAATGCTCACTGGACAACATCCTTTTAACACATCATTCTGAGGAGAAACTGAACATGAATAAGTCAGGAGTAAAAAAAAGGTACAGTAAAATTAATTGGCTGTGTTGATTATTAGTCTTAAATTATGTCCATTACAGGCAGTTGCGCTTCCTCTTTTTAAATAACCACCAGTCACATGGCTCAATACACACAAACACTGACTAGGGGCAATCCATAGAGGAAGCAATCATCAGAGCTACCATCAGAGTTTGGGGAGCTGTCTACCTACAATTAATGACATACAGTGCTGTGAAATATATTTGATTTCTTCTGTTTTTGTGTATATCTCGTACTAAATAGTTTTAGATCTTCAAATGAAATACAACATGAGAGAAAGGCAACCTGTGTAAACACACAATACAGTTTTTATTTATTACTTTTTACAGTTGCGCTTGAGTTTCAACTTACGGACTGAAGACTGGACATTCTCCTTTAGGATTTTCTGGTAGAGAGCAGAATTCATGTTTCCCTCAATTACTGCAAGTTGTCCAGGCCCTGAAGCAGCAAAGCATCCCCACATCATCACACTTCCACCACCATGCTTGATCGTAGTTATGATGTTCTTTTTGTGGAATTCTGTTTTTGGTTTATACCAGATGTAACGGGACCGCCCGTTTTTTCCATCTTTGGGTGGAACTGAGGGATGATGATGGATCAGTGGCGAAATGTCTTCTTGACTGAATAACAAGTTCAATCAACAAGATTGTCTACTGAGAGAAATTTATTACCTTGTTCTTTGCTGGGTAGTTTATGCATTTTGTCATTTTCATTTTTTGTTAAAACTTTTTTCATGCTGATTAAGTGATAATTATCCATTCATTTATTTTTAAGTGTGCAATATGTTTTAAGTATTTAATTATTTTTAATTGTATTTTGCATACATGCATAATATAGCATTTTGATTTATATTTTGATTCGTGGAATTTAAGTGTACCCTGAGATAATGCAAAATAAACTGATTTATGAATGAAACAAGATATAAAGTTAAAAATGTCGTATTTGATTTTCGTATTTAAGATTAATTGGATTATTTAACACATGCAGCAAACTAATTGCAATCTTTGCAAAGGTTCTTTAAAATGCAGTTTAATTCAAACCCCCTATCTTGGTTATAAATAAATAGGCTGAACAGAACAACTGGCCCAGCACTCAGCTACAGAAATGATTCCAGTTGGACTACATTTAACACAGCATTTAATGTAACCTGATGCTGCCACCCCCATGCTTCACAGTTGGAATGGTGTTCTGTGGATTAAAAGCCTCAGACGTTTTCCTCCATACATAGCGATGATCATTATGGCCAAGCAGTTGAATCTTTTCATCTGACCTGAGAACACACTTCCAAGAGGCTGGTGAACACCTGCAAACTTCAGTCTGGCTTTTTATGCCTGTCCTGGAATAGGGGCTTCTTCCTTGTTTGATAGCCTTTCAAGCCATGATGATGTGGGACTTTCTTAATGGTGGATGTACACACTTTGATATCTAATGCCTCCAACTCCTTCCTCAGTTCCTTTGTTAGTGTCTTGGGGTTCAGTTGAACCTTGTGATTTTTTGGCTATTACCTGGCTGCACTGCATGCGTGCTGATTTATTCTAAAATGGGGGTGAAGTGAAGGCACATTTAGGAGTGTTTATAAAATGACTGACAGGAAGCCCATCTAAAAAGAAACAAGCCTTCCAAACCAAAACTCAGTTTTCCGAAAGGGTTCTCTTAGTCAAGTGATACATGTGTTCTGAGACCATTGCTTGAACCAATATTTTTGTATCATTTCTACATATCTTTCCATATTGTTTGTGCTAGTAAGAAAAAAAAGGACTATTGCACCTTTAAAAATCTTTCTTACTTTTGAAAAAAGTTGTTTGCTTTTGGTAGTACAAACACAGAGGCAGGAGGTAAAATTAGACACAGCAGGATGGCGTCATTCACTGAGGGTTTGAACGGATGCTATTGCAGTTAAGAGCTTCATTGAAAAGCATATAATCCAGGGGGAGAGGCAAAAACAACAACAAACACAGGCTTAGGTCAGGTGATTAGGGCAACAGGCTAGAGCAGGTAAGGCAGAAATTAAGGTCAAGGGTAAAGCAGAATCATAACCAGAATAACAACACAATAGCAACACTTGGTAAACAACAGAGACAATCACAACTGAGCATGTTACGTCATAAAAACATAGCGCCTGAACAGTCTCTTATATAGTGTGGTGTGATCCTGCATGTAATTAGGAACAGGTGTGTGTGATTAGTCCTCAGCAGAGGGTGCCGTCTGTGTGTACTTTTGGGAGTTGTAGTCGTTGGCCACGTTTGTAGTTTGCGGTGCATTCTGGGAAACTGAGTTGGTAGTTTGCCGTGACATGACAGATGGAGAGGCCAGAGAGAGAGAGAGAGAGAGAGAGAGAGAGAGAGAGAGAGAGAGAGAGAGAGAGACTAACATTATGCTTTACATTAAGGTTCCCTTAATTAAGATTATTTACTGCATTGTACTGCAACATTAACAAACTGAGAACTTCAGAATTAAAAACCATAAGTAATGTTAACAAAGCAGCCAAACTGCCACGCATATTAATCGATGTTTGTTTACATGCTAAATAAATACACTAAAATGGTTATTTAATCCAGGACTGAAAAATAAATCAACATAAATGAGCAAAAATTACATTACAGCATGTCATTTTTATTCATTGAGAGGTCTAGGTCTGATTTATCATGCCTCTCTCATGACATTCCCCAGGGCTCAATTCCTGCCCTGCTTTTAATTATTTTATCCATGCTCCCCTTTGGCAATATCGTCAGGTGGCATGGTCTGCGGTTTAATTGTTATGCTGATAATATGCAAAATTCTATACACACTGACCCCTCAATCAGACTGCCTTCTCTTGCATTAATTAACTATCTGACTGGCCTGAAGACCTGCATGTGAGCAAACTGTCTGAGGTTTTAACAGTAACAAAAGTGATTCCATCCCCAGCCACCCTAAAGAAAATAAAGCTCTCATTGATGATCTCCAGCTTTATTACATTCACATCAGATCAGATTAGAAGTGCAGAGTCCTCAGATTAGAACCAAGATGTCCTATTCCAAGCATTTGTCACATTAAATTATATCATATTATATTACTGCAAGGCTGTTCTTTGCAAACTGCTGGACCAAGGAAAGTACCAAGTTGCAGTCTTTTCAGAACTCATCACCTCTACACTTCAAATGTTACACTGGTTCCATGTTTGATTCCTTATACAGTAAAAATACTTCTTCTGGTCTTCAAGTCTCTCTTGCATGGACTAGTGGCAGCTTACTTATAGCCTACTTCTTCCATGCCTACATGCAGGCACTCTCAGATCTTCAGACACTCATCTTGTCTCTGTCCCTTCCTCTTGACTCCACACCCTATCAAACAAGACTTTTAGTAGGGCTTACCCCTCTCTTGCTCTCCAACTCCGCGCTTACACTTCCCTACTTACCCCATTTTAAAACGTATCTTTTCTGCCTTGCCATTGACTCCATATGCATTTGTCATATTGTGCCCTCTACATTTTAGTTTGCTGTCTGTTGAACCTTTTTTCTTTTTATTCTCTTTTCTTTTAGTTTGATTATTTATTGTTAGTTACAGTTAAATTTTTATGTAGCGCTTTACATAGTACTGGGGGGGATCACCTCGACCACAACTAGTGTGTAGCATCCACCTGGATGATGCGACAGCAGCCATAGTGCTCCAGAACTCCCGCCACACACCAGCTATTAGTGGAGAGGAGAGAGTGATGTAGCCAATTCAGAGATGGGGATTATTAGGGGGCCATGATAGAGAAGGGACAGTGGGGGAATTTCACCAGGACACTGGAGATATACCTGTACTCTTTAAAAGAAATGCATTTGAGGATTTTTAATGACCACAGAGAGTCAGAACCTCAGTTTAATGTCTCATCCAGTGTTGTTTTTACAGTATAGTGTCCTCATCACTATACTGGGGCATTAGGCCCCACACAGAGTGAGCACCCCCTGCTGGCCTCACTAATACCACTTCCAACAGCAACCTTAATTTTCCTCAGGGGATCACCCATCCACATACTGGCCAGGCTCAACCCTGCTTAGCTTCAGTGGGAAACCAGGTGAGAATTACAGGTTGATATGGCTCAAGACTGAGATGGTATATATTGAACAAGCCCCACAAACATGTGTACACAAAAGTGACTATGGCCTTTTACATTCAGCTTCAGAGGTACTTCTATTTCATCACTGTTTACTCATCATCCATTCTCATTGAAGCCTGAGCCCCCTAAGGGTTAAACTCTGGAATTGCTCTTGGTATATATGACTGTCACAGAGGGACTTTCTGCCTTGATTCAATTCTTTTTTTGAACTTCAAACAAATAACATAAAGGAGGGTGTGATGAACTTTAAAGTCAGGCAAGGAGAAAGAAGGCGGAGGCAGGCTTGAGACAACTCAACTCTTTATTTTGCTCCTTTTTTCTCCCCCCTTTAACACACACATACACACACTCAAGTCATGCTGGTGTCTCTCTCCCTGTTGTCCTCGCCTGGTCTCACTGCAATAGAGGAACATTCATTAAGAGAGTTCCCCACCGGTGTACATTCCTTACCTCTCGCCTTCTCCGGCTCCACCCCCCAACGCTTGTCCACGCCCCCCACCTCCACAGAGGGCTTGCTGGATCTTTCCAATTCATTATCACTCATAGACCTGAGGTGCTACTGGGAAGACATTACAAATCAGCCTTCAAACTGTTCTTGCAGGAAGTGCATTTTTCCGAACCCTATTTTGCTACACTGGAATAATAATCAGGACGATTATGGTCATGGGCATTTTAGAGTTTACTTCATGTTGATGAATGATGATGAATAAGGAGTAATGATGATTACGTCATGATGATGAATGGGGAATAATAAATTACTATAATAACTATAGTACAAAAATGATTATAATAAATTATGATAATAACTACAGAAATAATTTAACACATGAAACATAGCTGGCCAAAGATTACTTTGAAGAAACACATTTTTGTATGTGTTATGTAATTTATAACTTTTGGTTTAATACCTAGATTGTGTTCACAGCAATGTGATATTAGTGTTCTTAAAGTTTAGATGATTGCAATTGGAGTGTGTTTCATTAATAATTTTGTCAAGTGTGTACAATGTGTTAAGATTTCCCTGTTGGATAATCTGAATCTGTATGTATATGAGCAGATGAATGTGCAACAATTGACTAAAAACAGCTTACTAGGGATTTTTCTGTGTGGACTGGTGGAAGCTAGGATAAAAAAAAAAAATCTACTGAAGAAAAATGACAGCTTGATTTACGTGAAGAGGGAAACCATGGGATTTATCACTGGGAAGAGCAATTTATGTTTGATAATGGAAGAAGAGGTGAGTGGAGTGGAAATAGACATCCCAGATGTGGTGGACTAGATGGGTATATCTAATACTGAACAATGCATTCTATATATGAGTAAAGCAATCTTATCTAAATCTATGCGTTTGTATGGTATTGTTTGTACACTCTACCTGGATTTGTTGTTCTGCACATTTTTGATTAGCTTCTTCAGCCAGGAGATGTGCGATGTCCCTGCTGGATATTTTCATGGTCCCTGATATTAGTCATTTACAGTAAAAAAGTACTATGCTATTTGTGGTTTCTCTAAGCTCCTGGTATTAACAAAAGGGCACATGAATACAATGGATACACAACAATTTCCTTATTCGTCTTTAATAATTACAAGTAATATACTAGCCTCAAATAGTACAAATAGGTACCCAAGTGTGATCTTGCGTAACAATTCAGTTTTGTACCTGATTTTGACCTTTAAAAGATTTGACATATCTTTTACTATGAGTACTATGATGAAGGGACAGACGACTGCCATTGTTAATGTGTAAGTAAACATGGAATTTTGTTTAGAATTGAGTAACTACAAATAACAACCTTTTTCAAATTGAATGTAAAGTATTTCTATCTAGTTCTCCTATATGATGAAAATGAGCCATGAACTGACATTAGAAAGACCTCATGTATAACACACTGTATTGCGACCTGCATACTAATACTGTTTTAAACATTCTCCTGTTAATATGCCCTTGCCATTTCATTCAGTCATTCATCTTCAACGAACACAACTGGGTCACAGCTGAATGGGATGCCAGTCCATTGCAGAGTGGTGAAACTACATGTGGACACAGGGAGAAAAGAGAGCACAGGACTGAACCAAGACCCCTGGAGCTGTGAGGCAGCAATGCTATTGTCTGTGCCATTATGACACCCCTAGCCATTTCCTTCTTGGAAATCAGTTCAATTCAATTTTATTTGTATAGGGCTCTTAAGAATTGAAGCAGCATTACAGAAATATATACATTTATGATATAAATTTTAAATGTATAGATGTATAAATTTGTCTCCAATGAGCAAACCAGAGGCGACGGTGACAAGGAAAAACTCCCTGAGACAATATGAAGAGGAAACCTTGAGAGGAATTAGACTCAAAAGGGAAATCATTCTCGTCTGGGTGACACCAAATAGTGCAATTATAAATAATTCACTTTTATAAGTATCACTTGTACTACATGGTCAAAAAGTGCAATTGTGTAACCAGGACATTCATTATAGTTTTCACATGAGGTTTGTTTTTGCCATTGTAGAAAAACTGTTCATATCAATCGCAGTCCACAGCCATCTTCATGGTTTTTAAGCGCTACCATCCTCAGTAATCTCACTGATCCTTAGGCTGTCCATGTGGGGCCATCCTCAGCAAAAGTGAATGATTTCCAAGAGATGAGGTCTGGAGAGCAGAAGGGATCAGAATTACTGGTAACAGGATCACTGGAGTAGCATGTGTAGAGAAATAGGGGGGAGGGAGAACCACTATTACCTTCTAAATGCCTGTTACAATAATTGATCTCTGATATGCCCAGATGTCATTGAGAGCTGACAAAATGGCAGACAAAGCTGTATATAAGTGAAAACAAGAACAGTCAATTATTTTAGATTTTTTTTAAAAATGTCATTTAATTTGCTGTATATAAAGTAATGGAAACCCATAATAACAACTAACTAATAAGGACTAGGTCCACTATTTGTCTCCAAAACAGCTTAAATCCTTCTTGAAATGCTGTCATTCGAGTCCTGAATGGTTACACTGCTCAGTCATAACATTAAAAACACCCCACAAGACCTGCCATTTCAGAGATGCTCTGACCCGTCTAGCCATCGTAGTTAGGCCCTTATCAGATCCCAGATCGTTACACTTACCCATTTTACCTCCTTCCAACACATCAGAACTGCCTGGTCACTTGCTGCCTTATATATCGCACCCCTTGACTGGTGCCATTGTAATGAGATAATAAAAGTTCTTCACTTCACCTCTCAGTGGTTGTAATGTTATGGCTGATCTGTGTGTAATGGGATGTTGGATCATTATTCAAGAATCTTCTAGACTGCATAAATGTTGTATTTATATCAGATGATTTGGGAGGCCATAGATTGCACTTGATTTCATCCTGGTTTTGTTCAAAATAAATAATTTAAACATCAGGACACATCTTGCTCATATTTGATGGCTGTTGTACGTTCACTGGACCGAATGGTTTCCATAAGATTGCTGCCCATATCATGATGGATCACCCACCCCCCCGATCCCCAGACCCCCCCCCCACCCCCACCCCCGCCTGCCACACTGTACCTAACTTCAGACACTGTGCCTCCTTTGGCTTGCTCCAAACATAAATCCATCCAGATGTAAGATATCTGGTGAAAGTTGGACCATGGGTTTCTAAATGGCAGCTCTATCATGAATTCCAGCTTTGCAAAGCTCACAACATACAGCTATAGGTGTAATATAGGTACATTTTTAACACAGTGCTTATTTTAGTGGCTGGACATTTGGGGCATTTATTAACCCTAATGAACAGTCCAGAGGTGACAGCAGCAAGGGAAAAACCTCACTAAAATGACATGAGCAAGAAACCTTGAGAGGAACTAGCCTAAAAAGGAAACCCAACCTTTTCAGGGTGACACCACATATTGGGATTATAAATCAACACAGTATACAGATGTAGAAGAGGAAAGGCAAAGAGTACAAGTGTGTTGAAAGAAAGTTCAGTATGAGTATGTTGTGAATACTTGCACAGCAGGACAGTCGTTTTATAATATAAGAGTATTTTTGATTACAGCAGCAAAGCCCCAAGCAGAAGCATCAGGATGAATCATTCAGGTTAAGCTGGGTCGACAGGTTTAGCTATGACAAAATAATTAAAAGGGAGAGCCAGAAGGTAATACAAGCAGGAGGGCACCTTAGGACATAAAGCGTCCTGCCACGCCACCATCAACAAACCTTAGTGATAATGCATGTAAGGGGGACAGCATCAGAACATCCTAGTTTATCATATCACTATATACCCATGAACTCAGAGATCTATACCTTTACATAAGATTAAAACTACTGAACAATAGTTAAACCAAAAGGTTACTCAGCTAGTGTGGCGTAAGATCACTTAGTTCTTTATATGCTTTATTTTTACTGAGAGCTTAGTGACTTCAAAGCCGCACTTTGTCACATTAAGTGCCAATTTATGTGCAAAGTTAAGACACTGGGAAAGAGAGAAGAACATGTGAATGACAAACACAGGTACATGGTGTTTGTCTGTATAATATCATGGAAGGCAATGTACTTGGCACACTCTCAGAGTGTGTCTATCCTCACTCAGGCACACATAGACATGACGGATGGCAGCAGCTGCGGATGGAACGAGGAATGAGACGCGTGCCAGCACGAAGGTTCATCATCCTCTCCAGAGGGTTGCTTTCACTCTCATGAGGTGCGGGAAGGGATGGGGTGTGGGAGTAGAATTTAGGGGATGAAATTACTGCAACTGATCGAGCGCTGAGATGGCAAATCGATTTGAGAAGCCCCCCCCCCCTTTTAAAAAAAAATTATTTTAGAGCTGTGAGCAAAATGAACTCAAAGACAGAAGTATATGTTTACTGATTAGATCTGGGGGCTGTCTTTATATTGCCTTCTGTTCCTTTTTTTACAACTTCTCTTCTCTGGTGCTAAATATTTTTGATTCAGTAAAGCATTAAATACATTTCCTATAGCTGAGTGACTTGTTGTTTTCCTTCTTCCTTCATCAAACTTTCCCTTTCTCAACTGGGGTTATGATTAGGCAGCTTAAACAGCCAACGAAAAGGAAAGCTATGCAATCCACACCTCACTTTAAACACTTTTTACATGAAACAATTCCTAGCATTTAAAATGTGCTGTCTAAAGACCTTGTGTACAGTTGAAGATTAAACTGAACATATTCGAAATATTATATACAAAATGTTCATGTACACTAATCTGGGAACCTATTTTAACTGACAGGCTTTTTAAATGAAGCACAAAACCCATACACATCTAACATACAGTACTTAGCCTCAAATAGTGAGACAGTTTTTGCTTTAAAGCCATTTCTCTTTGAATCTATTTTTAGTTAACTATATTTTCTTTGTAGTGGAACCTTACTGGACAGTCAAGTGAAAGTGTGGAGTGATTACTGACAAACCAGTTAAAAGAACTGCATTGTCAGCACCACCCTCTCTTCAGCAGCACAGCACCCACTGTTAAATGCTTAAAAGGGACCATTTCTCCACTAAATGTCATGTTCTCCTCCACAGCAGGATTCAAACTTCACTCATAATGATTCAGGGGCACTATATACCATAAGCACCAGCATCCTCTTTTATAGGAAGCAAACAACTATGAAAATTGTCTGAAGTTGTCTAAAGTCTTTTTATTATTCTTATGTATGTAAAGGCTGATCTGAGGTGTCTAGTCCATATGTCAAATATGTTTGCTTGTGCAGTGCATTATATTTCTGTCTAAATTCTCTAAACAATGACTGACAGTTCTTCCTGTAGCATTGTGATTAGCACTGATTTCACAAGGTAAGACTCTTTGCCTTTGCTTTTGGTGTTGGTACACAATTTAAAGACAAAGGTAATGTTGAAAGACACTAAATTGGCCCAAGGTATGACACCAATATGTAAAAAAAATCTCTATAATTCATTTATGGAAACTTTTTTTTTTTTTGGAACAATGTAACAATCCTCTTGTTAATAAAATACAATATACCAGGCAAATTTCTACACTTTGTATTACGTATGTAGGAATAGGAGCGAAAAACAAAATCACTCTCTGTTGATTCATGAGATTACTGAGGATGGTACCACTTAAAAACCATGAAGAACTGTTCAAATGATACAAACCAGGTTTGCTATGATGGCTTAGGACGACAATTTTTACGAACTGCAATTGTTTTGCACTCAATTTGTTTCAGATTTTGTTTAAATACTATGATATAAAAGTGAGCATATTGTTTAATAATATGAATAAATTCCTCAACGCAATTGGAAGTGAATGTTGTTCACCGTTTTAATTACAGTATAAGAATAAAATCTTTCTAGAGAGTAAAGATAATATAATCTGCTCAGGCAGTCATTGTTGTTATGCACGAGTAGAGAGCTGCGTGCCGTCTGTAGGCTATTTGTGGCGTTTGTGAACCTATAATTGGAAGTGTGCAGTGCTCCATAGTTATCTAGATGGCAAGAGGCTCCAGCTCATTTGCAGTCGAGAAGCCAGGGCTAAAGCAATGTAGACACAGCACCATATGTCCAAACAAACGCTCAACACAAGCAATAGCATGGCTTTGGAGCAGCCACGCGGGGCCTTTGGAAAGGTGAGTGCTCACCATGAGCAGTGACATTCTGGCTAGAAAGATGGGATTTATTGATTGCTTTCGATATCAGTGACCTTCAATACACTAAACTGCTCTTTTCTGAGTCTGGGCCAGATGGTTTTTCTGGTTGTGAACTGCTTGAGGAGAATTAATGTGTCAAATGGGGACTTTTTTGGATATGGAGTATTCGAGGAATGACACCTGCAGTGTGACTAATTTGAAAGAATTTAGGTTCAAACTACATAATGAAGAAAATGGTGCTGCTTAACCAAGGACACATTTATCCTCACACCCTGTTTGTAAATTAGAACTTGAACTCAATATGGCTCAGTAGCTGATACACTAATTCAAAAGGTTTATACACACTGAATATTTTCAGTACATGACTCTTAGTGTAAAAACAATCTTATATTTCTATAGATATCTTGCTGTAGAACAGTCCCAGTATTCTTAAAAAAAAAAAAGTATTGGACAGAAAATAATTTCTACTTTTATTGTAAGTTGTTTTAACATTTGATTTTAGAATTGTAAAGAAATATAACGGAAAGCAAACTGTATAGAAACTGTAAAGAAATGTAACAGAAAGACAATTTTGCATTTACAATCCTGCTTCGGATGAGCTCCTGGAACGCAATAAAACTGGGCTGAGTTTAGCTTTAATATTTACTTTAAAAAATAATTCTGATATTATAAGCACCTTGCTCTTAATTGTGATGTACAGTTCACAGGAAAAAAAAAAGTGCTAGTGAAATGAGAGATGGGATTTATGATACATAAATGCATGTTATCCACAAACAGGAAGTGACAAACACCAAAGGAAAGTTAAATATCCAGGGCTGGATTCAGAGTTGAGTTAAGCACTTATAGTGAGAATACCTACATTGGTATTCAGACATGACCACACACTTAAGTGCTATTAAAAGTTACATGCTTCCTGGGTAACCATCATTAGAAGATACAGAAGTATGTAACGGACTGCTGGTTGCCAGCTGCTGAATTTGAACCCTTATGGTCTGTATTTTCTGATTGGAAAAGTCTGAGAAATCATTGCTGCTGCGGTGTGGAGGAAACTGAGAATCATGAATAGCCTAATCATCTGTTAATTTAGAACATAAATGAGAACCTAATATTGTTCTGTCTGTCGAGTCTGAATAATAAGCTGCTCTGTCTGAGACACCATCCTAGTGGTCATTATTGAGAGATTCTTTCCATGCTATTAAGAAAAATCTTATTGGGGACTCCACCTACTCAAATCATAGCAAATGATTGGTCAGCTTATCCTTCAAACTGTGGCCATGGTTTCTTTACAGGATAGCACGTTGAATTAACAAAAACCTTGTCATTATTTTTTAAATACAACAGATAAAGATAGCTATTTAACAGCATATTTAACAGCATTGTGCACTGTTGGTACATGATATACAAAAAAAACGTTCTGCCAATGAACCACTAGTTCTGAATTTGTTTCTTGCTTGCATGTTACATTGTATTGCCGCTAACAGCTTTTTTTAGTGAATGTTTTCTAATCTCTCATTTTATTTTCGGACTTAAAGGCAAGTGCTTTTTCTGTATAAGCAGATTTTGTATATCCATGACTTTCCCCTTGTAAATATTGACACAACCTGAACTTACAGTAAGTCACCAATTTTGAATATGGCCCACAGATAGTAACCCCTTTTCTACCTGTCTTAGCAGGAAACACACTTCCATACATGCACCTCTACGTATATATGTTCCCTGCTGACCAACAAAGTCAATCTGGCATACAGAGTTGTTTTTTTTTTCTGCCTATGTGCTACTGTTTGCACAGTCAGTATTTTGGACCTTGTTGGACATCATACAGCGCTGATTTGATTGTTCTACTGCTGAGCATTTGATTAGTGAACCTATGAGATTACCAATCTTTATCTTTTCTCTTGCCTTGGTAGCCTTGGTATAAGCCACTTCAGCTATCTGTCAGCGATGCATTCCACTGGAGACTTATCTTGCCATGCCACATCTTCTGTTTCCCCATGATCCACATCCCTTATCTGTTCAAAGTGTTCTCTAGGACACATACCCTTGGCTACTATTTTCTCTTCCAGGACAATGTATTTAACACTATCCTCTCCTTCCAATTGGATTTTGGTTGAAGTGCTGTGTCCCTTGTGAGGAGTTTGCAGATCTTGATATTAGCAGCTTCTGTTTTCACCTTTAGTCAGTTTAATGTGCCTGCCAGGTGTTTGATAACTGTTGCTCATGTATTGATATGGCTTTTTTTTTTTTTCCAATTCAGTTAGCTCTCCAGGACATGTCAGGATACACCTTCTTCTGGGTTTTTTGTTTGTTTGTTTTTGCATATGAATAGTTTGTGCTAATTTTATGTCCGTGAATGGTAGGGTAAAAATTGTGAATGAAGCTATGGTTGCAGCTGGTAGCCATATTAGTATGGAGTAATGAGCACTGTAATCGCCAATTAATGTTTTAGTGACTTATTAATTTTGGTTTCACTGACTCTGAAATCAGCATGCTAATGAGAGAGTTTGGCATCCACTTAACACTCTGTGTGTGTGTGCCTGATAAGAATAACTCCAGGAATAGATCATGTTGCTTTGACTTTGAAAGTAGGTTTCAACTGTCATATTGCTCTGTTGGTTATTTCCCCAGCTTGTTGTGTGTTAGCTGTGGGAGTGTGGGCTGAAAACGAATTATATCCTGCTGAACTTCAGTGGATTTCATCTACTGTGCTTGCAATGGTGGTTTTGCAAGAAAAAAGCTTCAGCAGGAACTAGGAGCAACACGTGTGAAAGAGTGGCATGTTGATGTTTTTTATCTCTTCAAACACACTGTTTTTAAATATTTGTCTTCACTGTCAGAGGAAGAAGGTTTGCATCTCAGGGTGTTGCAGGTTGCAGGGAGTCCCTATGCCACCTTTCAAAAGTAAACATATGGTGAGAAATGACACCCCTTGTTCTGAATGGTTATTGGTATTATATATGTGCAGCTATTGAGCAAAATATCTTTTTATTGTAGCTATAAAAGGCCTAAGGTGAGTCACATATCAAGTAGGCAGCATGACATGTGTGTGTAGTTCTCAGGGAAAGGTCACAATGAGACAGTACACAAACAGCAGACTGAGGAAATAGGCCTTTGCCCATTTGTGCTGCTTGAAATGGGAGCTAGGGGAATGATATGACCCCTAATATAGATGTGGTTATTAAATCTCAGACAGAGAGGGGAGAGCGAAAGAGATTGAAAGATCTACTGGCAAGTAAGTGTCTTCAGTAACTTTCCGTAGCTTGTGTTTGTTTGTTTGTGACTCATTTTGTTTCTGTGGTTACACTGTAAATGAAAAGGATACGGGGTCATCATAGGCCCCCCCACCAAGGCATTACATACAAACAGAACACTATTAATATATACCAGGACACGGTTATCAGTGTTACATATGAGTAACTAAAATAAACTTTAGCCCAGGGATTTCATGATTTTTGCCCATATTATATTGTGTCTACAAAAAATGACAAGCTGTCACAAGTAATACAAGTATTAGTTAAGTTCTGTGCTGTAGGCTTCAATTAAACTTTTTGGTACACTGCTCATAATGCTGATCCATCATATTACTAAAGTTTTAAACAGAACTTTGAGAATAAGGATATTTTTCACTCTAGGGATATGCTGGGTATTCCTCCTGCTCTAATAGCTACACTACTTCACAATACAAAATCAGCATATTGGCAGTGTTGTAATTGCCATCTTTAAAATCTATTAACTTCATTAACATGACTGTATTATATAAAACAACAATATACAGTAAATATGTCTATATCCTAGCGAAATTCCCTCATCCCTGGACACTTATGGTAAAAGAGTATGGGTAAAACCCCAGTGTCCTGGTGAAATTCCCCCACTGGCCCTTCTCCATCATGGCCCCCTAATAATCCCCATCTCTGAACTGGCTACATTACTCTCTCCTCTCCACTAATAGCTGGTGTGTGGTGGGCTTTCTGACGCACTATGGGTGCCATCGCATCATCCAGGTGGATGCTACACCACTGGTGGTGTTTGAGGAGATTCCACCACCCCACCCCCCATACCATGTAAAGCACTTTGAGTGTCTAGAAAAACGCTTTATAAATGTAAGGAATTATATTCAGCCATGTACATTTATCTATTATGGCATACACTTTACATCACTTCCACATGGTCCAAGGACTCGCCCAATGCTTTAATGAGCATGAATATGATGTAAATTATATGCTATTGCATACACAGACACCAGATCTCAACTCAGTTGAATGTCTTGGCCCTCTCCATCGCCTTAATACAATTTGAAGGACTATTATTATGTTCCAAGATGCATTGAAGCGTTTCTGGTGGTTTATGGTGCCACTACAAGCCTACCGAAGACACATTATGTTGGTAGAGAATGGATGTAACAGTTATATATTAGATTACATGGTTTTATAAGAGTATTTGATGCGTGCAAGAGTACTTGCTTTTCTCTGTAATTGAGTATTTTTGTTTTTGATGGAGGCAGATATATTTTCCATTGATATATGATCCATAAGTAATTGTTTCCGGTGGGTAATTGTGATGTTTTGATTTCCAGTTCAGGAAGATAGTTTTCATGATGTGTCTCCTAACAGACAAAGTGAAAGGGGGATTAGTGATCTGTATACAGAAGGATAACAGGTTGATAGCTTCTTGCCAGAAATGTTGTTTTGGTGTGCAGTACCATAGGTCACAGATATAATTATCTGCAGTGTTTTGTGTGCAATGTGAACAGATTTCTGAGCTAGTGTATCCCGTTTTTAAAACATCTTCTGTCCAATGTAGTGTACTCTGTGCATGTATTGTGTGAGTTGTAGATTATTGCTAATGGCCACGTGGAAAGTTCTTACATATTTGGATCCGCAAATAGGCACTGGGAGTGATTGATAGATCTTACTCCCATTGTCTGGTCAGTAGGGTTATTGGTGAAGCTGGTTTAGATATTATTCTGTATATTTTGGATAGGACTTTGTTTGTAGAGGATATGTTGTCTGAAATTGCTGAGGGTAGGTCTAATGTATTTTCATTTACTTTTATTATGGCGCACAGTAGGACTCTTAGCTAATGGGATCCAAGATCCCCTGATTGCTGCCAATGCTGTATTTCTGACAAAGTTGTGAAAGTGACACCAGGGGGTTATTGTGATATATACACCTGATTAGAAGTACCAGTAAAACAACTGTCACATGACATGAATAACATTATCTTGTTTATCATTATCATTTTCATAAACATTATCATAAAAATTATCATTGATTATCTTGTTACAGTGGCATCTATCAAGGGGTGGGATATATTAGGCAGCAAGTGAACAGTCAGTTCTTGAAGTTGATGTGTTGGAATGAGGGAAAATGGGCAAGCGCAAGGATCTGAGCGACTGTGAAAAGGGCCAGATTGTGATGGCTAGATGACTGGGTCAGAGCATCTCCAAAACAGCTGGTCTTCTGGGGTGTTCCCTGTATGCACTGATTAGTACCTATCAAAAGTGGTCCATGGAGCAATGGAAGAAGGTGGCCTGGTCTGATGAATCATGTTTTCTTTTATGTCATGTCGATGGAAGGGTGCGTGTGCGTCACTTACCTGGGGAAGAGATGGCACCAGGATGCACTATGGGAAGAAGGCACGCAGGCAGAGGCAGTGTGATGCTTTGGGCAATGTTCTGCTGGGAAACCTTGGGTCCTTGCATTCATATGGATGTTACATTGATATGTACCACATACGTACCAAGAAGTGCTTAATTCAGAGGATTCTGTAAATAGCATTCTCTTTCAAAGACAACTAATTATAGTAGAGTGGCAGTAGTCCAATTATAGGGACTCATGGGAAAATGTTTATTCCTCTAAGGAGCAGAAGCTTTAAATTCAATGTTTTACATTCTGTGCTCCGCGTTCCCAGGAAGGCAATAACTAATGTCTTTTTTTTCTTTGCAGATGTAATCAAAATCCTCACATCCATAAATATTATGTGTAGCTTTTCTGTTGCCTAATTACCACTCATTCTTAATAAAGTGCAACAGTGTAAAGTAACTTAATTACCTTTCGTGATTCACATCACAGTGCTTTGAATGATAAGGAAGTCAGGGAAATGCTACAGTAAAGGCAATATGATTTAGATGGTCCGTTATAGAGACTATACAAATAGAACACCAAACCCTGTATGGACTGTTATAAAGCAATTAGAATTTTGAATAAAAAAAAAACATTTTTAACAGCATGCCAAGAGATCTTGAACAACATTTCATGCACTTAATCAAAAACATGAAATAGGAATTTGTGACTGCACTAGTGACACTCTGTAGATTAATTATTTAATATTGTTTAACCATCAATGGTTGATATGTTGAGTGTCATTTTATAGGTTTATGACATTAGCCTACTTTTGCGGCGAAGCTTGAAATTAGCCTATTAACAAGGGCAAAGCTTATTGTATGAGCTGATGAGCAGTAAACAGCAATGGTACAGGAAGCATTGCTCATTTCAATTGCCTATACTTTTTCTCTGCCTGAACCTCTAATATTGTTTATTTACTTAGCCCAAGGCATTAAACTGAATCTCTTGTTAGATTTTTTAGCAGTCCATTTGAAAGATAAACTATTATAGTGAAGTGTCAGCAGTCCTATTACAGGGACTCATTTGAGTAATTTTTCTCTACGCAGCAGAAGCATAACTGTAATATGCTATATTTCCCAAGTAAGGTGACGATGTAAGTAGATACCAAGCAGCATTTTGCTTCCCACAGGCATAAATATTATATGAGGCATCTGTGTTATGTACACAGCACTCAGGCCTAAAGCAAAGCAGTGTAAAATAACTAAATAATATTTAGTGATTCATATCCACTATAGCCCACTTAATAGATAGTCCACTTTAGATGCACAAATGTTCAAATGGTAACCTGACAGGTTGATGATG
This sequence comes from Ictalurus furcatus, assembly GCF_023375685.1. Taxonomy (NCBI): domain Eukaryota; kingdom Metazoa; phylum Chordata; class Actinopteri; order Siluriformes; family Ictaluridae; genus Ictalurus; species Ictalurus furcatus. Next base: position 6,958,241 of record NC_071257.1, on the reverse strand, counting down.
ATATAGGTGGTTTGTTGACTGTAAGTAAGGCTATTCAGACCTTGCCATTGTATCATTCTGACAAGTTTCCAGTTATGTCTTATTTTCCAGTCACATTTTGCATTTCTCACTTGGGGTTAGTATGGATTTTTGGCTTTTGTTTGAACTGGAGACAGCTGAAGAGCAGTAAACAGCTGTGGTGTGAAAGCATTGATCTTTTACACACACTTTTTCTTTGTCTGAATCTTGTATTGATGTTATTTGACTAAGCCTAAGGTAACTTTTTACATTTAAGTATTGAACGCCTCAACCTTTTTGTCAGTAAATATATTTCCAATTAGGTTATTCACATGAACAGGTAATTCACATTAACTCAAGAAATCCACACATATAAAGAAATCCAAACATTAAAGTCCATAAATGAAGTTATGTGTAATAAAGTGGAATGACAGGAAAAAAGTATTGAACATGCTAACTGAAATGTATTTAATACTCAGTGGAGAAGCCTTTGTTTGTAATGACAGTTTCAAGACACTTCCTGTATGAAGAAATTAATGGGCCGCAGTATTCAGGTGTGATTTTGCCAAATTCTTCTAAACATATTGTCTTTAAATCTTATTCAATTGGATTCAAGTCAGGTGATTGACTGGGCCATTCTAACACCTTGATTTTTTTCTCTAGTTGAGAGTTTCCTTTGCTGTATGCTTTGGATCGTTGTCCTGCTGGAAGGTCCACCCATGTCTCATCTTCATCATCCTGGTGGATGGCAGCAGATTCTTCTGAAGTATCTCCTGGTAAAGGGCTCCATTCATCGCTCCTACAATTATATGAAGTCTGCCAGTACCATGTGCTGAAGAACAGCGCCACACCATGATACTTCCACCTCCAAACTTCACTGTTGGTATAGTGTTTTTAGGGTGATGTGTTCTTCTCCAAACATGGTGTGTAGTATGACAGCAAAAAAGCTCAATTTTCAATACTCAATGTTCAATACTTTTTTCCGGTGTCATTCCACTTTATTTCACATAACTTTATTTATGGACTTTTTTTTTATGTTGTGAATTCTTTATATTTCCGGATTTCTTGAGTTAATACTGATGTCTGGTGAAAATTTCATGTGAATTGGAAAAAAAAATTTTTCCTGCAAAAAATGTTGACTCGTCCAATACTTATTTCCCCCACTGTAATTACAATATCATGTTTTAACATCTTAAGGATTCTTAATATTGCAGCTACACTTTTCACTTTGAAATTACAAAATTTCCTAATAAAGAGTAGGAAAAACAGGGCGTATAAAATAAAGCTTTTTGGTCTCCCATGGCCCTTGCCATTAGTGGGCAATTATTCATGGACAATAAGCAAATTTCTTAACTCAGTGTAACAATGACATCGTTAATGTTTATAAAAGGAACAAAACATCATTACAGTAACTAAATGTGACTTTAATTCTGTGACTTGTTAATTGGCAGGTTAGATTGGATAAAGTAGATACCAAAATACCTGTGTAAAGCTACAATATTATGCAAAAATCCAACATATTAAACCATAATGAGTAGAAACTTGTGAAAACTGCACTACATTAGCATTAGTCATATACATATACTGTAACTGGCCAAAATTATGCTTTCTGTCATTCAGATTTTGTAATCAAAGATTACAAATCTAAGAAATAACAATGAAAATTATATTTTCATAAAGGTTGTTTCTGTACAAACTCTGGAACTTGTAAGAATGTTTATTTACATAACAAAAGTGTTATAATGATTCGTGTATAACAATCCTGCTAGATAACAAGCTCATTTACTGATTTAATGACCCTAGTTAGATATGATTGAGATGCGTCTTTGATCCATTGACTTGGTTAGATTCAACATTTCTGCAGCAGAATACTTCTTGCTAATGTTGAAATTGGATTCCACAGTTCCTCTTTCAAAGAAAACCGATGTCGAGGGTCATGGATTTATTTTTTGTTTGTTTGATGAGGCCCCATAGATTCTGGGATTTAAACTGAGAGAAGTTGCTCAAGGACTCTGGCGTCTTCTTGGCAGCAAGTCAAGAAGTGTCACTGTGCATGATTGAATATCATCTCTTGTCTTAATGTCATGTGGCAACGCTTTTTAAAAAATTCATTATAAGCATCTGTTAACTTCAGAAACTCTCTGGGAGCCAAACAGCTCACCACACCACCACCACCTCCTTGCTGGCATTTCAGTCTCAGAAATGTCTGACCTAGCCCTAGGTCCATCAAGAGTTGTTCGGCACTTGTCAGTAAACAATACCGTTCGGAAGTCCACCTTTATGCTTGTCTGGGCTCACATATTTCACTTTGTTGCTGACCTTTAACAGATGTCAAGTATCTAAATTTAAGCATTTTTGAAGGTCGCCAACAGTATTGGGTAAGTTTGGGTAAATGGATTACTCAAAAGTAGTAATCCACTACAGTTTACTAATTAAAACTGTAATTTGATTACATTACTGATTACACCATGTAAAAAGTAATCAGCTTACTAATGACTTTACTTTCAAGTTACATTCAAAACCTATCAAACCTACAAAAATGCACTACAAAGTGAAACTCATAGTTCTTTCAGTAATTTTAGCACCATCAAAGTATGATGTGATCAGAAAAAGTTGGATTTATCATAATAAACTTGCCTCGGGTGTTGTCAATGTTTGTAGGACTACCAGACCGAAAAAATATAAAACTTTTCTAAGTAGGCTAGTTTGGTGTCACTAGCCAAGGGGTGGCACAGCTAAGCTAGGGGTTTAGCTGCTACAGTGCCATGCAGAGTACATTATCTTTCCTTATGCTCTGCTCATATCGTGTTCACATCAACTGGAACTCATAGATATTTACACAACTTGTTTTCCTGCTCTTCATGAGAGGATGTTAGTGTTTCAGTTTCAACCCATTTACTGGTTTAAAAAATAAAAATTGACGTATATCCATTTTTCCTCACACTGACTGTGAGCTAGCGTTTGGTAGAATTGAGAGACTGTCAGCCAATAAGATGAGAGCGTTTCCTCGTATTTTCCTGTAAACCGTGTCTGATTGATCTCACCTCCATTCACTGAAGATATAACATTACAACACCGCCGTCTGCTTTTACCGATTTTCAGTTACGTAGTGACAAACCGCTCCAAGTGGAAAATTATTCAGGGATAAAGAGAAAATCTTTGGGGCAAAACGTCATTTATTCTAAAAATGCATTTTACTTAATATTGTTTTCTTAACAATAAAATTTGTAATGCATGTAACGTCATTTTATTGACATCAGTAACTGTAATCAAATTATATAAATGTAAAATGTAATGCATTACATTACTGCGTTATTAGAAAAAGTAATTAGAATACAGTAACGCGTTACACTCAACTCTGGTCGCCGAGTGTCCTGTACCTCGTTGATCTTGATACAGTACAATGCTTACACTAGCCCTGTAAAATATATTTTTGCGTTTGACTATAGGCTTTATCATCAGCTCCTTCATAATGATGGAAAGATTACATGGCATTTTTATCACCCAAGAACTCAAAAAACATTTTGCATGATAACATGACAAATAGTGATGTCATGTTTGTAGAATCAGAGTTGTGCTTTATTGGTCAAGTATACATAAAAAAAGAATTTGTACGCACACTGTATAGACTTTGACAATGACAAACAATAACACTGGTAATATAACACACATTTTCTATGTGGAAGTGTATAACATATACCCCTATTGCACTATACTTTAGATTTAAAAGAAAAACAACATTGCACAGAAATACATCACGCACACCTTGTGTACAGGGGCACAGTCAAGTTTCTGTTTGTGGGAAAATTAAGCATTCATGAGTTGGAACAAATGATGAAACAATCTGTTCTTCTTGTCTAGAGGTTTTGAAGCACATTGATCTAAAGCATCTACTGGAGGGAAATAATTCAAATATCTTTTGGCGTGGGTGTGATTGGTCGGTGATGATTTTTTTCTCCCACTGCTTCCTGGCACTAGACGAGAACATCTCCTTGGAAGGAAGGTTTCTACCAATGAGTCTTTCAGTCGACCGGACAACATTTTGCAGTTTGCTCAGCTCATTATTAGTTGCAGTGCTAAACCAGACTGCTACAGAGGTGAGGACACACTCACTGGTGGCTATGTAGGTCTGGCCTAAAAGCTCTTGTGATAAACTTCTAAATGCAGTCAGATACTTAGCCATGTTTTGCTTCCTATTATGTGGAGCTTTTGTGTTGCCTACATACCACATAGTGCTTTGAATACTAGTGATGAAATCACGGAAATACTCTTCAGTAACACTTGTATTTGAATTGTTATTTTGCACAAGATGCAGCCTAGCAACTTCTTCTCATGTCAATAGATGCTTATCTGTAATTCCACATGTTAAATATTTCATCGAGTGCAAATGGATAGGGTTGGAAATTGTCATCACAGCAGTCAAGCTAAAAGCTTTGTATGAAACAAATCACCAACTGCTTCATGTTGAGACACATCTGATAGGCTTGTTAATGCCAGTCACTTAAGGTTGGTGACAATTTATAGATGATTTGTTGATGGTTTGTAAAGTTAATGATCTAAAATTTTCTATTTGATCATTCTGACAAGTAGCAGTTCTTTCACATTTTGTAGCCTCAATTTCTCTTCATGGGTGGCTATTGATTTTGATTTTATTTGCATTGTTGTGAGAAGTGTTGTTTATTTACGCACACTTTTTCTCTGTCTGAACGTCTTCCATTCATGTTATTTGAAAACTCGGCATCGTAATTACAAATAGAAATTTCAAACATCTTCAAGATTATTCAATTGCTTCAATATTGACGTACGTCCTTCATTGAAATCATGAATTGTCATAATGAAGAGTGCAACTTTGCAATCACAAACCCTTCATTAGTGTTTCACTGCCTATGCATGGTCAGCTGGTCCAGCCCAAGAGGTAAATGAATCTTTTTATATAGGTTTTCACTAGGAGGTGTTCAGGGAGAAGCATTCCAATCCATTCTGTAATACAGTTCATTTGGTGAGCTTGAATGTTCTGTGTCTGTGTGTTACTATAGAGATGATCAAATATTTTCTCTACACCTAGAATTTATTTCATTTTGTGTCCATTGTAAGGAATATTGAAAAGGTGTGAGCATGAAGACGGTTTTCCTTTTACATTTATTCATTTTGAATGGACTGATATAATAACCATGTTGGTTATTTGCTCCCCCTTTTTTTGCAGGTCTCCATTGTCTTTGCAACCAAGCTCAAGTCATTTACCTTCCTGCCAGTTCTGAAAAAGCTGCCTACAGAGAACAGGGTTAAATCAGTGTGGAAGAAAGGGTCAAGTAAACGGAATGAGGTAAGCATTATTGTGCAGGATCAAATTGTGGTATTTGCCTGCTCTTCCTTCAAAAATTTTAATTTTAATATCCTTTGAAAATAAATATTATCACCTGACCACCTGTAATGCAGCTTTACTATATGCTACACACACACACACACACACACACACACACACATATATATATATATATACATACATATACAGTATCTCACAAAAGTGAGTACACCCGTCACATCTTTGTAAATATTTGATTATATCTTTTCATGTGACAACACTGAAGAAATGACACTTTGCTACAATGTAAAGTAGTGAGTGTACAGCTTGTATAACAGTGTAAATTTGCTGGTGGAAGTTAGAGACCTTGTGCTCCTCCACCTCCCGTTTGAGGATGCCCCACAGATGCTCAATAGGGTTTAGGTCTGGAGACATGCTCGGCCAGTCCTTTAGCAAGGCAGTGGTCATCTTGGAGGTGTGTTTGGGGTCGTTATCATGTTGAAATACTACCCTGCGGCCCAGTCTCTGAAGGGAGGGGATCATGCTCTGCTTCAGTATGTCATTATACATGTTGGCATTCATGGTTCCCTCAATGAACTGTAGCTCCCCAGTGCCGGCAGCACTCATGCAGCCCCAGACCATGACACTCCCACCACCATGCTTGACTGTAGGCAAGACACTCGTCTTTGTACTCCTCACCTGGTTGCCACCTCACATGCTTGACACCATCTGAACCAAATAAGTTTATCTTGGTCTCATCAGACCACAGGACATGGTTCCAGTAATCCATGTACTTAGTCTGCTTGTCTGCAGCAAACTGTTTGCGGGCTTTCTTGTGCATCATCTTTAGAAGAGGCTTCCTTCTGGGACAACAGCCATGCAGACCAATTTGATGCAGTGTGCAGCATATGGTCTGAGCACTGACAGGCTGACCCCCCACCCTTTCAACCTCTGCAGCAATGCTGGCAGCACTCATACGTCTATTTCCCAAAGACACCCTCTGGATATGACGCTGAGCATGTGCACTCAACTTCTTTGGTCGACCATGGCGAGGCCTGTTCTGAGTGGAACCTGTCCTGTTAAACCGCTGTACGGTCTTGGCCACCGTGCTGCAGCTCAGTGTCAGGGTCTTGGCGATCTTCTTATAGCCTAGGCCAACTTTATGTAGAGCAACAATACTTTTTTTCAGATCCTCAGAGAGTTCTTTGCCATAATGAGGTGCCATGTTGAACTTCCAGTGACCAGTATGAGGGAGTGTGTGAGCGATGACACCAAATTTAACACACCTGCTCCCCATTAACACCTGAGACCATGTAACACTAACAAGTCGCATGACACCGGGGAGGGAAAATGGCTAATTGGGCCCAATTTGGACATTTTCACTTAGGGGTGTACTCACTTTTGTTGCCAGTGGTTTAGACATTAATGGCTGTGTGTTGAGTTATTTTGAGGGGACAGCAAATTTACACTGTTACACAAGCTGTACACTCACTTCTTTACATTGTAGCAAAGTGTCATTTCTTCAGTGTTGTCTCATGAAAAGATATAATCAAATATTTACAAAAATGTGAGGGGTGTACTCACTTTTGTGAGACTGATAGGAAGATGAGGATGTCTTCTCATCCAGCCTTTATTCCCCAAAAATGAACAAGAGAATTGTTAACGTTCAGTTGGTCATCTGTGTATTCATAACACCATTTGCAAGAAATTGACATGCCTTACCAGGGTAACATTACCTTCTGCCCAGCTCCTGAAGGGCTAACCAGTGAGTGAGCTTTCATTTCCAACCAAAACTTAGTATTACTACAAATCCATGTAAATAATTCGGCTACTGTTGTTACAGTTTTTATATTGCTTAGAAACAGATTCTGTATGCATGGCAGGCTTTGGAAGACCATGAGGCTGCAGAAGGGAAAACATTTGATGAAGGTACTTTCAATGCCAAAGTTGTCTACGTTAGTGACATGGAGCCCCAAGAGATGACCAAGCACTCTGAAACTCAGGTGAGCATGAACTGTTCTTTGGTTTTGCACTCTCAGAGGATATACAAATCATAGAAACTGTATCCACACTGACACCATTACAAATTGCCCTGCATTTGTTCTGAAATTAGCTAATATGTATTTAGTTAATATGAATCTACAGGGAGTTTTTCATGATCATCAGAACTTTCACTTCCAGCACTCGATCTAGCATGCTACCTAAATACAGGTGTATCTCAAAAAATTTGAATATTGTGGAAAAGTTTTTCTTTTATTCAAAAAGTGGAACTTTCATATATTCTAGAGTCATTACACATAAAGTGAAATATTTCAAGCCTTTTTTTTGTTTTAATCTCGATGATTACAGCTTACAGCTCATGAAAATCAATAATCCAGTATCTCACAATATTAGAATAAAGAATTTATAATACAGAAATGTCAACCTTCTGAAAAGTATGTTAATTTATGCATTTGGTCAGGGGTTCTTTTGCACAAATTATTGCATATTGAAATATTGCATTGCGGCATGGCATGGAGGCGATCAGCCTGTGGCACTGCTGAGGTGTTATTATTTATTATTATTATTTATTTATTTTATTTGTATAGCGCTTTTTACAATAGACATTGTCTCAAAGCAGCTTTACAGAAATATCAACATGGTATACAGATATTAAAGGTGCGAATTTATCCCAACTGAGCAAGCCACTGAGTGGCGACGGTGGCAAGGAAAAACTCCCTAAGATGTTTTAAGAGGAAGAAACCTTGAGAGGAACCCGACTCAGAAGGGAACCCATCCTCATCTGGGTAACAACAGATAGTGTGAAAAAGTTCATTATGGATTTATATGAAGTCTGTATGGCCTTAGGAGCAGCCGTAGTCCCAGCAGTCTGGAATTAGAGAAGATTTGAGCTCCATCCAGAGGCAGAAAGGATCTGGATCTCTAGTATCTCCATAAATTCATGTGGGGCTCGGCGAAAGGAGAGAGGGAGAAAAAAGATTATTATGACTGCGAAGTAGTAGAACAGAATCTAGTCAGGGTAGGCTTGAGTAAACAAATACGTTTTAAGCCTAGACTTAAACACTGAGACTGTGTCTGAGTCCCGAACACTAATAGGAAGACTGTTCCATAACTGTGGGGCTCTATAAGAGAAAGCTCTTCCCCCTGCTGTAGCCTTCACTATTCGAGGTACCGTCAAATAGCCTGCATCTTTTGATCTAAGTAGGCGTGGCGGATTATATAAAACCAAAAGGTCGCTTAGATATTGTGGCGCGAGACCATTTAGTGCTTTATAGTGTTATGGAAGCCCAGGTTGCTTTGATAGCGACCTTCAGCTCGTCTGTATTGTTGGGTCTGGTGTCTCTCATGGATTCTCTATGGGGTTCAGGTCAGGCGAGTTGGCTGACAATTAAACACAGTAATACCATGGTCAGCAAACCAGTTACTAGTAGTTTTGGCACTGTGGGCAGGTGCCAAGTCTTGCTGGAAAAGGAAATCAGCATCTCCATAAAGCTCGTCAGCAGATGGAAGCATGAAGCGCTCTAAAATCTCCTGGTAGACGCTGCATTGACTCTCGACTCAAGAAAACACAGTGGACCAACACCAGCAGATGACATGGCACCCCAAACCATCACTGACTGTGGAAACTTCACACTGGACTTCAAGCAACTTGGATTCTGTGCCTCTCCACTCTTCCTCCAGACTCTGGGACCTTGATTTCCAAATGAAATGCAAAATTAACTTGATTGTGGTTGTGTGTACTTTGTACTGTGAAAATTTAAGTTAAACAACTTAAATTAAACAAGTTAAGTTATACTAATTAAAGGCTCAGGGGACCAGGTGTTTTGAGTTAATTAGCTGATTAGAGTTCTTCTCAGGTTGTCATTTCTGTATTATAAATTCTTTGTTCTAATATTTTGAGCTGCTGGATTTTTTGATTATCATGAGCTGTAAGCCATGATCATCGAGATTAAAACAAAAAAAGGCTTGAAATATTTCACTTTATGTGTAATAAATCTAGAATATATGAAAGCTCCAATATTTGAATTAAATTACGAAAAATAATTTACTTTTCCACGATATACAATTTTATTTTATTTTTAGATGCACCTGTACAGTAGCTACTGTAGCAGTAGGAGTGTGAGTTCATAATGAACTATCCCCAGGCAAATAACATCTGTTGGTTACTGGTTACAATGGACTTGGATTAACAATTGATTCATTACTTTGTTTCTTATATTCATGAGCAATTGTTCATGACAATTAATGTGTATAAGATGATTAAACAAATGTTGAATCAGGCAGACATACTATAGATAAAATGCCATGGTTATGTTTAGTAGTGAACTGAAATGTATAATAAAAAATAATTGTAAACAATTATTGCCCTTAATGTTATATCTTTTTTTCCCCAGCAGAAATCTACTACCAAGTCAGCTATTGCCCCATTGCCTATCCCAGCTGTGGCTCATGGTGAAATAAGCTGCACAAGCCCAAAGCCTCACCCTGGCACCCTGGACACAGTTGATAATAAACATACAAGGACCCCCCTGCTAGGGTGTCACAACACTGAAGCTGAGGTCAGCTCAGGGCTGATTTTAAACAGTGAGTCTCAGAGAGAGGAGGAGGTCCTGAGCCCAGTCAGCTCTGTGGACATTTTTACATCTCCTTTCTCTTCTAAAGAGTCCATCCTCTCTGAGGGCTGGGAGCAGGAAACAGGCTGGTCTGCGCTCCAAATGCTATCTCCCAGTGGTTCTGTCTCCCCCTGTTCATCTGTGAGGTCAGGGGCTTTTACCCCATCAGTACTGAGAATCAAGTGCCACAAACTTGCCCCAGGCTCCAGCCTAATGCAGATGCCGCTTACCTCCTGCCAGACACTTGGTTGCAACAGACATATCACCTCACCATGCCCCTTGTCCACCCGTGCCCGACACAGGCCCCCACCCACACAACTGTCACTGTTAACGGCCATCTTGAGGAAGGGCCGTTTGCCAGTCCTTTCTTCTGCCTTGCAGAGGCCCTACTCTCCTTGTTGGCCCATTAGCCCAGTAAACATGTCCTCCTGTTTGGCCTGTTCAGCGGCTTCAACTGTAGCTCCTATGGTGGGCTTACGAGCAAAGTCATGTTTGTCTAAAGGCACAAATTGTACAGAGCTCAGTTGCAAAGCACGGCCAAAGCCACCAGGTTTAATTGCTAAGACAGAGCCTGTGTCACCCAAGGACCAGAACAAGGGAAGGCGCTCTTTAACAGCAGTAGAAACATCAGATGCAATTGACTCTAACACAAATGCAGCCAGAAGTAGGATTATTTCGATGCCAGAAGGAATAAGTTCTTTGACCATGTCAAGTTACTCTCCTTCTGAGCCTCCTCCAGCACACTTATGCAAACAGTCCCATAAAGATATTCATGTATCCACAGACCCCAGCTTGATGCTTGGTTCACCTTCCTCTAGACCAATGTCTTTATCTCCTGAAGCCAATTTAGACCAAGGAAATGGACACAAATCAAATGACACATCTCCTATTGTAAGAAAAACAAAACCTTGTCAGACATCATCCAATGATTTGAAACTTGTGCAGATGGCACATGAACGATCTCCTACCCCTGATCACAAACCCATTCAACAGTCTCAAGACATCTTAGCTTCAGCAGTCCCAAAGTACATAGATGTCAGACCAGGCTCACATTTGCGAAATTACAGGAAAATCTCTCAAGAGCTAGAGAAAATTCATTCAGTATCCCCAGTTTTTCAACATTCTCCTTCCCCAAGGATTGCTGGCCTCACCCATCTTGCCGACACACCTTCTATTTCACCTGTCCTCCTCTCACCAAGGCCAGGCTCCTGCACTTCTACATCAGACTGCTACACATTGTCTTCATCTCCAGCGGTCCCCTATCATCATCTCTCCCCTTCTCCCTCTTACTCACTCTGTTCCTCACCTACTCCATCCCAAAGGGACAGTACTCCAGACTGCATAGACAGGGGTAGCAAAAAGGTAGGTAACCAGAAAGGCATAACACATGGCAGCTCACTATTGATTTGCACACTATTTGTATACTTAAAAAGCATGAAACCAGAGGGGCATTCATACTATGACAGACATCCTTCTTGAAGAAGACCCCCCACATTGCTGAGAAACATGATATTCACCAACAGGAAAGCAGATTTATATATCCTTTGTAATGGAAAAGCTCAACATACTAGAATGCATGTTAATTTGGTAGCTATTAGTTTAAGACCTAAATAAATTTCTTCTCATGGTGTAGGTGCCGGACTTCCCAATTCATTTATTTCCTGTTATACATTCTACCCAATCATTCCCTTCTAATAGCCATACAAGATCAAGTCCACCTACAAGGCTCTTGCTGCTATTCCAACAAATACTCTCCTTCTGGAACAGCAGGTGAGATACTTCACGGATAGACTATTATTGAATTTCAATAGAGTTATTGATTTTGGAATATTTCAAAACAGGAGTCCTTATCCTGTGCTTAGAGTTTCTGATGTAAGTAATTTGTTAGTATCTCTAAACTGGGACTGTATTAAACTAAAAGTTCTGAAAGACAATTGCAACTGGAAAGCCCCTCTGTGACTGCTAGATAATTTTCATCAGGACACGGTTTCTTTTAGGAATCGCAAGCAGGTGGATGATAAAGACAACAATTGCAGGAATATTGTCTCACAAGCAGACTATTATCTGCAAGTGTAAACTGGCAGAGACTAACAGGCATCTTTTTTAATATGATTTTTTAAAATGTATTTAGCAAAGTCTCTGCGGCTGAACTATAACAATAATAATAATAATAATTCCCATTAACAGGTGCTCTAAACACTCAACACTGTTTGCCTGCATTGCATCTCCACATTACAACAGCATAAAAATGCTTTATTGGACATTTTGATTTCCACATCTGAGTGAATTATCCTTTATTTTAGCTTGTGGAAAAGAATTTAAACGACATGACATTGACATCCTAACTGCCGTCATTCAGTTTTATGCAGCATCTTTACAAAATATAATAAAGGCTTTCTGTTACAATCGGGAATGTGACAACTCTGTAAGGAGCTACAGTAAAAGCACTTAAACATAAAAGCGCTGCATTCAGCCTGAAAACATTTCTGAAAAAACAATACTTCACAGCTTAAATTTCGCACCAGCTCCTGGATTGCTTTGGATACATACTGTGTTTTCGAATAGTGTATGCTTTATTTTTAAAGCTGTGGCAAGAAAAAGAATGAGACATAAAGGCCTCACACTAGGACAGTGGTAACTGAAGTGTAAACTCACACAAATGGCCTGAAATCATTCAGCATGGTTTAGATACATCAGCAACATTATATGCTGTAAAATGCCAATGTGACCTACATTGTAGACTCAACATCTATAGTGAACATCTATTGTTCACAGCATGTGGATTTTTGGGTTGCATGAGTTCCAGGCACGACTTAATGTTTATTCTTTACATTGAAGGCAATTGATGATGAGGTTGATAAGAATAATGCTCCTCTGAACCCTAGTGACAGTTTTGCATGGGAGGACCCTCATTCTCAGGTATAGCAGAATTATATTGCATAAATGCTTAAATACTTGATTCATCGAAGTAAGATTGATATTTAAAGGCTGCTGAGCTGTATTTCTTGTGTGTAGATGTGCAGCCCTGCCCAGCTCCGACAGCAGTCCAAAGAGCTGTATCAAGTGATTGATGAAGTATTAAAGGACACAAACGAAGCAGTAAGTTTATCATTCATCTACACTGTTTCTGGGATTAAAGATGTTTAGTGCCAAATTGTAGTGTGTATTTTTACATGTTCATACACTTTATTTCAGAGACCCTCAAGTTCTGCTAACAAATTCACTGCAAAGTCTGTGGCATCTGAAGCAACAAGGGTGTGTAATTAAGCACAGCTGAGCAGGCAATCACAATTATATGGAGCGATTAGCACTCTAAAGTGTAATTAACCCCCAAGTCTAATAGAATTTGAATACACACCGATCAGCCATAACATTAAAATCACTGACAGGTGATGGGAATAACACTGATTATCTCGTTACAACTGCACATTTCAAGGGATGGGATATATTAAGCAGCAAGTGAACAGTCAGTTCTTGAAGTTGAAGTGTCGGAAGCAGGAAAAATGGGCAAGCGGATCTGACTGACTTTGACCAGGGCCAAATTGTGATGGCTAGACGACTGAGTCAGAGCATGTCCAAAATGGCAGGTCTTGTGGGGTGTTCCCGGTATGCAGTGGTTAGTACCTACCAAAAGTGGTCCAAGGAAGGACAACTGGTGAACTGGCGACAGGTTCATGGGCGCCTAAGGCACATTGATGTAAATTGCTGAAAAAGTTAATGCTGGCTATGATAGGAAGGTGTCAGAACACACAGTGAATTGCAGCTTGCTGCATAAGGGGCTGCGTAGCTGCAGACAGGTCAGAGTGCCCATGCTGACTCCTGTCAATCACTGAAAGTGGCTACAATGGACACGTGAGCATCAGAACTGGGCCATGGAGCAATGCAAGATGGTGGCCTGCTCTGATGAATCACGTTTTCTTTTACATCATTTGGATGGCCGAGTGTGTGTGCATCGATTACCTGAGGAAGAGATGGCACCAGGATGCACTAAGGGAAGAAGGCAAGCCGGTGTAGGCAATGTGATACTCTGGCCAATGTTCTGCTGGGAAACTTTGGGTCCTGGCATTCATGTGGATGCTACTTTGGCACGTACCACCTACCTAAACATTGTTGCAGACCTACAGACCTTCATAGCAATGATATTCCCTATTGGCAGTGGCCTCTTTCAGCAGGATAATGCGCCCTGCTACACTGCAAAAATTGTTCAGTAATGGTTTGAAGAACATGCCAAAGAGTTCAGGACTTGGCCTCCTCAGATCTCAATCCGATCAAGCATTTGTGGGATGTGCTCGTCAAACAAGTCCGACAGGTCAGACCTGTTTTGGTGGCACAAGGGGGACCTACACAATATTAGGCAGGTGGTTTTAATGTTATAGCTGATCGGTGTATGATTACAAATCTTAGCAAATAACAACTGTTGTTAAAAATCACTGGTTTTAAAAATTTTAAAACCTATGAAAAGTGTTGAGAAATACATCAGTTTAATGCTTACAAATTCAACATGCCAATAAGAGTTCAGCGAAAGGAAATGTAATCGTACAATTTCCCTTTTTCCTGCTTTGCCCACAGAAACTAACACCATCGCCAAGATCTTTAGGACGAGAAACAAAATATGTAAGTTTATATTTAGAATTGACAATACTTTTAAAGCCCTGTACCAGTACATTCCTATCATAAAAAGGTTGTTTGTTACTGTGGTTCTGTAAACACCAGATGACTGCTGTAGGCAGTGAGATTCACCAGGTTGCATTCTAAAGCATGCTGAGATCTTCAACAAAGTCACAGAGTAACCTTATGGGATAGTATTTGATATAAACATCTTTTCCTTCTAATCTTTTCACTGTTTCTGAATGACAAGTGGCCAGTCTGTTTTTTAGACAGAGGAAATCCTCATGCCTACACTCCATGTCAGATGAGCATTTGATCTGATTATCAAATCCTGTCCAAATAGTACTGTAGGGTATGTTCTGAGCATAAAAAAAAATATATATATATATTATCAGGTTTCCCATCATGGAATGCAAAGTCAATTGATTGGTTACTAAAAGTATTAAGTGATATGACTTTGGGCAGAAACTCTTTTTGCTGAAGGGAACTGCACCTGTGAGTAACCTGGCTGAGGGTGCCAAATATTCCATTTGGGACAATTGATCTGTTTGATGACAAAGCTTCCAAGGTTTTATGCTCAATAGTGTGAGCAGCAGTGGAATCCATGGCCTCTTAAGCCACATTTGGGCCAAAAGCAGGACTCATTGGCCTGTTTGCTGAATTCTGTGCTAGGTGGGCAGAGTCATTGGCAGAGGTGAAAATTCCATATCATAAATTCCACCCTCAGTCTCAGCTGTTTGATGTGCTATTACTGGGAACCCTCTGGGGCACTGCTCCCACATGGACTTCCACTAAAAAATATATATATATATGGAAGCTCAGTGGTGGGAAGTGGAAGCTCGGTGGTTAAGACATTGGACTTCTGATTGGAAGGTCAGAGTTCAAATCCTGCCACTGCATACACACACACACACACACATATATATATATATATATATATATATATATATATAAATCAAGCTAATCACACCAAAGTTATTGTACATCACAAAAAAATCCATAACTAAATATATTATATGTACCCTGATTCTTCTAGGCTACTTTTCATCTCCAACCCCCTGCACATGCTGAAAAAATACTGGTAAGTTTGTCCTCATCTAACCCAATCCTCATCGAAACAAAACCTGATTTTTAAGAGATGCAATGTAAGGCCTCTTTGCATACAAACACCTATTTATTGAACACATACTGAACAGTTACCCATGAGAGCTATTTTCTTAAGAAAAATTTATTCAAAAGCTCCCTGAATATTATAAAAGTGAACAGAGAATATAAACTAATTGGATTAGGTAAAAGCAACAGCATACAGATTTTGGAGAAATACACTGCATCATGGTTAATTCTCCAAGGCATTTTCAATTATTCAAATATAGCTCATGAAAACTGAGAAACTGACATGGACAAACACACACGCACACACGCACACAAATCCCTCTTGGGGAAAAAAAAGGAATTTTACAGGCTAATTGACACAGATCATTATCTAGACTTTGAGTTTGACTAGAACTTTTTTTATCTTGGATGTTATCTAACTGAAATGCATAGAATTGATTGTTACAAAATATTACATTGTAAACAAGACTTGCATAGCAATAACTTGAAATGGCTTGTGTAATTATAAAATTAAAAAGACCCACTACATTAAAATGTTTTTTTGTCCATTATTCCAGACAAAGCCTGGGGTTATAAGACCAGCCATGGTTATGTCAAGATTAGATGATGACAAAGAGAAAAGCTGTTTTTCAAATACATATCAAAAACAACAAGATAGATTCTCCACTGACCACCAGAACAAGGTAAGCCTTTAACATTCATTTTGTTTTACTTGCCTTAAACTGTATTAACTAGAGCATAAGATATTAATGAAATTGTTACTGCGATTTCAGAACTTTGTTGCTGATATTTCAGAACCGTTACTTGATAGATCAAAAACTGTTTTGCCTAAATTAATTTTGTCAAAATACAAGAATCCAAAATGAATTTTCTCTCAGGCCATAATGTGCATAGATGGTATCAAAGTTGCGTAATGATTTTTTTTCTTCACAAAACTTTTTAAAAGTTTGTTTAATACTTGTATTTTTACATTTTGTTTTTAAATTATACATGCATTAATAAACATTCAGCAGCATGGTTGCATAGCAAGTAGTTTTTGGGGCTTTGGCTCAAGGGGCTGGGTTCAAGCCTGAGCTCACGTTGCTGACTGTGCAGTTTTTCATGTTCTTCCTGTGCCTGTGTGGGTTGTTTCCTTCAGGTTCTGGTTTCTTCCAACCTCCTAAAAACATTTTAGGCTACTCTGAAGTTTCCATAATGTGTGTGTGTGTGTGTGTGTGTGTGTGTGTGTGTGGTGTCACATGTAGGCATAATCTGATTTATTACATTGTATATAATGTAATATTGTTTTTGTAATGGGTCATTCCTACAAATATTTCTATTTCTTGGTGCAACACAAGAACTTTTATGCATATCTATACATGACAACGTGCCTCTTTGTTTATTTATTTATTTTTTAGCTGAGCTAGTTTCCAATGTCCATTATTTGCACTAAACTTCCATATGAAGTCAGTCATTTTTTATTGGAATTATTATGTAACTTTACAACAAATTGCACAACAACTAATAATAATTTTTTGCCAAAAACATGTCAATTAATTTCTTTAAAAAAAAAGAAGAAGAAAAAAAAAGGTCTGTCCTCCGGGTTCCTGTATGATGCAATTTTTTTTTATCTTTTAATTTAATATTATTCCCCAACTCCCCAATCAACCTAAGCCCAAGAGATATTCAAACTAATTCAAACACACAAGAGTGATGTAGTTGAATTTCATTTGAATGTGCTGGTAATTGATGGACCTTCCCTCTGGCAGTCATGGTAGCCCACAGGGCTCTTGCCACACTGCTGGACAATCTCAGGAGCACTACAGCCTGGCCAAGGGCAGAGAGCCCCAAGAGTGCATCATGACCCTGGCCAGGAACAAGGCTGAAGTTGCTTTCTGATACTCAGCTTAATCAAATTTGCTGTTCCATTTTAAACTACTGAAGATACTGTATAATATTGCACTTGAAGCAGGCACACATATGTCTTTTTTCTTTTAAATTCCATGTGGAGTGTTGTATTTTATTTTAGTGTTGTAATAATACTTCAATGTTCAGCTTGGTGTTTGAGTCGATGTAAACATCTTGCAATAAGAATAAGACTTCCTAAAATGCCACAAGATGTTGAGGTCTCCATCATGAAAAAGAACTGACCTTCAGAATTGCTTCTGTTTCATTTGGCCTCTAAAGCTCCTCCATACTAGCCAGTTTCGTCCATATATGAAGGGGACCCAAAAATACCTGGAATTTTAATGTGGTGTGTGCACTTGGCGAGCGTACCTAAGCAATTTTACACTGAAGTGCATAGACGTATAAGGGAAAGCATCAGGAGAAAAACGTCTGGAGAAGTGGTGGAATAGACCACCTGGGAAAGCCTCAGAAATGGTAGAAACACTTGGACAAGTGTACCAGATCACAAGGAGAGTACTTTGAAGGGCATTAAAGGAGAAATGCTGTAAGTTTTTTTTTAATCACTTTTTTTTTTAACAATTCCAGAAATTCTTGGGTCTCCCCTCATATAATATACAGCTACAGTAACTATCAACTTATCACTTCCTGGAATTCCCAAATCTTTGATCTATCGGTCCCTTTCAAGTTCTGAGCTAGCGGCAAACAACAAGGAGAATGTGTGATAACTGACAACCTTTATGAACACTGCAGTGTATGTGGACTGCTTTTGAAAGATGCCCACTAACAAGAATTCTGCTGGTTATGTCTCGATATAACACTTGCTCCCATGCTATAAATCTGTGTGATCTGCCTCCCTCTTTGGAACAGCACAGACTTGATCTGGGGAGTGATGCTGTCTTCTTAGACTATTAACTTTCTGTTGGCTTAAATCCATTTTTTTTTTGCAGTCCAAGCTTAACAGACTGATTTGACTCCAATCCTTAATAACTTTGCTGTAATCTTTTTGTGTTGAAATGAAACTATCACTATTGTAAAGCTGCCAGGTAGTCTGTCAAATTAAAACCAGTCAAGATGGCATGTTAAATTATCTCCCCAAAAATTAATACATTTCAAAGGAGAGCACACCTACTCCTGTGTGTGTGTGTGTGTGTGTGTGTGTGTGTGTGTGTGTGTGTGTATGTGTATATATATATATATATATATATATATATATATATATATATATATATATATATATATATATATATATATATATATATATATATATGTCACATTAAAATATGTACTTAATATGTACTATTACATTATATTCAACTCATTCAGTCATGTTTTTATTCTATTACAATTACATTATTACAGGGAGTTTGGTCTCATTACGTAGGACATCAACAGAGTAGCTCCTTAGCAGCTAGCCAGCTACTTTAAACAAATGACACCTGTTAAACTCACCTCAACATATCTTTTACAATCATTTAACCCACCGTGGGCAATCGAAAAGTTGCTGTTGAAAACTTGCAAAACAGTTATTTCTGACCACTGTGAAGCAGGGGTACACTTTAGTGTAGTCTGGGGTGAAGATTGTTTTGTATTTTCTTTTTTCTTTTTTTTTTTGGACACTCTGCCATGACGCTAGAGTGATACTGAACTGATGGATGGACTGACGGGAGAGAGAGAGAGGTCGACTTTAAAGCCTGCCCACAGAGAAATCTGATAGGCCTAGCTAGCAGAAAGAGAGACCAATCAGGATATGCTCTTTGTCACGCTCTCGCTCCCTGCTCATACTATTAATTCTGTGGTCTCTCACTTGCTCTCAAAAAAATATATATATATATTTCCAGGATATTTTACATAATTTGCGGCTGTCAAAGAGCTGCTGTCACTATACAGGAGCCTCCTGGAACTTCCGGAAGAAGTGGGATGTTTGTTTATATTGTTATTTATTTTTTATTTATTTTATTTTTTATCTTTCTTTTCATGTTATACATGACGCGGACTCGACCGTATTCGGAAAAATTACAGAGTTCGTGTTAAGTTCGAGTACAAATTTACCAGAGTGTGCGACAAGTCCGAATTCATTCATAATTAGACTCGAGTCCAAGTCTGGGATCGAGTAACCCATCTCCACCACTTACTGTACAGTAGTCATTGTATTGTTGTTTTCAGCTTTCAGTGAGCTTTTTAATGGAGTAGGCATCACTAAATGCAAATCAGCTGAGCCAAGAACATGCTTGGTTAGTTTTGAGTGAACATGAGAATGAAAATCAGTGTTACAGAAACTTTTATAAATCTGGTAGGAAAAGTTTGGTTTGGCCTCAGAAAACATTTACACACAACATTATTCAACAAAATTATTACTGAGGCCTAATGAATCCAGGAAATTCTATATCTATCTAAGCCTATAATAATTACTATGACATGATGTTTCTTCATTGTAATGTATTGACATGGTGTGTTGTTACCTGTTACCTGTATGGAAATTCACTGAAACCAAACACAGTGGAGACAAGTAGACATAAGTGCTAGATTCTTTATGACAAACCAAATCAACAAGCAGGCAAAGCACGTAATTAAACAGGCAGGGATCAATGCACAAGCAAACAGTGCAATACAGCTAAATTTGAATGAGAGTCCAAAACAAACAAGACCCATAGAAACGATGCAGGATAGAAGACTCAGAGATTGGAGACACAACATGGATTGACAAAGCATTAAAATGGTAGAGGGTGAGTGATGGGGTAACAATGAAAAGTGTGTGTGTGTGTGTGTGTGTGTGTGTGTGTGTGTTTGTAGGAAGGTGAACATGAGAGTGACAAAGGCTGCGTCCGAAATCGCATACTATGACAGTACGTACTGCATTGCAGTTGAAACAGTACGTACTAATCAGTATGTGATTGTATTATGACTACAATCCTGGACATACTACATCTGCCATGTTACCATTGTTATGTGACCTTCCTGTGACTGTCACAGCTCAGTCAGATCAGAACTCAAATTCCCAAGATACAACACTCACTTCTCATGCACGCATACGCTCACCATCCCCGGAGTTCTGATCAGACACACCTGGCACCAATCACACACACACACTCTCACCGCTAGTACTTAGGGAAGTCATTCACCCAGAATCGATGCGAAGTATACACTCAGTCAACTCGTTTCTCTGCGATACCAAACCGTTCTAGCTAGTTTATCTTCTTGTGATCCGCGACCCTTGTTTCCAGTTTCGACTACGCTCTCTGCCTGACCCCGTTTGTGTTGTTCGTCCGATCGCTTGACCTTTGCCTGTCTTACGGCTACGTTTCTTGTACTTCCCGATACCACGCTCTACACCTGCCGCCCGCTCCTGCTTCCATGCCGATTCGAGGTTCGTGACAGAATACTTCGCCTTCCAATGGAAGCAGCGGGAGATCCCCGTTGGCCGCAAGCCATCGAGGGACATGGCCGGATGATTAGTGACCATGATCACCATCTCGCAAACCTGACTGAGCAGGTAGCTCGGCTAAACCAAGCCCCGCAGCTTTCTACGGCACCGACCACATGCTTACCTCCCACTCCAGCGCCGGAGAAGTACGACGGAGATCCGGCACGTTGCCGAGGTTTTTTACTCCAGTGCTCCCTGTTTTTTTCCACGTACCCAGACATGACGGAGAATCGGAAAATAATCCACTTCATGGAACTCTTAACCGGGAGAGCTCTCCTCTGGGCCACCGCGGAATGGGAACAGGAAGGGAACGTCATCAGCACGTATGATCAGCTGACATCACGCTTCCACACTGTATTCGATCATTCTCCAGACAACCGGCAGACTGGGGAGGAATTATTATCCTTGACGCAGGGATCATGTTGTGTGGCGGATTACGCTCTTGAATTTCGTACTGTGGCCGGATGGAATCAACCCGCTCTAAAGACTATGTTTCGCCGGGGATTAAATGCCGATATCGTAACGGAGCTGGCGTGCCGCGATGATCAGCTGACTCTCGATTCACTCATACGCCTGGATCGTTTACTACGGAGCTGCCGCTCCATACGCAGCGAGGCGGAAGCACCAGCATCTGAGAGCCCTAGTGAACCCATGCAGCTGGGACAGACTCGGGTGAGCATGCAGGAGAGAGAACGACGGCGCCGTGAACATTGTTGTTTCTACTGCGGCGAGAGGGGCCACTTCGTGCAACAATGCCCTCTCAAACAGTGCTCTACCCGAGGGGAAACCAAAACTGCCAAACAACCTCAGCCAGGGGTGAGTTTAGAACCCATTGCCCAGTACTCAGTTCAGTCTGCGTTCGTATTACCAGTGATATTAGAATACTCAAGCGTTTCCTGTGTTTTGGAGGCGGTGATCGATTCTGGAGCGGCGGGGAACTTCATTGACCAAGAGACCGTACTCCAATATAACATCCCCGTTCGTCCGCTCAGCACCCCCCGCCGTGTCCAAGCCATAGATGGAGCCCCCATTGGAGATGGTTTAATCACCCAATGCACTGAACCCATTAATCTCCGAACCAGCGCCCTTCATCAGGAGAAAATTACGTTCCATGTCATTGTGACGGCATGGCATCCAGTGGTTCTCGGTCTTCCTTGGCTCGAACATCACAACCCACAAATTTCATGGAATCAAAGGGAGATCACTCGCTGGTCAGCTCACTGCATCAATCACTGTCTCCAAGTCCCTGTGATCTCCGTAGCATCCACATCCGTTGAGAGCCCTGACAAGGTGGACAACGTTCTGATCCCCAGTGTTTACCACGACCTCATGGAAGTATTCAGTAAGAAGAAGGCTAGTGGATTACCTCCTCATCAAGATTACGACTGCGCAATCGATTTGCTTCCAGGCACTACACCACCACGAGGGAGAGTCTATCCGTTAACAGTAACTGAACAAAAAGCCATGGAGGAGTATATTCAGGAAGCGTTGCACCAAGGTTATATACGACCATCTACTTCTCCAGCATCCGCGGGGTTTTTCTTCGTAGAGAAAAAGGGAGGAGGTTTACGACCATGTATCGACTACCGAGGACTAAACCGGTGTTGCGTCAAGTACCGTTACCCACTACTTCTAGTACCAGCCGCTCTGGAACAATTGCGCAGCGCCACCATCTTCACGAAGCTGGACTTACGCAGTGCATACAACTTGGTGCGGATTCGGGAAGGAGATGAATGGAAGACTGGGTTCAGCACAACTTCAGGTCACTATGAGTATCAGGTCATGCCGTATGGGCTTTCCAACGCTCCCTCGGTCTTCCAATGTCTAATCAACGACGTGTTGCGTGACATGCTGGGATGCCATGTGATCGCCTACATAGACGACATTCTAATATATTCTGACTCCTGGGAGGAACATGTTCACCACGTCCGCCAAGTTCTACAACGACTGCTCCGTCATCAGTTATATGTCAAAGCTGAGAAATGTGAATTTCATAAAACCACCATTGCGTTTCTGGGATATATCATCAGCCCCGAGGGGATCTCCATGGACCAAGAAAAGGTCCAGGCAGTAGTAAACTGGCCCCCACCCACGACGATTAAGGAACTACAGAGGTTTCTGGGGTTCGCGAACTTCTACCGAAGGTTTATTCGAAATTTCAGTGCCATCGCCAACCCCCTCACATCCCTGCTAAAGGGGAAACCCAAACGTCTATCATGGAATCCAACCACCCAAACCGCCTTTGACAAGCTCAAGAAAGCCTTCACTACTGCACCTATCATCAAACATCCGGACCCATCCAGACCATTTATAGTGGAGGTGGACGCGTCAGAAACCGGGGTAGGAGCCATTTTATCCCAGCGATTCGGAGAGAAGCCAAAGCTCCATCCGGTGGCGTTCTTCTCGCGAAAGCTTTCCCCCGCTGAGAGAAACTACGATGTGGGAAATCGTGAACTCTTGGCAATTAAGTTAGCGCTGGAGGAGTGGAGACACTGGTTAGAGGGGGCTACACATCCCTTTGTCATCTTCACAGACCATAAGAACCTGGAGTACCTTCGCACTGTAAAGCGACTCACACCCCGCCAGGCCCGATGGGCCCTGTTCTTCACCAGATTTCACTTCACGTTATCCTACAGACCAGGGTCCAAGAACATAAAAGCTGACGCCCTGTCTCGTCTCGACCCCACAGAACGTGTCAACGAGCATGAAGAGTATATCATCCATCCATCATGTATTATCAATGCACTAGAGTGGGATCTGGACCAGGAGCTAGAGCAGATTCCCCAGTCACAAGTACCCGTAAAGTGTCCCCCGAACAAACTATTTGTACCCGAAGAGTACCGCCAAGAACTCATCATCTGGGCACACACGGTACTCGGTACAGGGCATCCAGGGGCACAGCGCACATACCATCTCCTAAAGGAGAAGTACTGGTGGTCCAATATGGAGAGAGATATACACAAGGTGGTGACATCCTGTTCACCTTGCGCACAGAATAAGGTACCTCGGACCCTCCCAGCTGGGAGGCTCAAGCCTTTACCCATACCCGAACGCCCATGGTCACACACATCCGTAGACTTCATAACGGATTTGCCAAGATCCCAAGGAAATACCACAGTTCTAGTCACAGTGGACCGGTTTTCCAAGTCCGTACGTTTCATTCCATTAGCTGCTCTCCCCACTGCCTTCGTGACAGCCGAACTTCTATTCCAGCATGTGTTCAGATATTTCGGCATTCCGGAGGAGATTGTCAGTGACAGGGGCCCGCAGTTTACTTCCAGAGTGTGGTCCAGCTTCATGACCAAGATGGGAGTAACAGTGAATCTCACCTACGGATATCACCCACAAGCCAATGGACAAGTTGAACGAATCAATCAGGAACTAGGGCGATTCCTCCGTACTTTCTGTGCCAATAACCCAGAGGATTGGAGCAAGTTTTTGCCATGGGCCGAGTACGCCCAGAACTCACTACGTCATTCGGCTACCAATCTCACTCCTTTCCAGTGCGTACTAGGTTACCATCCTCCACTGTTCCCGTGGAACTTGACTCCCACCGCAGCTCCTGCCGTTGACCAATGGTTTGAACGTAGCGAGCGTGTCTGGGCCGACACCCACCGACGCCTGAAAGAGACCACAGACACATACAAGCGCAAAGCAGATCGCCGCCGCAAAGAACACCCTAATTACCAAGAACATCCTCAAATCCAGACACAGGAGAGGCAAGCTGGAGTATTTGGTCGAGTGGGAGGGTTATGGACCTGAGGAACAATGCTGGGTTCCCAAGCAGGATATACTGGATCCACAGCTTACTAAAGACTTTCACGCAACTTATCCTGATCTCCCTGGTCCACGACCCCGGGGGAGGCCAAGAAAGAACTCGGCTCCCAGCGTGAGCCCTTTGGGGGGGGTTCTGTCACAGCTCAGTCAGATCACAACTTAAATTCCCAAGATACAACACTCACTTCTCATGCACGCATACGCTCACCATCCCCGGAGTTCTGATCAGACACACCTGGCACCAATCACACACACACACACTCTCACCGCTAGTACTTAGGGAAGTCATTCACCCAGAATCGATGCGAAGTATACGCTCAGTCAACTCGTTTCTCTGCGATACCAAGCCGTTCTAGCTAGTTTATCTTCTTGTGATCCTCGACCCTTGTTTCCAGTTTCAACTACGCTCTCTGCCTGACCCCGTTTGTGTTGTTCGTCCGATCGCTTGACCTTTGCCTGTCTTACGACTACGTTTCTTGTACTTCCCGATACCACGCTCTACACCTGCCGCCCGCTCCTGCTTCCGTGCCGATTCGAGGTTCATGACAGTGACCTTCATGTGAAATCTTAAACAAGTTAACAATTTATTTGGGTATTGTTAAACAAGTCCTGTTTAACCAAGGTTTAATACTTAAAAAGATCCGACGCTGTCTTCTGCGTTTTTCTTTCTGAGCTTGCCAGCACCTGTCCCATTGCATCATGGGATTGTTTGACTCACGTAGTGTGCATCAGTTGCATACCTCCAAATCTCGCCGGAAGCAGTACACCCTCACCTACTGATAATTCGGACTTACTACCCCGCTGGCATACTGCTTTTCGCCTACTATATAGTAGGTAAGTATTCGGTTTCGGACGCGGCCAAAGTCCAGACTGAAGTGTTAGCGGATTCAGGAGTCAGACGGATCCTGGTGTGACATTAATACATACAACACACTTTCTGACAAATTTCTTCAAATGTGAAACATCATAAACCAACTGGGAGCTGTTTTGGGGTTTTCTATACTTCTCCTTATTGAATTAATATCAATCATTTTGAATGTTGCCAATGTGCAGAGCTATGATTCAATAGTTTTATTTATTTATTTATTTACACATGATCAAAAACTCATGCAAGTTAGCAAGTAAAGAACCCAACTTAATAATCTATGCCCTGCAATAACGTACACCTCTGCATCACATAGCATCTAATGGAAAATGCTGATATACTGTCAGATTTTACATTATTCTTTTTCCTTCCTTCTTATATCTAGTCCATATTTTGAGCTTGCATTCTGATGTGGCTGTCTGCTTTTATGTATATCCGAATTGTCTCCTTCCTGGTGTATATCTGCACATCAAAACCTTTGTTCTTGCTTCAATGCGACTGTTGAAATTGGTCAGGTTCAATCCATTGGGATTTTGGCAACAAAAAAAAACCTTTGTGAATTGAGAAAAAATGAAGAACACTGACGTAATTCATTATTTTATAATAATAAGTTTCGACCATAAGCAGCGTTGTCTGCATGATTAGAATACTAGGACTATTTTAGGGCTATTTTAGCAGGTTTTTTCGTAATACGGATTTTGTGTTGTAATGGCACCTTCAGGGAAATTATCTTGTATTAGATAGGAGCTGGATAGAGTGCTGTAAGAGATTACCGAGTATTTGATATACAGTGCATCCGGAAAGTATTCACAGCGCTTTACTTTTTCCACATTTGGTTATGTTACAGCCTTATTCCAAAATGGATTAAATTCATTATTTTCCTCAAAATTCTACAAACAATACCCCATAATGACAACGTGAAAGAAGTTTGTTTGAAATCTTTACAAATTTATTAAAAATAAAAAACAAAAAAAGCACATGTACATAAGTATTCACAGCCTTTGCTCAATACTTTGTTGAAGCACCTTTGGCACCAATTACAGCCTCAAGTCTTTTTGAGTATGATGCTACAAGCTTGGCACACTTGTTCTTGGGCAGTTTCTCCCATTCTTCTTTGCAGGACCTCTCAAGATCCATCAGGTTGGATGGGGAGCGTCGGTGCACAGCCATTTTCAGATCTCTCCAGAGATGTTCAATCGGGTTCAAGTCTGGACTCTGGCTGGGCCACTGAAGGACATTCACAGAGTTGTCCTGTAGCCACTCCTTTGTTATCTTGGCTGTGTGCTTCGGGTCGTTGTCCTGTTGGAAGATGAACCTTCATCCCAGTCTGAGGTCCAGAGCGCTCTGGAGCAGGTTTTCATCAAGGATGTCTCTGTACATTGCTGCATTCATCTTTCCCTCGATCCTGACTAGTCTCCCAGTTCATCCCCACAGCATGATGCTGCCACCACCGTGCTTCACTGTAGGGATGGTATTGGCCAGGTGATGACTGGTGCCTGGTTTCCTCCAGACATGACGCTTGCCATTCAGGCCAAAGAGTTCAATCTTTGTTTCATCAGACCAGAGAATTTTGTTTCTCATGGTCTGAGAGTCCTCCAGGCGGGCTGTCATATACCTTTTACTGAGGAGTGGCTTTCGTCTGGCCACTCAACCATTCAGGCCTGATTGGTGGAGTGCTGTAGAGATGGTTCTTTTTCTGGAATGTTCTCCTCTCTCCACAGAGACACGCTGGAGCTTTGTCAGAGTGACCATCGGGTTTTTGGTCACCTCCCTGACTAAGGCCCTTCTCCCCCGATCGTTCAGTTTGGCCGGGCGGTCAGCTCTAGGAAGAGTCCTGCTGGTTCCAAACTTCTTCCATTTACGGATGATGGAGGCCACTGTGCTTATTGGGACCTTCAATGCTGCAGAAATGTTTCTGTACCCTTCCCCAGATCTGTGTCTCGGAGGTCTACAGACAATTCCTTGGACGTCATGGCTTGGTTTGTGCTCTGACATGCATTGTTAACTGTGGGACCTTATATAGACAGGTGTGTGGCTTTCCAAATCATGTCCAATCAACTGAATTTACCACAGGTAGACTCCAATTGAGTTGTAGAAACATCTCAAGTATGATCAGTGAAAACAGGATGCACCTGAGCTCAATTTTGAGTATCATGGCAAAGGCTGTGAATACTTATGTACATGTGCTTTTTTTTGTTTTTTATTTTTAATAAATTTGTAAAGATTTCAAACAAGCTTCTTTCACGTTGTCATTATGGGGTATTGTTTGTAGAATTTTGAGGAAAATAATGAATTTAATCCATTTTGGAATAAGGCTGTAACATAACAAAATGTGGGAAAAGTGAAGTGCTGTGAATCCTTTCCGGATGCACTGTATAATGAGTATTTTTAAAAGCTAAT
Source organism: Ictalurus furcatus (assembly GCF_023375685.1). NCBI lineage: Eukaryota > Metazoa > Chordata > Actinopteri > Siluriformes > Ictaluridae > Ictalurus > Ictalurus furcatus. The sequence continues at coordinate 6,930,258 of NC_071257.1, read as the reverse complement.
AATGTCTGTGATCATTGTGGTTTCAACCGCTGCATGTGCTAAAGGAAGTTGATTTATGAAATCTGTTCAGTGATCCTATGGAAGATGTTTTCTCCATTAGTGGTCTGATATTTGACAATTCTAAGCAAATATTTGCAGAAAAAAAATTGCTTTCCTCTTAGTACATTTTTTCAAACTGCAGATTTCTGCAGAGTGTCTGCCACTTGGTCACAATGAGCCCCAGTGAAAGCATTCCATTTGGGCCCTACTCACGTTGCCTTTCCAAATATTGAAAGCTCGTGCATACATGGAAAGATCTGCATGTGTATACTCCCACACCTTTAATAAACCAGCAGTAACCTGGTTGCCTTGTTATGGCCAGTAGTACTATGTACACCTGCTTAACATGACCGAACACTCTCATAGCAAAGCAGAAAACATGCAACTAAGCAACAAATAATTCGCATATATAAACAAATAATGGCATTTGCACCTAGTGCAATATTTTGCATCTGTTGCCTTATTTCAAAGCTTTTTTTAAAAAAAAATAAAAACAGAAAAAACATAGCACTATATTCAAATACTGGCACAGCAGCCAAGACTAAATAACAGCAAAGCCAGTTAGGCTGCTCACTCATTTGAATGCCATTCAGTGGGCTTTCCTTTCACTAAAAGTCCATCCATCCATCCATCCATCCTTTTCTGTACCGCTTATCCTACCCAGGGTCATGGGGGAACTGGGGTGCCAACCCATTACAGGGCTCACTCACACACATTCAGAAAATTTGTAAATGCCAATCAGCCTACAGTGCTTGTCTTTGGACTAGGGGAGGAAACCTGAGTACCCGGAGGAAACCCCTGAAGCATGGGGAGAGCAGACAAACTCTGCGCACACAGGGCAGAGACAGGATTCGAACCCCCAGCCAAAGAGGTGCAAATCAACATGTGCTAAGTCACTTTAATAAATAATTTGTTGTACTCTTTCAGTGGGAGGGATGGTATACTCTGTCTCTCCTGTCAATCACAGTGACACTAGAAAATTGTGGGCATCTATGAGCCCACAATGTATACAGAAGAGTGCAGATTTTCTGCGTTTTTCCGCCGGGTGTGTTACGCTGCACTGTGAGGCAGCATGAGCAGCAGTTCGAAAATATGCATTTGGCTACCTTCCTATGTTTTGGACATAGCACATTTTAGCCTTCATGCTCCCTGGTTGGCTGCTGTCATATGACAGGAGCGAGCTGGCTGGTGGGTGGAAATTGGCAGATGACCAAATTGGGGAGAAAAAAGGGTATCGTTGAAAAATAGAAGTTATGATGCCTTATGATTTATGATTTATCAGCCAGAGGAGGAAGACAAGAAACGAGAAGGGAAAAAACAATAATAATAAAAAAACATAGGAGCTTTCTTTTTCCTCTCTTTTTTGGTTTTGGGTGCCACTCATAATCTCATAATCAAATGGCATTCTGATACTTATGCCAAGTAGGATGGTAGACTGAAACAAATCATTTCACACAAAACAAAAATAAAGCAATATAACTGGACCAAATAATTACTGACTTCAAAATCACTTGAAATTAGGCGTATGCTATTGGATCTAATGAGTGTTTCCCAGACCTCCCCCTAAACCATGGATAATCTTTCAAATTCAACATTTGATAATGCACAAAAAAGTTGCAATGCATTAGGTATAATGGAAAAGTACACGTTAACCATGAAGTTGATTAATGTGGTGTTTCTTGCGTACGTATAAAATACAGAAGGAGTGAGCCAGAGTGGTTAAATGGAGTCATTTAACTGCTGGATAGTGCCATTATTCACACTTCCATTGTTCAGAGTGAGCAATTAGAGGCACATTGGTATCAGCACCCGGGCCCACCTGGGTCGCAGGCCCTGCACTGCACCACACTTGTTCTGCTCCTGGTTTTGGTTAAATGCTGAATAATGATCCTTTCATGCAGTTTATATAAAGCTTTAATTTTTCTCCCAATATTTACATGGTATAATCAGAATATGTCATGCCACTAAATGGGAAAATCAGCCTCCACTCGATTTAGCAGATGCAGAATTTAAAGCCAAAATGATGAAATTTGTTTGTGTAAATCCATGGCTTTTTCAACATTATCCCCAATCCTGAATAGGCACATACTGGTGATGTCACACAGCCAAGGTGATTAAACACTGGTTGAAGTAAATAAGAGGGAAGAGCTTTTACAGACAATTCATGAGATGGCAGTACTACAAGCGTGTATCTTGGTTCTCTAAGTGGCAAGCTTTTAAGAGCTGGCCTCCACCACGAAACATGTTTTGATATCTTAATCACTGTGTTTATCTGTAAAGGCATTTTACGCAAACTGTAGGCAGTAAGTCATAACATTGCCAGAAAGATTGTTGTCAGTGAGGGAAAACGCAACTGTAAATGCATTTTATTTCGAGCCAGATAGACATAAACTCTGTCAGCATGTTGTTTTAAAACCACTCTACAGACTTTGTGTCATTCATTCCCTTGGTAATTTTATGACTGTGCTGATAGATGGTCTTTTGAGAAAGAAGAAGAGCTATGCTTACAAATGTCCTTCCACCTTCAGGATCTCATGCCAAGCCCAATAAAATGTAAATTAGCACAGACAATTTGATGTTTGTTATTAACTGAAATGTGTTTCTTCTCTACAATATCAACAATGATATCTCGATTAAATTTGCTATGTGCCATGGAAACAAAATGAAATGCTCATACATTTGGCATACTTCCCAATCTAATGCATTAATGTAGCATGTTTACTTACATTCAGGATGTTTGTCAAACCTAAAATGCATAATTTGTTGTACTATGGTAATTGTTGGCAGATGTTCCAATAATATCCTCCTACAATTACCTGTACTGTTTTCTCTAACAGGATGTTTTGCTCTTGTCCAAAAGTCTTAGCCAAAGTTAGTAGATAAATGGATAAATAAATGAAAAAGCATCTACTCGCAAAGCCTTGCCTCACATTTTTCATCACTTTCCTGTATTAATTTGGATCACTGCCCTAAGCATAAAGACTGAGTTGCAAGCCAGACTTTGAGAGTGCTTTGATCCTTAATTTATTCTGCTGGGAGAAACAGAGGAAAGGGGTTTCGTTTCTTAAAGGCAATGGATTCTTGAATAGCCAAGCATCAGATATTCACAAGTTAAAAAAAAATGCACTAAAAGTATTAGGCACCATTAAATATTTTTTAAACATGCCTATTTTGTGTCTGAATTATTGTGTCAGTCAAAAGAAAAAAATAGCTTTCCAAATGTTTTTGTTTTTTCAAAAAGAATTTAGTGTTACAGAGAATGGTTAAATAACTGACTATATTAAGTAATAGATAGTGTTACTTACGCAAACGTATTGCCTAATGAAGTGGATGGTGTGTGTGTGTGTGTGTGTAGGATCAGCATGACTGTAACCACAGGTGTTCCATTAAGTACCTAAATCTATTTAAGGACTTATTCATTGTCCATGGATACCCTGTGATTCAAACACTGTGTTTTTGCACAACACCAAGCTTACCCACAACCTTATTTCTCCTGGAGTGACCCGTATCTACGTACTACTGTTGTTATTAGACTGTCTTTTTCATTTATTCATTCATTTTCACTAACAAACTCTGAGCATGAAGACACCCTGGCTGGAACACCAGTCCATCCCAGATTAAACAGGCCTGTCATTGATCTATCAGAGCACTAGGCTTAGAGTGAATATAAAAACTTGAGTATGCTGACTTGTGCTCTAGTGTTCCCGGGATATGCTTTGGATCCACCATGACCCTTACCTGGATAAAGTGGGTACTGAAGATGAATGAATGACATTTAAATAAAAGAAAAACTTAAAGGAACCACTACCTTTCCCCGTTCATACCTTTCTTTAATAGCTGCACACTGATTGTGGTTCATTTAGAACAGAGGTTAATTGTAATTTTTCATATAATTACATTTTATGAGCACTATTTAATTACTCATTTCCTTGGTCTATTTGTATCCTCATCTCACTCCCTGTGCTGTAATGAATGTTATTAACTGAAAATCAGATGAACCACACTGAACTATCCTGCTTAACATATGTATTGGCCACCAAAGGGATGTGTGTGTGTGTGTGTGCACTCATATTTGTATATCTTGGTGGTGACCAAACATCCCTAAGGATAGGAATACCTGACGTCTGATCTTGTGGGGACATGTGGCTGGTCCCCAGGAGGTAACCTACCTTTTTTATTTTTTAAAGAAGGACACTAAGATAAACGTGTGTGTGTGTGTGTGTGTGTGTGTGTGTGATTGACAAGCCTTAGTTCATGTCTTTGAGTGCCCTCAAGTGAGGCTGTCTGTTCACTGATTGCGTATAATAAATCTTTCTCTCCTGCTGAACCTTTTGTTCTGTTTAACAAACACGCTACACGCACGTAGGTGTCACTGAATGAACTTTCATCCCCAATTATATCTATAGATTATGAATTCCAATGAACAATGACCAATGATGAAATGGGTCGTGCGTATAGCTTTTCATTACTGTTATATTTTTAACTATAAATGTTATCTATAGGAATTTTAATAGTAATTATTATGTTGTCATGCTGTTAAGAGAGAACTTGGAGACCTGATACAGTATAAGTTCTATACTGCACTAATACTGCTTCATTGACACAAGAAATAAAACGGTAACGTTTACATTTACAATAAATGATATTTATTTCTGGGTGCACCGTGGGTTAGTGGTTAGCACGTTTGCCTCACACTTCCAGGGTCGGGGGTTCGATTCCCACCGTGGCCCTGTGTGTGTGGAGTTTGCTTGTTCTCCCCGTGCTGCGGGGGTTTCCTCCGGGTACTCTGGTTTCCAGTCCAAAGACATGCATGGTAGGCTGATTGGCATGTCCAAATTGTCCAGGGTGTACCCTGCCTTGTGCCTGATGCTTCCTGGGATAGGTTTCCCTGTGACCCTGAAGGAAGGATAAGTGGTATAGAAGATGGATGGATGGATATTTATTTCTAATTATTCAAGACTTTCTTGACAACTGAGCACAGCTGGCTGAAACTGATACATCTTTTCTGGAGAAAGTTTTAGGTCTACATTCAAACCAACTTTATTTGAGCCTCAATGTTTGTCCTAAGAGGCAATCGATCGTGAGTGGCACTTCAGTAATTACTTACTGACTAACAGAGCACCATCGATAGGTTTTCTTAAGTAATCAAAAACTGTTGAGTCTGCATCCCAAATACTGATTGTTGACGTTTCATCAATAACATCAGGCCTTGCTTTACAGATTGCCAGCAGTACGTTGTCCACAAAGGATGAGCCTCATGGAAGAGGAGATTTGGAAGGGGAGAAGGATTCCTCTGAAGTACGTGAGAAGTGTATGTCAAGCTCAACACTTGTGAAGAATCAGGCCAGGGAATACAGCACTCCATCGCCAAGAGGCATGTCTCTATAACGTGTCCCCACCACTGTAAAGCCCATGAAGGGTGAAAATGGAAACCAATGATAGTAATATTGAAGTGTTCACACAGAATGTGTTAGACAAAGAAAGAAAGAAAGAAAGAAAGGAAGGAAGTACGAAATGTAACCTCTGGCATTGTGTAATCGCACAGTTCAATATCATTGTTATTTGGAAATGTGATTTTAATGTAATATTTCTGTTTATTAAGTAAGCAAGAAACGCATGTCACTTTTTAAAGGCTGTTATATCGCAATGCATTTATGAGGATCAGAGAATTTAGAAACTGTTTTGTACTATTTGCTTTCTTCAGCCTTTTTCCTACCATCTAATTTCTTCGGCTTTTGTTTCTACACAGCTGCTCTATTTAGTACTTTACTGCGGTGTTCTCCAAATCTGTCCTTAGGGCCCCCAAATGGTCCACAGTTTGCTCTCTCACAGATCCTTACACACTTGTTGCAAGGATGGAGTGCTCTTGAGAGTTTGTTGTTGTTTGTGTTTGGAATGGGAAGAGAGCAAAACGTGGACCGTTTAATGGAAGCCCCAAGAATCCAAGGATTTGAGAAAGACTGCATTATTGCATACATATAGAAGGAATCCCTGCATAAAACTGTATGTATTTTCTAACTCCTTACTTTCCAGCATTATTTTATGGTATGTGTAAATTATTTGTCCTGTATTCTGACATTTTTTTTTTTAAATGGCTTGTAATAATGTATATATTAAATTTGATGAATTTGCTGATTTAACACTTTCAAGCATTGAAAGGAACACATACACACAGGCAAGAAAAAGTATGTGAACCTTTTGGAATTTCATGGTTTTCTGAATAAATTTGTCATAAAATGTGATCTGATCTTCATCTAAGTCAAGGGAATTGACAAATGTAATTTGCCTAAAATAATAACACAAAATAAATTCTGATCCCTCATGTCTTTATTGAACACACTCATTCAACATTCAAAATGGCAGTGGAAAAAGTAAGTGAACCCTTACAATTAATAACTGGTTGACCCCCCCCTTGGCAGCAATAACCTCAACCAGGTACTTCTGTGAGGTTAGCTAGCTGTGGATCAGACCTGCACATCGTTCAGGAGGAATTTTAGCCCATTCATCCTGGCAGAACTGCTTTAGCTCTGTCATATTCTTTGGACGTCTCATGCGTATGGCTCTCAAGTCATTCCATAGCATCTCTATTGGGTTGAGGTCTGGGCTCTGACTTGGCCACTCCAAAAGGCAGATTTTGTTTTTCTGAAGCCATTTTGTTGTGGACTTACTCCGGTGTATTGGGTCGTTGTCCTGTTGCATCACTCAACTTCTACACAGTTTCAGCTGACGTACAGACATTCTCACATTATCCTGAAGAATTGTCTGATATACTTGGGAATTCATTTACCCCTCAATGACTGCAAGCTGGCCAGGCCCTGATGCAGCAAAGCAGGCCCAAATCATGATGTTTCCTCCACCATACTTTACAGTTGGGATGATGATTTCATGATGATATGCCGTGCCCTTTCTATGCCAGATGTAGTGCTGTGTGGTTTTTCCCAAATAGTCCAATCTTAGTTTCATCAGTCCACAAAACATTTTGCCAGTACCGCTGTGGAGTGTCAATGTGCTCTTTTGCAAACTTCAGGCATGCAGTAATGTTCTTTTTAGTAAGCAGTGGCTTCCTTCGTGGTGTCCTGCCGTAGATATCCTGCTTGTTCAATGTTTTACGTATTGTAGACTAATGTTCAGAGATGTTAGCCAGTTCCAATGATGCCTTCAAATCTTTGGCTGTCATTCAGCGTTGTTTCTTTACCTCATTGATGAGTCTTCGTTGTGCTCTTGGTGTCATTTTGACTGGGCGTCCACTTCTTGGTAGAGTAGCAACAGTCCCAGAGTGTCTCCATTTGTAGAATGTTTGCCTAACTGAAGACTGGTGAATTTCTAAAGTCTTTAAAATCACTTTGTAACCCTTGCCAGCTTTATGTAAATCAACAATTCTTGATCGTGGATCCTCTGAAAGCTCTTTTTGGCGAGGCATGGCTCACATAAGCGTGTGCTTCTTGTGCAGAGCAAACTCCAAAAGTTTGAGGGGTTTTTTCAGGCAAAGTAGCTGTAGTCCACACCTCCAAACTCATTTTCTTAACGAGACTCCAGGTGTGCTAAAACCTGACTCCAATTAACTTTTTTCAGGTCATTAACTCAAGGGTTCACATACTTTTTCCACAGGCACTATGAGGTTTTTTGGTTTTTGTCAATAAAGACATGAAAGATCAGAATTTATTTTGTGTTATTATTTTAGACACATTATTATTTGTCGATACCCTTGACTTAGATGAAGATCAGATCACATTTTATGACAAATTTATTCAGAAAACCATGAAATTCCAAAAGGTTCACAAACTTTTTCTTGCCACTGTATATACAGAATGTATATGCTGTAAAATTAATTCCCAAAAACATACATCCAGAAGAATTTCTCCTATTTGTGATATTTTTAGATTTTTAACTACACTGTAAAACTGCACACTGTAGTTCATTTAATTAAAAAAAAAACTTGAGGAAACTAATTACCTCAATTTCTTTAAGACAAATACACTTAAATATAACAAAAATTTAAGTAAAACTTTGTAATTTAAAATTATTTTTTGTTATATTTAAGTGTATTTGGCTTAAAGAAATTGATTCATCAACTTAGAAAATTTTGAGGTAATTAGTTACTATAGCTTCAAGAACTCTTTGTGCATTTGGAAACATACAGTTGAGGTCATAAGCTTGCATGTACATTGCAGAAGGCAACACAATACATTAAGAGCCAGGGGGTGTAAAATATTGAACAGGATGATTGGTGTAACTTGTTATTATTTTGTTTAAATATCTTACTTTTTTCATTTAGTACTTCCCTTCAAAAGCTACATGAGATATTTACATGTTTCCCAGAAGACAAAATAATAGCAATTGACACCTGTCATATCACTGCTAACCAGGGATTAGCGTATTCCCAGAATACACCTCAGCCTACTAACATGGCTGCCATGGACTACAACTCCCAACCCAGTACACACAATCACTGAAGTTCTAACCCCCCCTCACACACAGACACACACACCACCCTTTATAAGGAACTTTTCATTCACAAAGACTTTTCGAAGTATATGTTCAGAGGTTTTTGTTTCTGTCAAATCAAGCTGTTTTTTTTTATTATTATTTATTATTGTGTCTTTGTTTTTTGGGTTTTTTTTGGTATTCTGTCTATTCTCGACTCCACTTTACTGCACATCCTAATCCAGTCTGATTATCTGATCACCTGACCCTTGCCTGATTACTGTTCATGCTTTTGCTCGACAATTTGGTTTTTGATATCTCATTAAAGTTGCCTTACCTGCAATTGTGTCCGTCTGATCCTCCATTACATGACAACACCAATCAACCCCCCCCCCAAGCGTATCGTGTTCTTGATAATCAGTGCATGTTTGCACCTTTTGTAATAGTTGTGTACGAGTCCCTCAGTTGTCCTCGGTGTGCAAAGATGGATCTCAACATCATATAGCCGCTGTTAGAAAGGGGTCAAATAATAAAAAAAATGAAAAGATCCTACCGAAGAACTGTGGGTGGTTTAACTGCTCAGGACAAACAAGGGACTCGTGAACAACTATCACAAAACATAAATACAGTCATGGATCATCCAGGATTGATTAAGAATCAAGCGTGTGTAAACTTTTGAACTGGTTCACTTGAGTAAATTCAGTTATTATTGTGTCTTGTGTCCAATATGTGAGCATCTGTTATGTGAAATAGCTTATTCAGGGCAGCACTAAACAAAATAAAAAAAACAAAATGCAATTTTTATGATCTCTTATTTAAAAAAGAAATGAACATTTTACAGATTCTGCGAGGCGTATATAAATTTATGACCTCAACTGTAGGATATATCCCCTTTTCACTTTTCACTAGCCTTCTTGCTAGTATGTATTCAGCATGTATCTGATATATTTGCCACCATTAAGCACTCCGGCGTTGGTTTTTGTGTGCGTCTGTGTGTTCCACAAAAGTAAAGCTGACAGGTTTTGTGTAAACTGCTCAGTTTTCAAATAGCATGGCATCACACACTGTCAGTGGGTCCTGATTGCTTTGCTATGAAAGTGAAGTTTCAAGTGGGGAGTATTTGTGTCTACCTGTCTGCCAAATTTCAAACCCATCAGTTCCCAGCAGCGAACACAATGGACCCAATTACTCTGATATTTGTAGCACCTGCAGATTTAGAGATTCAGACTCAGTATGTTCCATGCCTGACAGAAGAGCCGCTAAATGCTGCAACCACATTAATTACTTATTTATGCTCAAAGCTAACCGACGTTGACAGGCTTATGCTAATTAAAATGTTTGGTTTGAGCATCCCATTGCTGTAAGCCTTATAAGATTACTGTTAAGACCTGAGCATCTGTGCTCAGTTTTCCTCTATGGTTTTTTGCCACCATCTGCTTTTCGGGCAAATTCAGCTTTAGCTAACGCGTCAACATTATTAATTTAGTCTCATCCAAATGTGTCCTAATTGTTAGAATTGTAATTCTAGGAGTATTGAGGTACTTGTGGTCTGTTATTCCAGTTGAACTGTAAGACGCTTTGTGCATGGTGGAGTTGTTAAACCAATATTAGTATCATTACTGGTGATTAGTATTAGTATTAGTATTAGTAATCAGACATAAATCAGATAATTAGTTCAATAGAGTCCATCTGTGTGCAATTAAGGTGTCACAAATACACCTGTTCTTGGAAGGCCCCAGAGTGTGTACTTAAACAAACAGCATTATGAAAGCCAAGGAGCTAATTAAGCATTGAAGTATAATTCACTGAACAACATACCACATGGATCATTTTAATCTCTCAGAAAAAAGGTACCAAACTCTACCTTTCATTGTCACTGGGGAGATAACCCTCAAGGTTACAGTACATCTTTTGTACCTTTATTTTATATCTTACCTGAAAAGGTGCACATAGTGTACCTTTAAAGTATTATTCTAAAAAGGTGGCACGAGTGGCCCTTAGGGTCAAATTATGCATCTTGAATAATTTCTAAAGCCACTCTACATTCATATTGCCATGTAAAAGATACACAGTGATACAACCCTTGAGGGTACCACCCGAGTGACAATAAAATGTGGTTTAGTTTTTTTTCCAGAGTGTATCTTCTTCTCCTGTAGTTCTTTTTTCCTGGTCATAGATGCAATAATTTTTCAAAAAGAAATATACACTAAAGACCAACCCCTGCACCCCCATTTTTGCTGATATTTACAATATTGTGTTTAATGATTCATTATTCATACGACTTTAATGTGCTCAAAGAGGTAGTGAGAGAGTTGAATGGTGAGCTCACATTAGAACAGAACTGCCTTGGCTAATTATTTAGATAAGTAGAATTTGTAGAACAGTAGCATTCTTGTTTAATAAAGCACATCCCTGATAAAAGCAGGCAAATCGAAGCAAAATAGTTCTGAGGCGGGTGAGAAGAGTGGTAGGATAAAGTGCTGGGCACACACTATAGGAAGTGGACTGCGTGACAACCTCAGAGATAGCTCATGAAAGACTAGTGAAGACTTTAGCATAAGCGAGATGGAAATGAGGGGGAAGGTGACATTTCCAAACTGTTAGTATTTCCTTGCAACACAAATCAACAGAATACTTTGCATGAACAGCAGTTATGATTTAGGAATACTATATTCACAGAAAATGCCTGAGAAGGTGTGTATGACATATTTACATGCATATAAAACAGAATATACTGTATAGGATGCTTCCTTTCACATGAAGTGCAATTAAACAGAAACTGCTATTGATCATCCGTTGTAGAATGAAACTTTAATCACTGACCAATTTACCACATTGATCATCTTATCTTCTTCCACTGTAGTTCGTTCTGGCCACGGATCAAATATTTCATTCAGTTCCTTTCGGTTATATTTACATAACACTTTTAACAATAGACATTGTCACAGGGCAGCTTTACAGAACTCTCGATGTAGATTTAGATACCTAATAAGCAAGCCAGAGGTGACAGCGGAAAGTAAAAGACACCATGAGGAAGAATCCTTGAAAGGAACCAGGCTTATGGTTGACACCAGATAGTAGGATTAAAAGTAATTACTCTTCTGCAGTTGAGTGCTATACAGTCAAACAGTACTGAGTGTGTTGAAGGATGTTCAGTATCTGTATCTATGATTACAGTTTTCAGTGTCAGGATGCATTTGTATTTACACTACAAGCCAAGACTACGGAAGCATGTCTCAATTACATTCATTTCCCAACACAAAATACGTTTATACTCTAACTCTGTGGAGCTAAATGGGACAGTCAGCGCACCACCCTACCACCCTAGAAAGGCAAGCAAATCAATAGAACATCAGCAACCCAGAAGGATAAGCAGATGGATGGATGGATGGAAAATCATGAATAAAGAAGCTGGAAATGTAAAGATTCAAATGGAATGTGTTTATCTTTCTTTATCTAAATTGTACTAAATCCATATCCTACGTGTAGAATGTCTTTTTTTAACAAGAAAAAAATGCTAAGTTTGTACCTTAGCAGCATGGGTGTACAAAAAATGCTGCTGAGAACCCAAAATTGGTGATGTCAGTGGGTCACCAGCTTGATGCAGTTATTGCAAGCAAGAGATTTGCAACCAAATATTAAGTGTTATTTACTTTAAGACTATCTGTTCCAAATTGTGCCCTGTGATGGATTGGCACCCTGTCCAGGGTGTAAACCGCCTTGTGTCCAATGCTCCCTGGGATAGGCTCCAGGTTTCCCGTGACCCTGAAAAGGAGTAAGCGGTTGAAGATGGATGGACTATCTGTTCCAATACTTTTGCTCACCTAAAAATTGGGTGCAATGTTCTAAGTTGTTTAACACATCTAGATGTCAATTTCAGGAAACGAAAGATGAAATTTTGATCTGTCGTGTCATATCTTTTGAAATCAAACCCAAATGTCTTCAGTCTATAGCAAAAACAAAAGACTTGACCTTGGGGTTATTCCATCTCGTGTGTTCCAATGCAGGTTGCTTGACTGTTTTTAATTTTCCTAATTTTTTTTTTGGAGTGATTACCTTTATATATTGACATTGCAAAATCGCCAGTTTTTAGAATTATTATTTTACTTGGTTTAACTATGGTTATACAGCTGTTTACCGAAACCTCAGTATCTCGGCTCAGGATGGCCCTAGCTCCATGGAACAAAAACTGATCTCTAGAGAACATTAAGGTACATGAGCATATATAAACAATTTCATGTTCACATTCATGTTCTTTTGAGCTAGAACTTAAGTCAAAATGTAATGCTCAAGATTGCGCACAGTTCCACTTTTAGGTTAAATTTATAATGGGAAGGGTTTGAGTCTCAGTATTAATCTTTTTAAGGGGTACCTGGGAAATTATACTGTGCATGCAGAACATTTCAGTTTTGACACTTCTCTTATTTTTTTTAATGGGGCAAGAAATTGCAATTTAAAAAAATAATTCCCTTCACTTTCTGGTTGAATATCTCTGGTGGAGGACCAGACCCGGACCTGAAATTTTGCAGAAATAAGTCCTCTATAGTAGCATTCAGCTGTAAAAATTGTGAGTTTGAGGTTGGAGATTGGACACTGAGGGTCAGATTTGAAGAACCAGCCAGATCCATCATGTTGATATGGTGTACAGTTGGTATGCAAACAGATTTTTATCCAAATATGGAATTACTGTGTTTAGTTAGGTGGTTTACAAATGAGCAGTGTCATAAACAGAACTGTGGTGTTGTTTCTTCTATGATAAAAGCAGTAAGTGACTTTTGAGTTGTAGTCACTTATCGTTTTTATCACAGGAGAAACAAAAAAATTTGAAAAATTAAAGAAATGTGTAATATAGTCAAGCAACCAACTTTGCAGTTATTGGACCACTTGAGATGGAATGACCCCTTGCTGTTCCAATATGTTTGAAAGGGAGTGTAAGTATAGCCAGATCTGATGAATGAATTCCTTTGTTTTAATACTAATTTGTATGCCAGAACTATCCTTAAAATATACCTCAGTACTTCAAACTATTAGTAAAAACAATTTCAGACATTTGACTTTGCTGTGACCTTGACCCTGTTTGTATCAATATCAAATATCTAATCAGTTCATCTGCTGGTTACGATGATAATTGCACATAAATCCTATAAACCCAGACATACCCACGACACACTGATGGATAGGCAGAATGGATGGACCGATGGCAAAAATTGTAGATAGCAATGAAAATTAGGCTTGCGTTTCTAACCATGAACGTGTAAGTAACATCTTGGTATGACAAAAAAAAAAGAACACTATTGAAGAAAAACTATTTCCGACATTTGACCTTGTGTGACCTTGACCCTGTTTGGAGCAATTCCAAAATCCGATTAGTTCATGTGCTAGTTACAGTGATAATCCCACATAATTCCTACAAACATTCAACCCACAAAAAGTCAATCACTCTCAATAGCAGAGGCATAAAGAAAGGGGAAAGAAGCATCTAATCATGCTCAAGTGAAAGTACTATGAGATCTTTCATATTCCACCTAAACTAATTACCAGGACTGTAGTAGTTCAACAATAGTTGCATATTGTTCTCATTATCTTGAGAGCAGCAGATGGTCATGATAACCTGTGAAAAATACCGTGTGCCTTGAAATCTCATATGTGATCATCCTTCGCCCAGCAGTATTTGCATTTCTTCTTGCGAAAGAAATATAAAAGTCAAAGTACTTGCCCAAACAAGCTTACAGGTAACACAAGATAGCCTACATAGAATCACAGCAACTGATGACTGCATTAACAATGAGACTCTCGCATGACTCACCTACGATGCAACTCGCTCAAGGGAAAGAAACCAGTTGTGGTGCCTAAATGTCATAATATACTTTCAAATGGACTTAAAACTCTACACCCACTTGAGTAATGCCTTCTGTTAGACAATACAGCCAACATTCTCACCATTGTTGTACCACTCTATGAGAAAGGTATAAAGGAAGTTCATTTAGAAGAAAAAAGACCATTTGAGTAGAAAATGTAACTTAAGACCAACATCTTATAGCTTACTTTGATTACCAAGACAAAGGTATATGTTTATTAACTTTCTTGCACATTTTCTCACTCACTTGTTAAGTGGAATACTGATTCTACTTTTACCCATGACTGTGCATGACACAAAAGCTGTAAATATTGTACCTCAGAATCAAGTAATAAATAATTATAAAATTAAGTCTGGTGTTTAAAAAAAAAAGTCAATGATGATGAAAGAAAGGGTAGAAGTATGTGTTTATTCTCGATGCAACAAAATTCAAAACACACATCTCATCTGTTAGGTCTGCACCACTATGAAACATAACACAATAACTTCAAATTGCCTAATTTGTAGCCATAAAGTAATCATTACTTAATCATTAATAAAAAGTTAATTGCTTGAGACCTTGATAAGCAAGGAATTTTATGTAACCTGATTTTTGAACATTTTAGTTGAATGCCCCTGCACTAAAGCATACGTTACAGTTTACAGTTACATTTATATAGCACTCTATACATTGCTTCATTCATCTTTCCCTCGATCCTGACTAGTCTCCCAGTTCATCCCCACAGCATGATGCTGCCACCACCGTGCTTCACTGTAGGGATGGTATTGGCCAGGTGATGAGTGGTGCCTGGTTTCCTCCAGACATGATGCTTGCCATTCAGGCCAAAGAGTTCAATCTTTGTTCAATCTTTGGTCTGCCTTTTGGCAAACTCCAGGCGGGCTGTCATGTGTCTTTTACTGAGGAGTGGCTTTCGTCTGGCCACTCTACCATACAGGCCTGATTGGTGGAGTGCTGCAGAGATGGTTGTACTTCTGGAATGTTCTCCTCTCTCCACAGAGACATGCTGGAGCTTTGTCAGAGTAACCATCAGGTTTTTGGTCACCTCCCTGACTAATGCCCTTCTCCCCCGATTGCTCAGTTTGGCCGGGCGGCCAGCTCTAGGAAGAGTCCTGCTGGTTCCAAACTTCTTCCATTTACGGATGATGGAGGCCACTGTGCTTATTGGGACCTTCAATGCTGCAGAAATGTTTCTGTACCCTTCCCCAGATCTGTGTCTCGGAGGTCTACAGACAATTCCTTGGACGTCATGGCTTGGTTTGTGCTCTGACATGCATTGTTAACTGTGGGACCTTATATAGACAGGTGTGTGCCTTTCCAAATCATGTCCAATCAACTGAATTTACCACAGGTGGACTCCAATCGAGTTGTAGAAACATCTCAAGGATGATCAGTGAAAACAGGATGCACCTGAGCTCAATTTTGAGTGTCATGGCAAAGGCTGTGAATACTTATGTACATGTGCTTTTTTTGTTTTTTATTTTTTAATAAATTTACAAAGATTTCAAACAAACATCTTTCACGTTGTCATTATGGGGTATTGTTTGTAGAATTTATGAGGAAAATAATGAATTTAATCCATTTTGGAATAAGGCTGTAACATAACAAAATGTGGAAAGAGTGAAGCATTGTGAATACTTTCCGGATGCACTGTATTCTTAAAATGATTGTGTTTTAGGACATGGATATTTCTTTTTAATGAACTTTACTGTATATTTTAGCTTATTAAACAGTCAAAATATTGAAAAATGTGATATACAATAGAGTTTAAATGATAATAATGTCTAAAAACATGGACTATTGTACAACAAAGCCCTAATTATGTGTTTTGTCCACTCTGCAAAACATTCTTGTCATGTCACAACCTGCCATATACATGTCATAGTCATTTACAAACCAACACAACAAACCCACTGTAAGCTGCATTTGTATTTAACTTTACAGTTTTGCCTCTTGAAACGTCTCAAGAAGTCTGATTATGATGTGAAAAATGTTGTGCAGCTATAGGGTTGTAAATAATAGACCAGTGACTGGGTACTCAATTTTGATTTATAAAATAAATAGAATCTGTCAAGCAGAGGACAATTTAGACCATAAGCAGTCAAAGTAATAACAATATGTCCATCTACAGCAACACATGTATTTCTATTGAATAGTTTTAAGCTTTACATGGTTACAAACATGGACCAGTCTGAAAGTCATGACCATTTTCTGTTTTCTTATTTTGCTTCCTGTTATTCTTTGTTTTGTTTCCTGTCTTCTTCCTCGTCTATCCTGTCTCAGCCCTGCCTTGTCCACACCCACTGATAATCTTTTATACCTGTATCCATTACAATGTTAAATTTTTCGATTATTTCACGTTTGTCTTCTTGAGATTTCACATTTATTTTAAAAGTGCTTTTTTTTGGTCAAGCTGTTGAGTGTTCCACTGCATTACTTAAAGCTTTTTTCTTCTTTGTTTTTTCTGCAATATCCTGTTTGATTACTCAAAATATACCTTAAAACAATGCATATAAATCTCCTTGTATATGACAAAATTTCCTACACATTTACATTTATACAGGATTTCAATACAAAGAAAATAAACATCTAAAAAAAAAAAAAAAAGGTGCTGGATGTAACTGCATATCATAACTACAGTGTTCACAGTATTTTGTCAGAAAAACAGATTAAAAAAATAGATATAAGTAGTAAAGAGAACTATCCACTAGTATCTGAATGAACTCTGAGTTGTTTTTTTTCTACAGGGAGGAAGGAGGGGGGTTGGGAAAGCGATAAAGAAGGAAAGAGACACAGAGGTGTGGCTAAGGGTGGCTCAAACAGGTCTGTTGCCTGTGGCCAGGGAGAACGTTTCAGTTTTACGAATCCCCACCTATTCTTGTTCCCAGCCTTTTTCATGTTGTGACATCTCAGGTGCTTTTTTTTTTTTTTTTTTTTTGCCGTACTTCACCAGCAGTAAAGAGTCATACTTTTAATCTCTATTAGAACTGGATAGAAATGCATTACCAACACTCCAGAGGATTTTCCTATTACTGACAGCTCAGGTAAGTCATAAAGAAATAAGTTTGGTTAGAGAAATGGCAAGTGAGTAACTTGTGCATATTTAACCTATTTAACCTTCCTGGCAATACCATGCTCTTAAAGGGGAATTAATGGAATAATTATGTTTTATGAGCTAACTATTACTATTTCCTGTAACTGACAGTTCAGGTAAGTCATAAAGAAATAAGTTTGGTTAAAGAAATGACAAATGAGTCATTTCAATATATTTACTGTACTTAACCTTCCTGGCAATAGAACACACTTAACAGGGAATTAAGGGGCTTATTATGTTTTATGAGCTAACTTTTACGCTTTGATAGATACACTTCTTGTCCAGTTTAGTTTTCACATTTTAAGTCCATTTTCTAGACAGTCACTGCATGAATCTTTGCAGTGAGAAACAATGACTCCTTGAAGTGAACCAAGTAAAATATAGGGGCACTAAATGTCTTTACACAATGCAGAAAAACAGTGTGTAATAATAATATACTGTGGAGGCTAGGCTAGGCTAGCTAGTAGAGTCTAATCAGGGGTGGCATAATTTATATAGTTTGCACAGAGACTAACAAAAAGAGTCTACTCTCTGGTGGATTTGTATGGCGTTTATTTCAAAGGAGTGTGTTAATTGCTACTGTTGCTTGTTTCGTCTGCAGAGCTGTTTGTTTAATCTCTTGCATTCAGAGCAGTGTTTCATGAACCACCAATGCTGGAACCTGGTTGAGCAAGTTTTCCATGTGTGCTGTGGCCATGGGGCAATAACAGTGAACCATGCCTTTAACAGCTGCCTTTTGTTTTTCTTTTGTATTTCTTGTGAAATGCACACCATCCCATTATTTTCCCTGATGATTCGGTTTACATTAGAATGGAAAAAAAAACAACTTTTTTCATTTTACCCTTTTGGCAGAACTATAGTAATATTCCAATACAGTGTTGTTTCATGTGTTAACATGATGAACATAGAAAATAGACCATGAACACTGGAACAATTTCAAGATAAAGCTATAGAATTCTTGTGTGATTTAAAATGAAAACATTACTTTTGTTTGTTTCTTTCTTTTTTTTCTTTCTTAAAAAAAAAGCATCTTCCATAACACTGTATGCTTTCTTTCATCAGGGGGTGGCTGCTGCTCTGCCATTTTGAGGTGAGATGATCCAAGGCCCAGGCATAATGGAATGCAATCTATCTATGCTCTCATCCTTGAAAGAGGACTTCAGCTCTGAGGATTACATCCTGCCACATTATAAGGAAGCTTATCGGTTAGCCATTGACTGTCTGGTCAGTGGTGGCAAACAAGTATATCAAGAATTCATCCAAGCTGAGAAAATCGTAAGCTTCCTTTCGGAGGACGAGATCGACTTTATAGCACAGAATGCAGAACAACTACCTGTCAGTGAAAACATAGAGGAGGACGACAGTTCCAGGGATGATGAGGTCTCCACGGGGACATACTGGCCCACACATTCTGATGCTCCTCCTCCCGACTTGGATCTTGGTTGGCCAGAGGTCGTGCACAGCAGACTCCAGACCAACATAGATATGTTTTACCATCCACCCAGGTTAAACAGCCCCACCATCAAGGAGGTATTGAGGAAAAATATCCAAGATGCTAGACAGGTAATGGTGGCGTGACATAGAAGCACAGTCTGTTTGCCCAAACCAGTCTTTGTGTTTAGTGGCATTTAAGTTAAGATGTATATCAGCACCGGCTTGTGACCTTAGATTGTTAGTGGGACAGGACAATGTTAAATAATACCATAGCCTCAGACAAAATTAAGTCAAAAGGCTATCACACTTGACTTGTGCTATAGGCTACTAACTAGTGAATTTTCAGAGTAAACCTGAGAATTGACAACATATTGTCATTCAGACTACTAACTTATTTTGAGCAGTTTTAGATGTGCCTTTGTTCAACCATGGCAGTGTTTCAGCAAAAAGTCCAGTCCAACTACATATCAAGAACAACATAAAAGGCTTGACACTACTTAACCCATCTCAAACTTTCCATAGTAAACAAAGTCACCAAGTGGTGCAAAAACATTTCTGATGTATGGATATTATCCACTCCATATCCCTGCCTTCCCTGAAATATATTTTACAGTAGAAATGGTTCTGTACATGGCACATACTCTTTGCATTTGTTTGCAGAAATGTAGATTGAATGCCAGTCATTTGCTATAAACCTTTTTTTTTTTTTTTTTTTTTGGAAGATTGCAGAATATTTCTAAAGTAGACAACTTGTTGTAAAACCACAACCATGTCAACTGCTTCTGCTCCTTCAATGAGACGATGTATTAGCACTTGTTGCAGTTCCCATTTTTTAACCACTAGGTGTGATGATAACTCTGTGGAGCTAAATGGAGCAGTGAGCAAATCAAGGTAACATCTGTCAAAGAGCAAAAGTTTTATAAATAGTTGGTCAGTCCAAAGAGGTCATTAGTATTCCGTTGGTTTCTAACATGTGTGGAATGAGGACTCAATGAAGATTTGTTGAATGGCTGATTCATATATATACATGGTGGGCCCCTATTAATGAAGGGTACCTTATTTTCCTAAGCCATGTTTATCCAATTCAGTACATTTATCATGTATCAACTTTTCTTACTGCTGCATATAGTGATAAATGTCATTTTTTAGTGTGTGTGTGTGTGTGTGTGTGTGTGTGTGTGTGTAACTCTACACACCTATATTCAAATCTTTAAAATAACAGGGGATGTTAGGAAAGGCTTTCAAGGATTTTTTGTAAGGTTAGCAAAGGTGTGAAGAGGTCACAAAATGTATGAAGCTTGGGTGCTGAATTGTTTGGACTATAACACATCATTCTGACTAGAAAAGACATCAATGCCATGTCTCTTGTTCAGGGAAGACAAAAGTGGCCAGGCTACCTTAATCTGAGATTTTCCAACAATAACACCAACAAACATTCAGTGTTGCTAATTACTTAAGTTTGTGTTATACTGTATACCCAGAACAGCAATTGCTGCTTTTACCTCATTTTGCCTCCTGGAGTATTTGATGTTACATCCTGTATGGAAATAGGGTTGTTAGCTGATTTAAAACATTTAGCAGATGCATTCATGTAAATGCAGAAAGAGTTTGAGTAACATTATGTAAATCTCATTCTTACTTCCACATGTTCAATTTAAATAATAACCAAAGGCACAGTGACATTTAAGTCATACTCTGATTAATTAACGTTAACCTTAATATTGAAAAAATGCACCAAAGACACACATGTTGCAAATCAAATAGCAGCGTGTGTTTTCACGTGTCTTACTGACTGCCTGAGCGACATGTTGAATTGTTAAACAACCCAAATTATGACAAGATCCCTGTTTGCCTTGTGAGAGAAGAGTCAACACACAGCACTACACATGACCTGCCTTATCATGGTGGAAAGTTACATATCAGCATTGAATGACTCTGAATTGAGTCAGTCTAAATGGCTTCTAATGGCATTATTAAAAGGCCTGAAAATGACCAGACATAAATCAGTAGATTTGACCGATTAATAGAAGCCACTCACACTGCATCTTATGTGAATAAAAAGCAGAAAGCTTTGTAACAGTTTTAAAAGAAAAAGTGAAAACTTACTAAATATACTCAGCCCAGACAAAGAAAGTAAATTACGCAGTAAATAGTTCATCCATACACACCCTTTCCAAAGCTATCTGGGTGTGACTGAAAGAATCCTGCTAGACAAAATATGCATACAGATTGTTTGGTGGAAGGGCTACCAGGGCGTGATTTTTTAAAAAAAAAATTTTAACAGAGCAATGTTTGCTTCTCAGCACCTAATGATAAAAGATTAGTAGATTACTGTATGGCTTGGACTTCACTAGCAAATCAATGGGATTTAAGTGGTGGATGCAGCAGATGTGCTGAAAAAGTGTGCACCTAGAGGGAAAGTCTCTTTCCCAGGGCTTTGACTTAGTTGGTTGGCCCTATGGGAGTAAAGCAAGAACGTGTGCTCATTGTATCCTTGCAATAAATAGTTTTTTAATGGATGACATAATGAAGTCTCCACATTACAGCACACCGACAGTGTGCTTCCAGAATGTATTTTTAGGGACAGAGTGTATTCCGGTATCTGTCATGTTATATATCATTTTCAGTGGACATTATGAAGAGTTTGACATCCACTGAACACACCATTCTGTCACACTCAGACGACTGCCACAAATGAGGAAATTGGGTAGAGAGCTCAAATAGATATCCAACACAGCCACACACTCGCCAGTTCAGAAAAATCTGCAGGACTCAAGTCATAAAGGTATATATATAGGTATAAATAAGTTTAAAGTTATGGTTCAGGTTAACCTGCTTAGACTGACTCAATTCAGAGAGATATCATGTAGGATCTTGGGCTACAGTAGAAATATGTAAACAACAGGGTAGAAAAACACTGAAGATAAAACTACACTGAAATATAAGATGAATAACATCTTCAACAATTGTTAATCCTCAGAAAGTAATATCCTTGGAAATGCGGTACATCAGATTCATTCTGACAGACAAATAAATGAAAACAATAAAGACTGAATCAGCTGAAACGGCATGAATGGAAAGTGAATATGAATGTAGGGAGCATTGGTCCTTGATGCTACATTAATTGAATAAGTCTAATTAGGCATTGTATAGTTAGACTCTTAAGGGGACCTTTAGAAATGTGGCTGCTGTCAACTGAGAAAGGAACACGCTTTTTACATAGTGTTGGATTAATAATTAAATCTATATAAAGATTTTGGAGTCCAAAATATCTCTGCTTTTCAGTTTTCAGAAGGCACAACAAGCTGCAGATTAACAACCAGCTGCTCTTAATAATAACAATCAGCTTTAAAAGAATGAAATATGTAAAATAATAATAATAATAATAATAATAATAATAATTAATAAAAACATATATATTTTCCCTAATGCAATTTTTTACTGCTTTTGAACTGGTACTAAGCATAGCAAGGCTCACCAATGTTGAAATAAACCAAACACTTTTTAAACACATTTAAACTGTGGGTGGTTGGTACCCTACGGTGCCCAGAATTTTTTGTAGGATTGAAAATTATGTTCATGACTTGTTGTAGTCTCAGTATTTCAGTTTCAAATGGAAAGATTAATACACTGTGGTGTCCAGTTATATGAGGAATAAAACACAATGCTGTTGTTGAAAATTAATCAGCGGTGGGGTGGGGTGATGCCACAACGTTTACTACTTTTAAGTTGAATATTAAATATATATATATATATATATATATATATATATATATATATATATATATATATATATATATATATATATATTATATGTACTATAAAATATGGCATATATATATATATATATATATATATATATATATATATATATATATATATATATATATATATAAATTCTCGTATTTCTCTTTCACCACCCTAATTTGCTAATTGTTTTTTAAAAAATACTTTTGTAGTGTGAAACAAGTTTCTGTTATCACTTTATTACGTTGTTCCCTCACCAGCCTCTATTTTTCCATTTTCTTGAAGTTAATAGGACAAAATATGCAGTCCTAAAGACTTTGCAAGGTCAGAAAAGTCCAAGCTGTGCTGTTATAGAAAATTAATCTGTGCCGTCTAAAAAAAAATCAGAATTGAGAAATGCTGTCGTATAAGATGTGGTATAAGATAAAGTAAAGTAATGAAATAATGGTATAAATTGAACACTTGCGAGGTTTTTAGTATTATAAGGAACCATAAGAGAATGTTCGATTTTTCTCAAATTCAATATATCTACTTCCAGGTTCATTGAAGATAAGGCAAATGTACTATGTACTAAATGTACTAAATGTATATACTCAGAAAAAAAAAGAAACGTCCTCTCACATTCAGCTGCTTTTATTTCCAGCAAATTTCTTAACATGTGTAAATAATTGTATTAACATAAAAACATTCAACAACTGAGACAGAAACTGAAAAAGTTTCAGACATTTGATGAACAGAAATGGAATAATGAGTCCCTGAACAAAGCGGGGACAATATTAAAAGTAACAGTCAGTATGTGGTGGCCTCCAGCTGCTTTAAGTACTACAGTGCATCTCATCCTCATGGACTGCACCAGATTTGTCAGTTCTTGCTGTGAGATGTTTCTCCAATCTTCCACCGAGGCATTTGCAAGTTCTCGATCACGTCTGGGGGACACATGGTTAAATGTAATTTTCCACTGTAAGGACGATCAGCTGTCCTTCCTGTCTCCCTGTAGCACCGTCTTAGGCGTCTTACATTACGGACATTGCAGTTTATTGCTCTGGCCACGTCTGCAGTCCTCATGCCTCCCTGCAGCAGGCCTATGGCATGTTCATGCAGGTGAGCAGGAACCCTAGGCATCTTTCTACTGGTGAGTCGGTAGAAAGGTCCTAAATTATTGTAACCGTGACCTTAAGTGCCTACCTCCTGTACACTGTTAGTGTCTTAAGGACTGTTCCACAGGTGCATGTGTAATAATTGTTTATGGTTCATTGAACAAGCATGAAAAACATTGTTTAAACCCTTTCCAATAAACATCTGTAAAGCTTATTTGGATATTACAAAATGATCTTTAAAATACAGTCTCCTGAAAAAGGGACGCTTCTTTTTTTTTTGCTGAGTATATATTGCAATGTCTAGCACTGTGTGGGTGATGTGGGTGTGGTGCTGTAAGGCTTTAGCGTGCTAAAGCATTACCAACTCATCACTTGTACTTGTTGAAGCTTGAATGCTGGAATTCCAGTAAGATACAAGGTCTGATTAAAATGCCATTTCCTGGCAAGGTCTAAAATACAACAAAGGTGAGCACATCCAACGCACCCTAATTGGGCTCAGGTGCAGGACAACAAGAATAACAATATGTAAATAAAAAAGAGGCCTGATGTCCGTATACTGAATTTACAGCTCCAAACCACTTTTTATTGAAATCGCAACGTTTTGACCTTCAGGTCTTCATCAGACACAATACCCATGTGGAATAAAACACAACTCCTTATAGAAGCAGGTAATCACCTTAATTAGACTCACTCTCCAAAACATGTAACAATCAATCCAAATCATGTGACACACATACACACAAAAAAATTCACATAAGGATAACCTCTGCCAGAACATGATATTAAATATTTCACTCTCTTACTCGTAAGCTAAAATATATTATAAAACGGTATCAAAAATCTAACAATATCTTTATTATTAAAAACTACATCTTTGATAACAGCAGATGAAGACATGCATAAATCACCACAGATAAGGCTTAATATTAATATTAAGCCTTTTCTGTGAAATAATAAGATGAAATATTTAATATCATATTCTTGCAGAGGTTATCCTTATGTGGATTTTTGTGAGAGTGTGTGTGTGTGTGTGTGTGTGTGTGTGTGTGTGTGTGTGTGTGTGTGTGTGTGTGTGTCACATGATTTGAATTGATTGTCACGTGTTTTGGAGTGTGAGTCTAATTAAGGTGACCTGTTGATCGAAACGTTGTGCTTTTAATAAAAAGTGGTTTGGAGCTGTAAATTTAGTGTGCGGACATCACACTTCTTATTTCCTGGAAAGTTCCCATCTTAATCTACCCGTCCTTCCTGACCATTAATTCAATTCAATTCGATTCGATTATTTGTATAGTGCTTTTAACAATGGACATTGTCCCAAAGCAGCTTTACAGAAATATAGCCATGCTGGCTGTGAGGATATATATTGTCGCTTGGCAGATTTATGATGATTCTATTGGGATTGTAGGAGCTTTCATGTAACGTCTGCACAAGTCACATCTTTGTTTAAGTTCCCTTAATTGAAACGTCTGCTGTTACCTTTCTCAGTTCTTGCCATTTTCTAAGCCTCTAATGATTAACAGAACAATGAGGCAGCACTGAGGTGTTGCGCTGCATGTACAGAAAACATCCAGTAATCGTGCACCTTTGATACATTTTCATCTGTTTTGTTCTCATACAGGTCATTGCAATTGCCATGGATGTGTTTACTGATGTAGACATTTTTAAAGAGGTAGTCGAGGCATCTATCCGAGGTATTCCTGTGTACATCCTTCTGGATCACATACATTTTAAAAGCTTTCTCACTATGACTACAAACCTTGACATCCAAATTCAAAAACTCAGGGTGAGTGACCTTTCATTCTTTCCTGTCCACATTACACTCATTGATCATGCAGGAACAACTGATCAGTTTCAGAAATTTTCATTGTCTCCATTGTCATTCACAATTCCCAATTTGTTTCACACAGAACGTCTTTAACTTTCGTATTTAAAAGTAA
This sequence comes from Ictalurus furcatus, assembly GCF_023375685.1. Lineage (NCBI taxonomy): Eukaryota > Metazoa > Chordata > Actinopteri > Siluriformes > Ictaluridae > Ictalurus > Ictalurus furcatus. The sequence goes on along the minus strand of NC_071257.1, from coordinate 6,904,631 downwards.
TTCAAATGGAAAAAAAGAGCAGTTTTTCTCGAAGTCCCATTCTAAGCTGGAAATGTTGCAGGCCGGATTTTCTTGCACACAAGAACAAAAGCAACATCATATTACTAGGGTTTTTATGTGGTAGATAAAAAAAAACTTTTTTTCTGATCAGAGGCATGATAAAGATATTTTAGAAATGACACTCCAATTGCTTTAAATAGTTTGCCCATGTGCTTTGACTTTCCCACCCCTTTTTAAAGAACTTCCACCTTCAGTGGTGTCTGTTTTTAATGATACTGGTCATTCTAAATCCTTTTAGGTAGCGCTTGTAATGTTTGGATGTGTCATTTGAATATATAATTTTAGCATTAATTAAATCATTGATTATATCAGGTATTGATGACTTCATGATCAACACCTGTTTAAACATACCACCAAGATTTCTATGCAGATAATGGGGTTTGGTCTGGCACATTTATATTAGGCCATTGTCTGACTTTTACAGTTAGAATCCTTACTCTCAGTGACATACTGTAAATAGGATGAATACATACAATTTACAGTTCGTTTATTTGCGCTGTCCTTAAGAATCCTTATCTCTGATCATGTAGAACCACTGTGAAAGTCTCGCAGGATAATATGGTCATTATAAGGTTCTTCATGACCTCAATAAACACTCATTATGTTATTAGAAACACCTGCACATTCCTGCAATTATTCAGTCAGCCAATCAATCCTCAACTGGTCTTCTGGTATCGTAGCCGAGCTGCCTCAAGGTTCAACATGTTGTGTATTCTGAGATGCTTTTCTGCTCACTATGGTTGTAAAGAGTTGTTATTTGTATTAGTACAGCCATGCTGCCAGCTAAGAGCAGTCTGGACGTTGTCCTCTCTTGAACAAGGCATTTCTGCCCACAAAACTGCCGCTCATTGGATGTTTTTTGTTTTTTACACCACTCTGTGGAAACTCTAGAGACTGACATCCCAGAAAATCAGCAGTTCTGACATACATTTACGTTTACATTTATTCATTTAGCAGATGCTTTTATCCAAAGCGACTTACAAATGAGGAAATACAAGTAAATACATACATACTCAAACCAGCCCAGCTGGCACGAACTACCATGCCAAGCTGAAATTCGTTGAGATCACATTTTTTCCCCTATTCTGATGTTTGATGTGAACATTAACTGATGCTCTTGACCTGTATCTTCATGGTTTTATGCGTTGCACGGCCACATTACTAATAAAGTGGCCAGTGAGTGTAAGTGGACCAATATAATTTATTCTTTCTGTAGAGAACACTTACTTTTGCCTTGTTTGCAGAACATGAGGGTGCGCACAGTGCAAGGCCAGGAGTATGTTTGCAAATCAGGAGCCAAATTTCATGGAGGAATGGGACAGAAATTTATCCTAGTTGATTGCCAAAAAGTGTTTTTTGGATCATACAGGTAAGTTACTAAAGAGTGTCATCCGTTCAAAAAAACATGGTTATTGGATTGAGACTAAATGTGTAATATCTGCATATATAAAATTACTTGCACCACCTCCTGGAATATGTGTCTTATGTGTTGATAACCTGAAAATCATTTTAAAAATGTTTTTAGCTCATATCCCTGGTTATGTTGTACTTAATACCCATGTCTATGCATTTTTGACTGTCACCTTGCATATGTAAGTGAGGAAAACACTTTCACCCATAAATGAAGACTGCGTTATCATTTCCATTTAATGTTCTCTGTAACACTTTAGTTTGAATAGCAACAGTCTGTAGCAAATTGTAAATGTTATCAGAATATTAGTTAGAATAACATGTGAGTGCATACACAAGTGCTAAAACTGGTTTACTACATCTAGCTAAATAATTGCATGAATTTGCACAGAAATGAAGATCACACAGAGGTGGTCATTGCTTTCGCTAGGCACTACATGGAAGCTATGGCAACTAGCAGGAATGTGAAGTCAAGAATATATATTGACTGATCAACATGCAGTGATTTAGAAGGGAAATAAAAAATTATGAACAGAGTGCAATAGTTCACGCTTCTTGTATTTCCTACATTCATTTTCCAGTATATTACTTTGTAATTATATAGGGTAATATGTGCATAAAACTAGATCATTAAACTAGATATATGTACATTCCAAAATGATATCAGCTTGGCATGTTTTATGATCAGGCTGCATTCACATTTCTCATGTTGTCATACTATTTATTCAAATTTTATTCAGTATTTTCAGGTTCTCATTCAATATATACAGTATTTAGGTTTCATTCAGTTTGTATTAAATGTAAAGTAAATGTAAATTACATTCTTACTCTGTCGTTCACAGTCTCATGTGGTCCTGTGAAAAGATCCACCTGAGTATGGTTCAAGTCATAACTGGTGGTTTAGTGGAGTCTTATGACGAGGAGTTCCGGACTCTTTATGCCCGCTCCAATATTCCAGTTGAGTTCCAGTCTCAGGATGTCTTGACAGACCGAAAGATGAATGGCACAACTGAGAATTACTTTGGTCATTCCATCAGACCCTTTGAAAGGAAGGATCATTTGAGGCATACACTTGACTCTGTGTATCGACAAACCTGTGAAAGACAATCAGGCTTTAGGAGCACGGAGGAAAATCTTCCTATACCTCACCATAGTAGATTTCTTCAAGATGCGTTGGAGTACAACAAGCGGCACAGCTATGCAGGGGAACGACGGGAACCCTCACACATCAATCAGCACCCCAGGTATGGCACCAGTAACTGGAATGTAGCAGAAGACATCAGGTCTTATGGGAGGAACTACCCTGCTGTTATGGAGAACCCCTATGAAAGCTCCAGATTAAACTTCCTGAACAGGAATGCTAACATGCGCCAGTCCTACCATGGTCATGATAAACAGGTTCTCTCAGCACAGCATAACTTGCCAAGTTTGGCAAATACCTCCAAATCTTTTCTGCGCACATGGAGGATAGAATCTTACCTCAATAACAATGATGCACACATTGCAGAACCATATGATTATCTTGACCAATATGAGATGGAGAACAAACCTGTTCCTGCAATGCCCTCTCGTCTTAGGTCCTCACTGGTCTTTAGGTCCATCATCCCAGAGGATTCAGAACCCAACAGTTACACAAACGATTCCTTATCAGCTGTACGCCATGAGGATCAATTGGGAATACAGCCAGGTATACCATACTATTCCTCAACACAATGGAATCAAACTGATTTAATGGACAATCGAATCCAACCTGATGACTTTATGTTAAAGAGACGAAGTATACAGGTCCCAGACCACTCAGGAAACAACTTAGGCTTTGGCTCAAGAAGAGATGTAACATATGCCAGTCTCGGCAGAGCTAAAAGTCGATTTCAGGTTAAGGAGCCTGTGCTCCCACAAGACAACTTGTACAAAAGGCACAGTGTAGCAGACCCTAGGCATAACACATATAATAGTAACAAAGAGACTTCCAGCCATATGTATGGACATCTGTTGAGAAATCAAATGGAGAAGGATCCGGTAGTTGAGAATTCAAAAAGTGGAGGATATCCCCAAAACCTCAAAGAGGACCAGAGATCCATCTCACATTCAGACTTCAAAAAGGCTGAACGCAACAACGTGCAATGTGCTATTTGGCAAGAACCTCCCTCAAGAACCATGTCAGCAACAGCTCTAGAAGTGGAGGATGACAACCAGAAAAAATCCAATGCAATATCATCGCCAAGGTTCTTTAAAAAGAGTACCAAGAAAATCAAATCACTCCTAAACATTCCAGAGAAGCGGGACAGCTCACCAAAAAGAAAGCATGTCTCAAGTCTTAAAATAGGTAGCAGTTCTGACACCATTATTTCTGATGACAATGAACAAAATGCACAGCAGGATGACAAACAAAAGAGCTCCACAGCCAATTCTATGAAATCCACTGACAGCAGCATATTGAAAAAGACAAATGGGAGGATCCCTGGAAATGAGTATCCTGCTGCTGTCTTGACTGGAGAATCATCTGCTCCTCGTTTTAATACAGAGGAGCTCCATGGTGATGGGTCTGTGAGAGCACCAGATCGGCTGTATTACAACAGTCACGACAATAAAAGAAATATGGTACAGGGCACCACCAGTCAGTGGCAGCGAGAACAAGTTGGAGTCAATAGGGTGTACAGCCGTTTTGAGCCCCTTTGTTCCTTTGACACTAAACATACCTCTTCAGGACAGGGCACCAATGTGTCCATAAATAAAGCAGAGAGTCACAGAAGCTCTGTCCTAACAAGAGGAAATACAAGTACTGATCCGAGCAACCATATAGCTCAACATACACATGGACATGAAAATAAATTAGGACGTTTCATACAGAGGGTTGGAAATTTAATAAGCAAGAATAAGTAACTCAGGCTGTATAGTATGTACTGTATAAATAAGGGAAGCAGGGAGGTGCTTTCTTGGAGTTTTTTAATTGGCACAATTAATTTCACAATTATTTCATTTGTTTTCAGTTTTTTTCAGAACAGGGAAAACCTGATCTTGATTAATCTGCTACATTATTGTTGGGAGAAAAAAAAAAAACAATTCCATAAACTCAGCTGTAGAAGAAAGAAGAAAACAACTTACCGTAACGATTATATATCAACTTCGCCTTGGTATAATTTGAAAATTAGTGCAATAAATTATATTGGACTACTTGTGTTGTAGCAGGGGGATTGAAACATGCTGCATACGATCCTGCACTGCTCTCTTGTTTTAGGTCATTTTTCAGGTCCATCACACCAGAGGATCCAGAACCCAGTATTTATGTATTTCTGAATGCCATGACAATTAATTTGGAATACAACCAGATGCACAATACTACTCCTCAATGAAATCAAACAGAATTAGTCAATAGGCATGTTCAACTTGATCAGTTTATATTAAACACACGTCATGTACAGGTTCCACTCCACTCAGGAAACAACTGATAATTCTCCTAGGACATCTGTTGCTTTGACTGTTGTTACCTGAATTGTTTACATTTGTAATGAATGGTACAATGGATAAAAAACATCTACACACCCCTGTTAACAATGGCAGGTTTTTGCGATGTAAAAAAAAAAAAAAAAAAAAAAAAAATCATGTCAGAAATGTTTTCCTCCCTCAATGTGAATTTATGACATAAAAATTAAGTGAAGAACAATCATATATATATATATATATATATGTGTATATATATATATATATATATATATATATATATATATATATATATATATATATATATATATATAAATTATATGTACTATAAAATATGGCACATCTTGACTTTTCCCACTATTTCTTGTAAAAAAATATTCCAGATCCATCAAATTGTAAGGGCATCTCCTTTGCACAGCCTGCTTCAGGTCACCCTCAGATTTTTAGCTGGATTAGGTCCAGGCTTTGGCTAAGTAATTCAAAAACTTTGGATGTATGCGTTGGGTCATTGTCATGCTGAAAGGTAAAATTCCTTTTCATCTTCAGCTTGCTAGCAGACATCTAAAGATTTCACACTAAAATCGACTGGTATTTGTATGATTCCCTCACCTTGATAAAATCCCCAGTTCTGACTGAAGAAAAAAAGCCCTAAAACATGATGCTGCCTCCACCATGCTTCACCATGGGTATGGTGAACCTTTGTTTTCAGTATCTGGTGTGACCCCCCTAGTGCAGCAATAACTGCAACTAAATGTTTCCAGTGACTGTTGATCAGTCCTGCACATCGGCTTGGAGGAATTTTAGCCCGTTCCTCAGTACAGAACAACTTCATCTCTGGGATGTTGGTGGGTTTCTTCACATGAATTGCTTGCATCAGGTCCTTCCACAACATTTCTATTGGATTTCAGTCAGGACTTTGCCTTGGCCATTCCAAAACATTATTCTTCTTTAACCATTCTTTGGTAGAAGAACTTGTGTGCTTAGGGTCATTGTCTTGCTGCATGACCCACTTGATCTTGAGATTCCGTTTATGAACAAATCTCCTGACATTTTCCTTTAGAATTCGCTGATATATTTCAGAATACATTCTTCCATCAATGATGGCAAGCCATCTTGGCCCAAATGCAGCAAAACAGGCCCAATCCATGATACTACCACTACCATGTTTCACAGATGGGATAAGGTTTTTATGCTGGAATGCAGTGGGGTTTTTTCTCCAAACATAACTCTTCTCATTTAAACCAAAACATTCTATTTTGGTTTCATCCATCCACAAAACATTTTTCCAACAGCCTTCTGGCTTATCCGTGTGATCTTGAGCAAACTGTAGACAGACACCAATGTCCTTTTTTTGGAAAATAGTGTTTTTTTTTTCCTTGCAACCCTGCCATGCAAACCATTGTTGTTCAGTGTTCTCCTGATGGTGGACTCATAAACATTAACATCAGTCAATGTGAGAGAGGCCTTTATTTACTTAGAAGTTACCCTGGGTTCCTTTGTGACCTTGCAGATTATTACACGTCTTGCTCTTGGAGTGATCTTTGTTGGTTGACCACTGCTGGGGAGGGTAACAATGGTCTTGAATTTCCTCAATTTGTACACAACCCATCTGACTGTGGATTGTTGGAGTTTGGACAGATGCAGTCACAGTTAAGAGCTTTATTGAAAAGCATATAATCCAGAGGGCAAGGCAAAAACAACAGCAAAGACAGGCAGAGGTCAGACAATCAGGTAAACAGGCTAAGGCAGGTAAGACAAAAATCAAGTTCAAGAGTAAAGCAGAATCATAGCCAGAATAACAACACGATAGCAAGGCTAAACAACAGAGACAATAGCAACTGAGCATATTACTTCACAAAACATTATGAATGAGCAGACTCTGTTATAGTGTGGTGTGTTAGTGAGTGTGATTGGGAACAGGTGTGTCTGATTAGTCCTTAGGAGAAGATGTGGTGTGTACTTTTGGGAGTTGTAGTTGTCGGCCATGTTTGTAGCTTGCAGTGCACCAACAACTCTTTTTCCGAGGTCCTCAGAAATCTCCTTTGTTCGTGCCATGATACACTTCCACAAAGATGTGTTGTGAAGATCAGACTCTGATAGATCCCTGTCCTTTAAATAAAACAGGGTGCTTATTCACACCTGTCATCCCATTCATTTGAAATCACCTGACTCTAATTTCATCTTTAAATTAACTGCTAATCCTAGAAGTTCACATACTTTTGCTACTAACAGACATATAATATTGGATAATTTCCTTCAGTAAATAAATGACCAAGTATATTATTTTTGTCTCATTTGTTTAATTGGTTTCTCTTTGTCTAATTTTAGGACTTGTGTGAAAATCTGATGATGTTTTAGGTTATATTTATGCAGATATTTAGAATGTTCTAAAGTATTCACAAACTTTCAAGCAACATTGCACCTTTTGGAATTATGTTATTATTATACCTTTTGGAATTGGTCTAATCAGACCATAACATATTTTGCCACATTATTTGTCAGCTAAAAATCCTGCACCTCCTTTAATGTTGCCGTAGGTCTCTTGGAAGCCTCCCTGGTAAGTTTTTGTCTTGTCCTTTTATAAATTTTGGAGGGATGTCCTGTTCTTGGTGATGGCACTGTAGTGCTCCATTTTCTCTATTTATTGATGATGGAGTTTACAGTGTTCCATGTTACATCTAATACTTTGAAAATTCTTTTATACACCTCTCCTGATCGATACCTTTCAACAAGTGAGATACCATGCATGTTTTGCAAGCTCTTTGCGGACCATGGCTTCAGCAATCAGATGAACCCAAGAATACAGTATGTGAAGAAAATCCTACAGAAGCAGCTGATCTTTATTTGTGGCTAATCAGTATAATTTCATTGATGAGAGCTGTATGATAATTATTTTTGAACTTCAGATTGAATGTGATTGGTTCATTCTGAACACAGCCACATCCCCAATTATAAAAGGGTATGCACACTTACAGTATAAAACCAGATTATTGTAACTTTTTTTTATTTCTCCCCCTTTTTTATTAATTTTTTTCCCCTAAAATCTTTCTGAGTGTTTTTCACTTCATTGTATACTTTGTAATTTTACATTCAGGATGAAGTTCTAACATGATTTATCTTGGTTTCATATTTTTACGTCACAAAAACCTGCCATTTTAACAGGGGTTTGTGGACATTTTATATGGGTTTTATTTTTTAAATAATGTTTTTACCTTGTATGCAAAATGCTACAGTACTTCTTCAGAATGAGGAGGAGGGGTGTTTGCATAATTAAACTTCAGTCATGGTGCATGTCAAAGGCTTTATACCATGCAGTGACCAATCTGTGAATAGGAAAGCAAATGAAAGTTTACTGTGAGTTAACATTGTGCGGTTATGCACATGCATAAGATATGGCAAAATACTTTCCACAATGCATGATATGTTTCTCAATATACTGTTTTGATAATAAAGTGCCAACAAATTAGAAGAATTTGATTTAAGTCTTTTACAAGCAACTACATTATTTAATAAGGAAAAAAAGGAAAATATACTGATTAGTATGAAAACTGATTTGACATGGTACACTGAGTAACTATTATAAAAGTACATATTCCTGAATAAACCCACAATACTTAGAAAAGTGTATTATAAATGAATATACTGTATCATGATATTAATATTAGAGATTAATATCATATTGTCCAGCCCTAGTCAATACCATGATGATCAATTGTGTAGCAGAGTAATACACAACCAGGAAAAACGTAATGTATTTTTTAATACAAAGGCTGCTATACTTTAATGATTTGTCAGACTTGTGCACTACACAAAAGACACAGAATCTGCATGAGTTTATAACCTTTCTACAAGCTTGAGACTGAGTGCTTTGTTTCCTGCATGATAAATCTGCGTGTACTTACAGATGAGGAAGATCCATTTTTGAAGGTTCAGGGATAATGAGAGTCCACAAGAGATAACCTCTACAACAAAGATACAGTAATTCATTCATTCATTCATACAGTAATTCATTCACTGTCATTCATAAAACTTCAAATTTTGCAGTGGTACCATTTAACTGCATTCTTATACAATGCATACTTTTCCCCCACAGTTTCTAGGCATGCTAAACATATTCATTCTTTGAGTCCTTTCGTAAGATCATCATCTCCACAACCCCTGAAAATTATGGGTCTGGGTTGAATACTGTAGAGGCTTCCCTGATTATTAAACAATTACAATAAATAATAGCCGTTAGCAGTGGCAGCTGGTGGTTTTTCAAATCGGGGAAGCACATGTGTGTGTAATTGAAGTGTATATCCGTGTGTGGTGTTTTATCTGTTGATCTGCCCTTCTGTTTAATTCTCAGTTTCCCCTCATAAGTAAAAGAATCCACAGACTCTTACAAAATCAGGTAGTAGTGTTTCCCAGCTAACTAGCTAACACTTGCCAACTACTTCAATTACACTGACTAAGATAGAAAATATATTTTATAGATAGATATCCATCCATCCATCTTCTATATAGCTTATCCAACAGGGTCACGGGGAACCTGGAGCCTATCCCAGGGATTATCGGGCACAAGGTGGGGTACACCCCGGATGGGGTGCCAATCCATTGCAGGTCACAAGCACATGCATATTCACACATTATGGACACATTGGACATGCCAATCAGCCTACCATGCATGTCTTTGGACACTGGGGGAGTACCTGGAGGAAACCCATGCAGCATGGTGTGTACATGCAAACTCTGCGCACACAGGGCAGCAGCAGGAATCGAACCCCCAACCCTGGAGGTGTGAGGCAAACGTGCTAAGCAAAAACAAAAACAAACATTATTATTATTATTAACTCTATACGTACAATTTTCTTTTACAATATTTAACAATTACAATGATAAAATAACAAGCTATACTAGCTGTGTAAAAATGTTATGGATTTGGTTACGGACCAACTGCTGTCATGCTCCGAGCACTTTTTTTGGTATTCTTTTTGGTTCTCTGAGCACTTTTTTAAACTGGTATGTTTAAGTTTGTGATGTCATTCATGTCATTGTTTCGGTGATATGTAGTTGTTTATTTTTCCACCCCTCTGAGAGGTCTCCCAGTCAACACATGGAGAAGCCATGCATCAGGGCTTCCTGAGGAGTCTATAGAAGCTGTGCTTCCCTGGAGTTCTGCAGGCAGTGTATTGGGGGCTTCAAAGGACATTTTCATGCAGGCTGAGCTGTCCACTGAAAGCAGTTTGAATTAAATGACCAAACAGCCTGACACTGCAGTGAAATATTTGGTCATTTGATCACAAAACTATATATTTTCTTGAAGAGAGATGAATTATACAGATACATTTCTATATTTAATATAGAAACAGTTCATTGCCACATTTTAATGAGGCCATGAAGCTGTCTCAGGCTGTTGGACATTTCAGTTTAAAATGAATATAACCTAAGGGCCACTCAATACACCAGCACCCTAATAGGTATATTCAAGTATTGTGTGTGGACATGTTTTTGGACATGTTTTTATATCTCAGTGGGGACCAAATGTGGGGACACTAGGACAAGAATATCTTACTTCTTTGTCTTCTTTGAATGATGGATTGTTATACCTTCACCCCAGCAATGTGGAGGTTGTTGTTGATGTCAGTGACTGTTGTTTGGTGGTTTTGGGGGATTTCTTGCAGTGGAAGTGCTTTTGACTCACATGTATAAGAACAAAAAAGATTATTTACCAGCATACCTTGCAGAGTCACAGCCCTGAAAGGGCCATATTGTTGAGAGAAAACAAGATTCCTTAATTGTCAATAAACTCTGACAGGTTTGAAAGGTTGCATGTCCTTCAACACAGCCCTCTTGACATCCCTGTGGCCAGTCTTCCTTCCAGTTCATTAGAGTTACAGTCCTGGGAGGACGGACTTGTCAATTGAACTGTCATGCTTAACTCCAGCCTTAGTAGGGACCAAAATTGAGTGTGGATCAGCCTCTTACAGCTTGCATCAGCCACTTACAGAATTGGAATTTGAGTTATTTCATGCCACCTACAAACTCCACTGTCTATCAAATAGATGGCCTGGTTGTGTCATACAAATAAAAACAGGGCCGTTTTGACCAGAACACAGTTTCACGAAACAGAACCAGTTGGACGACATAAAACCCATAAACTGCATAAAACAGAGTGAGTTGGATCAGGACAATTCCGGTACCATCCTAGATACCAACATTTGAGTGGTCTGTTTTAAAGTGTAAAAGAGTGTGATGATTATTCCAGGGTACTGTTTTTTCCCCCTAAATATTTATATTTTTAATGTGGCAACTTCATCTAGTGTGCAGCAAAACACTGACTCTATGCATTGTCATCTAACTGAGCTCTGTGGCGTTAGTGAGTGAACCAATCCAAATCAATAAATCTGGGATATTTTAAATAAAGCTGTGTTAATAAAGCTGGGTGCTGGGTACAGGGTAGATAACAATATTCCTTCTACTCTGTTCATTTTGCACACTGTGACCACAGCCACAGGAAACACACCTGTTGTACCAATTTCTTTTTTTTTTTTAATCCACTTTATCAAAATGAACACTGCCATCTAGAAAGGGAATGATGAGCAAGTTTTAGCTACAGTATTATCTAGCTAGTTATGTAATGTGCCTAGTTAATGTGCCTTTTGTGTGCAATTATCAGCAACGCATCATAATTGCACCAACAGATTATAAAATTGTGCAGTCTGATTTCAATGAAGCTGTGATCAACGATCTGAAAGATCGTGTTTTTCATTCAAGTCGTATTTCCCCCAACTTCCTATTAGGGGGTTACTCACATCAACATTCACTAGATAGTAGAGTACTGTATATCATAAGTCAAGTGTGATAGCCTCTCAGCATAATTTTGTTTGATTCTGTCATTATTGTCCTGCCTGACAAAAATCTATGGTCACAAGGCGCTCCTGATCAATATCAGTATGGAAAAATAAGTCTCCAGCAATGACTTTGAAATTTTTTTTTTTAGATGATGCCAAATTGCCTCGCATTTTCAGTGAATCGTGCCTAGGAAGTCCACACTCTGATCTGACATGAACCATTTTTTTGTTTGTTTGTTTTGACATACTCTGCAGCTTGCATCCATCAGTTCACTGCTGTGGTTTCTAAAAAGCATTCAATCAACTGAGTCAAGTGGATGATCCAGCTTCGGTTTCATAATATCAGCCTTCTTCACTTCTGCTTTACACTCTGATCATCAGACATTCTGGTGGAAGGTTATCAGTCCTCTCTGTCAAAGTGTGCCTCAGGATTAGATAATGAGAAACAGCTACTGAAAGTACATCAGAAAGAGGAATTTGATGAATAACCAGCAGTATTTTCTTAGACTAAAAGGCACATTTCACATGTCACTAACAGCTTTATGGTAAATGGTCTGCACTTATATAGCGCTTTTTAACCTTAGCGGTTCAACAAAGCGCTTTACACTGGTTCTCATTCACCCACTCACAAACACACTCACACACCGATGGCAGCAGAGCTGCCATGCAAGGCGCTAGCTTGCCATTGAAAGCAACTTCGGGTTCATTGTCTTGCCAAGGACACTTCAGCATGTGGAGTCATGTGGGCCGTGAATGCTGCAGTTTTGCCATGGCTTTGTAAGTGCCTGTCACAAATGTTCATAGATTTCCAGAAAATATGTGCATTGATTATTTCTCCCTTCTCAAGCGTTTCAAAATTCTATTGGGGCTTCACAGAACAAATACAGTAACCGGATGGGAAATTTAACAAAGTCTTAACCATTTACACAAGTTTAGAGTTTAGAGATTTGTTAAGATTTATAAGATTAGTTACTCTGTTTGCCCTCACTGCCAACAAAAAGGACAGGACACCATATACAGCATTGCTTGAGTTACCCAGGGTGCACATCAGCATGGGACATATTTTATGGGACATAATTTCAGGCCAGGAGTCTCACACTCATCCAGGTCACCCCATACACCCACAACACATTTTGAAACCACAAACAACCCTATTTCTTCTTTCCTGAATTGAATTTATTACACAAAGTATGGCTATCCCTTAAAAACCTAAAAAGCAACGCAGAGATAGTGAAGCAGTCCTAATTTATATCAGCTTACATGGGTATGCCAAGCATTTAACAAACACCAGAAGTGCAAAGCTGCCAGTAACCTTCTACTTTTCACTCACAAAAGTACATTAAAAGAAGAAGAGAGATAAATGAAAGACACTTTTTTTGTTGCCATTTTTCATGTACCTGTCACTGCTTTACCAGTTCAACTGTTATGAACAGAACTGTCTCCACATTGTGAGCACAGAATCTAAATTATTTTTAGTTTAAATTTAAGGATCGAGGGCAATGTGTTTTTTTTTTGACTTAAAAATACTTAAAATACCTGAGATTTAACCATACTATATTTTATACAAATATATTAAAGCATATTTAATATATTTGAGCTCTTATTTGACCTCTACCTGTCATCTCAAGTTGACTCTGAAGTGTGACCACTGTACCAAAGCTAGTGTCGTGTTGACCTTCTCCACCTTATTGTGAAAAATAGGAGGAGAATTTTTTTTTCCCCCAACCTCACATATGGACAGACCTAATTTTCTAAAGTGCCTAAATATCTGTTAGTACAATAGTAACTACATTGTGACAATATCTTTTTAGAAAATCCTAATGCTAAACATGATATTGCCTTTTATGACTCATATATGGAAAGGTGTTTTTTGTTGTTGTTGCTGTTGTTTGCCCTAACTGTATTTGTAATTTCAACATTTAAAAGAGCTTCCTAAATGTACTGTATGTAAATTTGGATATTTGTCTGATAAATTACTTAGTATTGTAACTATACAGTACATAATGCTGTCCTTTAGCATATTTTGAGTGACGATAGTAATAGTGCTAAAGTTTGCTAGTAGTGAAACTTTGGTTAAAACTTGACTAGCTAAGTTAGTGAACACAAAGCTACAGTGTTTACAGATGAGACTGACCTTCACTTGAAGCCCTGAACAGGTCTGTAATTTTGCTACATTTCACTGGTTCTTTTTAGAGGGCTTTCCTTTTGAGTGCCCTTTCCATCTCCTCTCCACCGAGCCGTTTCCTCTACATCCTTTCTCTGTGCAATGATGACTCTGTTCCAAACTGTTCGCTGGAGCTGAGGCCAATGGTAGCATTGTAAATCAAGACTAACGGATTCATGGCTTATTATCGATTTATTATCGAATGCAAAAGTTGGAAAGGATCACTTGAGTATACTGGACACCAAATAATATAAAATAATAATGATTAATTAAATAAATAAATAACATCTCTGTAAACTGTTAGTATTTTTGTCTTCTGGGAGACATGTAACTATCTTATTTAGCGTCTGAATGGCAGTACTAAATGGAAAAAAAAGATCTTTACACAAAAGAATAACAATTTACACTGATCATCCTGTTCAAAAGTTTACATCCTCCCCGCTCTTAATGTATCGTGTTCCCTTCTTGAGTATCCGTGAATGTTTGCACCTTATGTAATAGTTGTGTACGAGTCCCTCGGTTGTCCTCAGTGTGAAAAGATGGATCTCGACATCATATAGCTGCTGTTGGAAAGGGGCCAAGTATGCAGAATATGCTGTAAACGCAAAGAATGTGCAGGACCTGGAGGATTTTTCTGAAGAACAGTGGGCAGTTTAACTGCTCAGGACAAACAAGGGACTTATGAACAACTCTCACAAAACATAAAAACAGTTGTGGATCATCCAGGTAACAACACACAGGATTAAGAATCAAGGGTATGTAAACTTTTGAACAGGGTAATTTTTTATAAATTCAGCTATTATCTTGTCTTGTGGACTATATGTAAACATCTGTTATGTGAAATAGCTTCTTCAGGACAATACAAAATAAATAAAAACAACATGGGATTTTTATGATCTGTCTTATTTTGTTAACAGTATTAAGATTTAGCAGATTCTGCAAGGGGTATGCAAGCTTTTGGGCACAACTGTATCTATTTAAAAAAAATAGATATCATCAATATCTTCCATCCATCCATCCATTTTCTATACCGCTTATTCTACAGGGCCGCAGGGAACCTGGAGCCTATCCCAGGGGGCATTGGGCACAACGTGGTGTACACTCTGGTCAGGTTGCCAATCCATTGCAGGGCACAATCACACACACATTCACACACCCATTCATACACTATGGGCACTTTGGACATTCCAGTTTTTCGACTGGGGGAGGAAACCAGAGTACCCAGAGGAAACCCCCACAGCACGGGCAACTCCTTACACACAGAGCAGCAGCAGGAGTCAAAGCCCCAACCCTGGTGGTGTGAGGCCACTAAGCCACTGTGCGCCTGTTACTATAGGTACATATAGAGAAATTAATATAAAACACTAAAGTAAATAAATAATAAATTTATGACATTGCCTTCTCATTTCTTTGTTTAAAAAACCAACAGTTCTTTTATTTTTTTTACCTTTGATGTTTTATGTAATGCAAGTAAATGGTATGCTAATGTTAATGTTTGTTCAGATTATTATTACTATTTCAATAATGTGTTTTAAATAATTAGAATGTAACATATACATTAATTTCTCTGCCCTCTTTTGTACCATAGCAGCTCCAAGTTTTATGAATCACTTAATGTTTGCATAAAATACATGCAAATGTTTTCTGCATGTATTTTAACTATATGGATATGAATTTAAACAGTAAAGTGAAACTCATTACTAATATCTGAAGTGGCATTAGTATTTTTAAGCTAGTACTGGTGCGCACCCATGATTGCACAACATCTAGAAAGACATCCATGGGGCGGCTCAGGTGGTAGAGTGGGTTGTCCACTAATTGTAGGGTTGGCGGTTCGATTCCTGACCCACATGACTCATATTTCCGAGGTGTCCTTGGGCAAGACACTGAACCCCAAGGTGCTCCTGATGGCAAGTTAGTGCCTTGCATGGCAGCTCTGCTACCATTGCTGTGTGAGTGTGTGTGTGAATGGGTAAATGAGACACAGTGTAAAGTGCTTTGGAACCGCTAAGGTTAAAAAAGTGCTATATAAGTGCAGACCATTTACCATCCAAATTAATAGGATGTTGGCTTATCTGTCAAATAGTCACATTTTTTTAAATCACTGGTCCCTCAAAAGTGGTAATTAGAATTTTAACAGAGGCATAGATGGATAGATGCTTTAGTAATCAATTTCAGATGTCACCACACACCCAGCATTTGTGGCTCCAAAATTAAATCAATTTGTCCATGGTCATTGGTCTCTCCAGACAGACATAATCATTATAGAGGGATTGGTGCTGATTGCTTAGTGCTTCAAGCACTGTCACCCAGTTTCCCCAGCCCTACTTGTCTAGCTCCATCCATTGTCAATAATATACACTATATGGCCAAAACTATATGGACACCTATCCACCACACCCATATGTAGGCCTTCCCTAAACTTACCTCAAAATTGGAGGTACACAATTGTCTAGAATCACTTTGTAAGCTGTAGCATAATGATTTCCCTTCACTGGAACTAAGGGGCCGAAACCTGCTCCAGCATGACAGTGCTCATGTGAACAAAGTGAGCTCCAGGAAGACATGGTTATTATTTGATATTATGGGTGTAATTGACAGGTGTCCATATACATTTGGCCATGTAGTGTATGAACTGCATCAGGGCATTTAGATATGAGCCAACCCATAAAGCCACTTGGTCCCATTTTGCTAAGTATTAAACTGTACTCCATGTTCATGAATCAGAATTGCTGTAGTGACAGTAGCTTTGGGCTACTGTTGAGCTTATGCATTCAAAACTTGGCACAAGCTTCCACGATTAGGTCCTTAAACAAGGCTATTAACCTTAATCTGCTCTGTTCATTTACAAGTCACTTTGTATAAAAGTATCTGCCAAGTGGGAAAATATAAGAGTAATATACTGATACATATAAAAAGAGTATCTTAGAGAGTCTAGCAGCTTTTTTGAGCAGGTTTGGATGTATCTTCAACTGTGTTCGAGGTAATGTCATTAACCAGGGTTGACAGGATTTAGCAAAATTTCCAGCTTGTAAAACTTGTAAATAAAAAAGTACTTGTAAAAACACATACACAAGACTCAAAAGTAGCCCAAAAATTTGGGCATCAGAAAATGGAGATGTGAAAATGGGGCATGGTCGAGCTACAGTTTGTGAATGGGGGGTGGAGTCGGGTGAGTGAGTAGTGAGAGGTGAGCCTACACTCGTGAATGATTTACTAATGAGTGGTTTGTGTTTCACGGAGTGGCAGTGAGGAGATGGGGGAGAGATAAAGAAACGTTGTCATGGAGCCCTCGCCCTTTGACCACTACTGCAACAATAACTCTATGAAAGCAAATTTAATTGCACAACATCTAGAAATGCAAGCAAATCAAAAGGAAATCAGCTTATATGGTCCCCTCTGAAAGTATTGGAAAAGCAATGCCAATTCTTTTGTTGGCTGGCTGCAGTACAATTTTTAACCTTGTCTATTCCCATGTTAGTAAAAAATATATAAATAAATAAATAAATAAATAAATAAATAAACCCAAAAAAAATACTGCAGGTGTCATAATGACATAATGATACTTTTAATGAAACTTCATTTAACTGACAACTGACAATGCATATGAGAAATGTTTGATTTTATCTTCCATTAAATAGTACAATCCTTACGCTAGCTAAGTTAGCTTTGACTAACAGTGAAGACACTCTTTCTGGGAAGACTCTACTTCTTTAAATGCTGTATTAATTATTATAGTGAAACTATAACTTTAACCATTCCAATTTCTGCCTTGGGTCCTTTGTCTAAAATTTTCTATTTAGACATGGCTGAAAAGACCAGAGCCCTCATTGAAAGGAGGAGGAAAACAAGGACATACTCAAAACCTCAAAGGGAGAAAATAGCTTTTATGAAGTGCACTGGAATATTTTAGCAATAAGTGATTCATTGACTTTACCTGTAGCAAATCATGGACAACTGTTTTCTTAGAAAAGACAGTTAAGTTACCAAGGTTACCTAAAAGAGAGATAAATAGAGTAACCACTTAATTCTACAAGTTTAGTGTGCCACGAATCCTGTCTTAACTGGCTATATCTGCATTGAGACTTCCAGTTACTGTACACGTTCCTGTCATGTGTTTCCACAGTGTTCAGAACCATTAACATAAGCGAGGCAACACAGTCATGTCATTTTTTTAATCTGATGCATGGGCATAAAAGTTGCCACAAACCGTTTCCCCCTGCTTGAAATGAGCGACATATGAGGAATATGAGTATAGAAGGGAGTATGAGCAGAACCTGGCTTTGCATGGGCTATAAGATAGATTCTTTACTGATACAGTACCAAGGCAAATTAAAACATTATAGTAGTGGTAAAAACAAATATTTGCAGATAACAAAAATACAATAAAAATAAGATAAATTAAAGAAGCACAGTCCTAAAAATCAAATATCTAGTCAAAAATCTACTGGGGATATACAATATATAAGGTACCAGTTTAAATGTTCCATGAGGTAGTACTAATAATGCTACTACTTCTACTACAACAACTGCTATTACTACTACTACTACTACAACTACTACTACTACTACTACTACTACTAATAATAATAATAATAATAATAATAATAATAGTGCAGATATGCTCTAGTCCAGCTTCTATCTGGGGAGTGGGAGGTTAGTACTGTTAGGTTTCTCATTATGCAACCTATATTGCAGCATGTAGGAATGATTTAGCATGACACTTCATAATACAGCGCAGGTGTATCAGTCTGTTAATGAAAGTGCTTCTCTGTTTATCCAGTGTGTGATGGAAGAGATGTGTGTTGTTGCCCATGATGGCAAGCAGTTTGCTGAGTGTCCTTTGTTTGCAAACCATCTCCAGTAGATCTAGCTGGACTCCTATAACAGAGCTGGCCTTCTTGATCAGTTTGTTAAGTTTCTTTGCAGCATTTTGCAGTCCACCACCATTGTCTTGCCAATGTTCAGCTGTAGACAGTTGAGCTTGCACAACTCAACAATGTTCTCCACCACATAGACCACATACTCCTCCTGCCTGCCTCTGATGACACGACCATTGTGAGAACTTTTGTGGATGACATGACTATGTGTTGTACCTAAACTCAGAGGTGTACAGACTGAACAGGAGTGGAATCAGTACAGTCCCTTGAGTGGCCCCTGTGCTGCACATAGCATTATCTGACACACAGCCATGAAGCCATACAAACTGTAGTCTGCCAGTTAGGTAGTCCATTACCCATGAGATGATGGATTCATCCACCTGCATCTACCAGAGTCTTGTGCAGCTCTGACCAGTGGTTGAAGGTTAGCTAATATCAGCCTTTACAGGGTCTTCATTATGTGTGATATTAAGGCCACCTTTGAAAGTCATTTGAGACTTTTAACTGTCCGTTTTTGGGGACTGGGACCACACAAGCAGTTTTCTATGTGATCAGCAGCTCAGATTAAAGATGTGCTGTAGAATTCCACTCAGTTATTCAGCACACAACTTCAGAACCTTAGTTTCAATGCCATCCAGTTCTGCATCTTTGCTCAGTATGAGTTTCCCAAGCTTGTTCTTCACCTGGTTGGCAGTGGATGTTACACTGTGAAGGTGAGGTTGTGGTGGAGGGGAGGAGGGTGTGTGTGGGTCTTCCTTCAAAGTTTGTGTAGGTAATGGCAATTGGTGAGTGAAGGTGTGTATTGTAGGAGGGGTGGTGGTGGGAGGGCTGATGATTGCTGTTGTTGGGAAGGCAGGGGTAATATTGAAGAGGTGTGGGTGTGAGCGAGGCTGTTGTGGAACCATGTAAAGAATTGACTGAACTCATTTGCCCACTCGCAGCTGCCCTCAGTTAATTTGGAGCCATGCTGGTTGAAGGCAGGGATTTCCTTCAGGCCTCTCTACACATCAAACAAGTTTTTCTGCTCCAGTTTGTTCTCCAGTTTGGCATTATACTTCTCAGTGGTCTCTTTAATCTTCACTCTAAGCTCTGTCTGGACCCGATTCATTTCCTCCATGTCCCCTGCTCTGAAGGCTCTCTTCTTTGATTGAGGGGAGTTTTCAGCTCACTATTATCTCATGGTTTATTCTTGGTGAAGCAGCATGCACAGACTTTTTAAACACCCTGGATGTCAATGCTATTCTGCCTGTAATTGCCTGTATTCCACAACCATTGGAAGGTGGAAATGCATCTTTCAGGTCTAGGGTCACAATGCAACCATGTTTGCTTTAATAATATCAGACATGTTTGTGTAGGAAATGGCAGTTTTTGGAAAGACGTTTAAGCTTCTTAGGTTCAGATTGGGCCAGATAGTTCCTCATTTTTCTTCTTATTTTGGGAACAACTTCCAATTTCACAATTGTGCCTCAATATCCAATCATATTTACTCTGATTATATTATATTACCACACCTGCCAGACAACCTTTACACATTTTGCATAAGAGCTCTGTCATTTAACATTAGAGTACAATAGTATATGGCAAACTATGCCAAAGGAGCAGTCTTTTTCCCAGTAAAACAAGAATACACCAATCAATATACTGTATATAACTCTGGAATTATTTGTGCACGTGTTCTGAACTTTCCAATATTAACCGGCACTGACTGGAAGCCCCGCCCCTTTCTCCCAATCTCACATGCGCTCAAGTGGGATCACAGTGTGCCTTCCTATCTGTCATATAAATGAATAATGTTTTGAGTTTAATATAAAACAAAACTCAATCGGCATATATTTTTGACATTGCTACTGTCAGACAAGTATATTTATTAGGCATGTCACTGAAACATTTTGAGTGTCATATCTAACACGTTACAAATAATATGAAGGGTGATTATAATTGAAAAGTGATTAGTGTTCAGATGCATTTAAACAATTTGAGCAGCAGATCGACATGTTGGCCATGTGAACATTGGAAAAGCAATTTGTAAAAGGATTATATTGAAATGTATGCTTTTTTACTTGACTGGTTTTTACTGTTTACTGCAGAATCACCTACAAATCTACCATCCAGCTGAGATTTCATGATTGCTGCTGATAGCAAGCGGTTCCCAACTGCACAGCTGATAATATTATTATGTCTTCTCCTACTCACCTTAAATCTGAAATTATGGAAATGCTCGTTTTCCTGTCTTTTTTTAGGCTAATGGTTCTGGAAGATTAATCGTTTACTGCTATTTTTAAGAATGATCAAATATGAGCATGGGAAATCAATATCTCACAAGCGTACTTGTCAACGGTGAAGCTGCAAGTGAAGGGATATTTTCACATACAGTGCTAAGATGCATGTTTGGGTGGTGGCACAAATAGGAGTCATAATAGTTTGATGATAGATGTTTGTGTGTGTGTGTGTGTGTGAGAGAGAGAGAGAGAGAGAGAGAGAGAGAGAGAGAGTGAGAGAGAGAGGGTCTTTTAAGTGAGTCACTAAGCAAAATAAATTGGTATTGGTCAATACCATGCACTGAATTCAGCAATGAGCACAATTCAGGCTTATTCAGTCTGAGTTGGAGACTTCCAGCACTTCAGTGAGTTAAAGTATTAGTGGCATAGACTGTTTATTAGGATACAGAAATGGCATTTGTGTCACAGAAACTTGCCTTCTCATATGAACTTAGAAACCCAGTGATCTACTGCACTCCACTGCTATGTCTCTCATTGTTCTCCCATTCCTCCATTATGCTATGATCTTCAGCATGCTCTGATTGCAGACTATCAGCACTCTCCACCAGGGTGGGCTCATTACCTAAGTTTAGAGAATGAGAAGCAGCCAACGAGAGAACATCGGGGCAGTTACTGTATGAGACGCAGCTGTACTAAGCTCCACCAAGTTTTGAAATTAATTGTAGAGGTGAGTGTCACTATATGTTTAATCCCACCCCAACCTGCTCCCAAAAGAATTCCGACAAATCCCATGTGCTTTCACAGAAAGGTATTATTGCATGAATTTAGCTAGTTCTATTTCCTAAAACATAAAGAGACAACGTAATTTAAACCGCACCATGACCAGGATGAAGCAGATAATGATGTATCAATGAATGAGGACCAGGCTGGTGACTTAAGTCCAAAAGATACATCGATCTTTTGCAGAGAAATAATGCATATTCAGAGTTGGATTAGCCAGCTAGTTTTCTGGGTAGGCCATTCAAATTATGCAGATTACCTACAGATTGCATACATGCTGATTGGCAAATTTCCCTGGAATAGAAACTTCTCAGATAATGTTTTCAAAAGCATCTAGATAGCTGCTTTTAAAAACAAGCACTTGCTTTGAAGACCCCTAAAAAACAAGGAGAGAAAATAAAGACTAAAGAAAGAAAATAACAATTTCCTTTGCTGTCAAATGCAATATGATGTAACACAAAAGCAAGAGACAATTTAAAAAAAAAATAAATAAAATAATAATACTATAATATATGAATGAAAAGATAGCAAGTATTGAAAATAACATTAAATAGAAAGGTGTCTAGTATATTGCAGATATATTGCTACAAGAAGAGCCCTAATCATATTAATCACATTAATCACTGCAATTTTGCTTTAATGCAACAATATAGCTTCCAACCTCATTATTTGTAAGCTTATTAAATAAAACTTGATGAAATACATAGAGGTATAATCCATTGTGTGAGTATATATATATATATATATATATATATATATATATATATATATATATATATATATTAATTGAACACTGCATTTAGTTGTGCACACACTTTAATGAAGCCAAGCGATAATAAATCAAGGTAATCAGATCATAATGTGTGCAAGTTGTAGGCTATTCCATCAGGTGGGACAGAGTCGATCAATGAAGGTTACACAGATACATACATTTTAAATTCAATTGAAATACTAATTATCTTGTTAGTGTGACCAAACAATATATTTTTTAATGCTGCTATTTGATTGCTATAAGCTGTTCCATTGATTTGTTTGCCACTCTAGATCTTGCACAATTGTGGAGCTCACTGCCCCATTTAGATTAATAGAGTTATTATTGCCCCTAGGCACAGCAGATAGGACTGTTAATGACAGGGTAGTGACAGGGTAGCTTGTTTTTTACTCCAAATTGGACTAGTTTAAAATACTCTGCAGCTGCCAAGATCTTTGGTTTCTAGCAAGTAATTGGAATGAAATCTAAAAAAAAGGCAAACAGTAAGTGCAGACAGTGTTGAACACTATTTGAACACAGATGAAAAAAAGTTATGTTTTGCTGTATGCTGGGTGACTATGTTGTCGACTCTTAACTTCTTATTACTTTTAAAAATTCACTCTATAGACTAGTATTCTATAATCGCAGCCAACTGTGATAGTCTCGTGGCTTAATTTTGTTTGAGGCTATCTAATGAGCTATGGCTGCAATAGTGTCATATTTATGTATTTAATATTGACCTCAAATGGCCATAGTTTGTTGACTTTTTTCAGTACAAAACAAATTTCAGCATGACATATTGTGGTTACATCAGATTGTCAGACAGTGGCACTGGACTGAATACTGATCCTCTATTTGAGACATGCCTCTGCTTTCAGCAAACTAAACTCCACATGTGCAACGTTGGTATTAAGTTCTCCGATAGAAGAGAATCATTCAATCTCAGCCTAGCGGAAAACTTATTTGAAATATTGATTGAGGTTGAGGAAGTTATGAATTTATAAAATTATAAAACGCTGTGGCTTTAACAATGACAAATTATTCATGGCGCAGATTTAACATTAGCAATATTAGCAAGAATCAAAGGATATTAGCATCACCGAATCCACTTTCATGGGGTCACGTCATAGTCATGAGGTGATGACTTTGCTGATTGTAGGGAAGTAGAATCTGCCTTCTGGAGACTGACTGCAGAACTTACTGACTGCAGCGAATACCAGACAATCTCCATTAAGTTTTTTTTTTATCTTAAAAGTGATCTATTAGTTAATGTGTTACTTTACACTAAATAAAAATAACTCATTGGATGAACTCAATTTAATTGAGTGTAATTTAATATGTATAGCCCCAAGTCATAAAAAAAAAAACAGTTCATGCAATGAAAAGTAATTGAGATGGTCAAATTTAATTTGATCAAATAAGAGTTTAAATGAAATGAATACATTTATAAAGTAAAATTGATTTATGCTTGTGGAACTCAAACTAAAACATTTAATTGCAAAATCAATTATTAGGTACAGATCCTTCTAATTTTCCCCTCTCTCTCATATATCTCTCACATATATTCATATGCGAATTTGTGATCTAAATAAATGCTGCAATATTCGGAAGAGCTTGCAATTTTTCAGAATTTCCACAGATTTTCCACAGATTTGGGCCAAGACGCATCGTGTGATGTCATCACAACAAACGCATTCAGCCAAAGCCCTCTTCGATTCACAAGCATCGCACATGGGTACAGCTAAAAGGTCTCATTTACCAACAAACATCACTGTAAAAGACCGCACAAACAATTTCGTGCTATTGCGATTTCGGCAAATTGAAGTAGTTTCCCACAAAAAAGCACAAAATCTCTACAAATTGCATTGCAAAATTTGAAAAAAAGGCGCAGCAAAATCAAGCTTTTTTGGCTGCAACAATCACAAAAAAACTCAGTGAAATCCTGTATGGACTGCTGTATATATCTCAGTGTAGTAAAACATCATTGTACTTTTTGTGTGTGGAGGTATTTTTTTTAAGTATGTGAAATACTCAATGTAAAAGTATTCAAACAAATATTGCTCTGAAAAAAGGAAAACATAAACCAGAAAGCCATAAATGCATTAATATGGCTACACATGAAACCATCCATGAGCCATGTGGTGATGTACAAATGGGTGTGTTTTTTTATGTTGATGTAGTAATCCTCATCAATCCTCAATTCCCAACATGTATGTGTCCCAAAAAAGTACATATCTCATGCAAACATCTTGTTTTTCACCTGCTGGATCTTTGTGTTCAGTTTATGTCTACCCAAGTTCATTATGATATTCTGGATAAACTGGAAGGTGTACTTGAGGCTGTCAGGAAAGTTTAGGTCAAGAGCATAAATGAGACTGAACAGCATGATGAATACCAAGATCACGCAGTCTCGGTTGCTCAAAACCTTAATGCCCTCGATCACAACTGTTACATCTTCTGTTCCGGTAGGAGCGCCTTCTCTTCGGATTGCGTAAATCCCATGACAGTGCTTTGGTGGTAAATTCAGACTTTTTAATTGTAATTAATCAAGAAGGGTAAATTCGACCCAGTGAGTACAAAGTGTGATGTCATTGCTAAAACCATGGCAAAAGTCAAATTAACAACAGAAAAATAATGTTAAGTGAAACTGGCAGCTCAGTTTAAGGGTCAAGTCAAGATAAGATGCCAGTAGCTGCCACTGTGCTCTTGAGGAAGGCACTTATTCCTAAAGCTACTCCCCAGGTGCTGTACAGTCCAAATATGTTTATAATTATATAATAATTTCACCTTTTTTATAACAGTGTGGGCCCTGTAATTAATATTTTTTGTAATGTCTCCTGAGATTTTCACGCACAACTTTCTCTAGAATATACAAGGAATGGTGTCAAAAACCAAAACACCTGCAGTGAGCGGCAGTTCTGTGGACGGAAATGCCTTGCTGATGAGAGAGGTCAACAGAGAATGGCCAGACTGGTTAGAACTGACAAAGTCTATGGTAACTCAAATAACCAGTCTGTTCAATTGTGGTGAAAATGTGGTTTGAGTTGGTGCTGTTTTGGCAGCACGAGGGGGACCTACACAATATTTGGCAGGTGTATACTCAAATTAATTGATATGGAATCCAGTCGAAAGCTTGTGAATTACATTACATTGAAAGCTCATTGTGATAGAATTGAGTTTCTCTTTCTTAGTACCTTAAAAAAAAAAAACATCTACCGCATCCTAAAAGTCCACCTAAAAATTTTAATTCTCTCATCATTTACTCAAATCATTTACTAAAATGACGAGAGAATTCTCATTTTTGGGTGGACTATTCCTTTAAAGCCCTGCTTATATATCCACATATACTCACATATACTTTATAAATCTCAACCCGCTGACTGTTTACATAATTCTTATATTAAATATCTTCATATCACCCAGCTAAAACACTGCTCAATGTAAACTCTAGGACATTGTGATGTTTAGACAACACATTTCTGTAAAGATACTACTAAAGAGATGTGGATTGTGAGAAGAACTATAAAAGTAAAAAATGACTTGGAAGAAAATAATACACTCAGCACATATTCTTTGAAGAAAGAGTCTGGATCTTTATTGAGGTAGATAACAAGGCCCTTCAGGATGAACTCTCTCCTGATGTTTATGTTATCACACGACAGCATTTGGGAAATCAAGACCAAATTTAGCCAAACATGAAAAGCTGTACAATAACTACACATAACAGAAAATGTTACATGCATTTCTACTAACTGTGTCTGTGAGTCTGTGATCAGCAGAGAGTTTTTGATCTTTTGCCCCCTCACTCCTCCTCTGCATCAGCTTATCTGAAAAGTGGACCAGCTGTGATTGGAACTTTGATTGCAGTTGCTTAGTAGTGGTCTGCATGAACTCTGCATTCACCTTAAAAATTACAAACAAAATACAGCAATTTGTTATGTTTATTCTTATTGCTACCACAAGTAACCACCGACTAAACTAAAACACTTCATAGCACATTTATTTACTTTAATCTGCTGAAAAAGAGCAGGTCATTGATTCTTGAACTCTTCTATCATGGGCCTCTGCTCCACAATCTGCTCATGTCTGTTTCCAATTTTTGCTTTTATCACCATTTCGTTGTTTTTTGAATTCTCTCATCCTTTAAGCTTTCTGTGGTTTCACCTTTTGGATGCAGAGGAATGTAGTTGACCTCAGCCTTCTGTGGTTTCTTGATGTTGGAAGCAGCTTTGCCTTATCCTTTTCCTTTGTGCTTTAAGGAATTTACACGCATTTCAGGATTTCCAAGTAGGCCAAGCTTTGTGTGATAATTTTGCATCTTGCACATAAGTGACTGCTTCCATCCCTAAAATCCTGTCATGGAACCTAGTTGCCCCAAACATGGATGGGCCCTAGTTAAAGCTTCTGCTACCTCTTCACACTGGTAGTCTTTTGTGTATTTTACCATTTCTTGAGCTAAGCCATCAAGAATGATTCCTTTCAGCTTTGGGCAAGGATTAAAGTATGTCCTAGTGGACTCAAACTCTATTGTTAACGTGTAGCTCAAATTCAGCATTGTAAGACATCTTAGGGATCACAAAAACTTTGGGCCTTGGGGACAATCCTTGAGGGAGCTTCTGTAGATGAGTATACAGTAGTATACTGTGGTTTATCACTGCAGGATGAGGTAAGTGAGAAAAAAAAGTGAGAGGTTTGTGGCAGAATCAGGGGCAGTTTCACTAAATTAATTTACTGAGTACAATGTAATGCAGGGCTCATCGATCTGGGGCTCCACAGGTGACACAGCAGGCAAGCATATTACCTTCAGTGTGCTTTTGCTTTTGTTCAATTTCAGAGTCTGAAGTTAGGTTCATAAACTCTTTGAAGTCAATATCCATGTATTGCAACCGGAACTCCTCTTTCAACTGAAATAATGTCTTTATCAAAGCATGAAGTTCTTCCACTATTGCTGGAATTCCAGACATCAGTGGCAGTTTCCTGGAGTCAGTCTCATCACCAAAGATAATTTGAAGAGCAACAGCAGGACCCGCTATAACGAAATGCCTTCAAGCTAGCGTAAAAACAGAGAAAAGAACAAGAAACCGCTTTATGTTTTTGTTGTTTTGATTATGTGCTCTAAATAGTGATGTTTGATGAGCTTGGGTTGTATAAATAGTGGGTTGTATGAGCTTGACATGAGAAAAGAGTTCAAGATAGCGCTGTCTGTGTTCATAAATCTTGGCCACAAGATATGCAGTGGTCTCATCTGTGTGAACAGGGGCTAAAACCAGTTCGACTATGTCGACCTGCCAAGCTGGTTCATCTTCTGGCCCAATAATGAAAGGAAGCAATCTTAGCAAGGTCCAGTTTTCATATTCATTGCAACCTATATTATTGCTAGATGTGAAAGAACGTGAAATGACTTCTGGGCGATTAATTTTGTCCCCCCATTTGTATGGAAATGTCTGTATCGATGTGTTGAGAATGTCAAGAGTAAAGTATGTTTTGGAGATCAAAAAACTAATACAATGTACTCGAAATCGTTGACATAAAGATTAATGGCTGTTCTCAAATCTTCTTCCAGTACTCACCTATGGTTTTGTAATACTGGAGACCAGTCAATTGATGGTCTTCAGTTATCTGAATGTCAAGCTGTTCAAGGACACCTTTATGACCGAGCAGATTTTGACTGTAAAATAGAAATGTATTGAAATGTTCTATTGTTCTGTATTTCTGGGATGTTCTCAACTGGCTCTACAACAGCTAAATGAGATGTGATATAATGTGATGTAGCAAGAGGGCCCTCCTTAGAAATAGCTATGCCCAGTGGATTAGATGCACATAAAACAGTTGAAATCTCATCAACTTCTGACTCCTCAAATCGAATACTGTGGCTTGGGAATAGATCAGAAGCAACTGCTGTTGTGATGGGCAAAGATGCTGTACTTAAAATATAGTGAAGTTCAGAAAGAATCTTATCAACAGCTGACTTTGAAGCTTGAACAATATTTTCCAACTTTTATAAAATGCAAGCAACTTTTTCTTCAATAGACTTTGGCAGGTCTACTCCTACAGTATCAGCATCACTTAGAGTTTCAGATTCATAATCTGTATCCCCAGATTCTGCTGGTCCATCTGTAGAATTGTCTGACTGATGCAACTGACCACTTGAACTGACAACATTTACTTTAAAGTCCTTAATGAATGTGGATTGTGTTTACTGTTTTTGTGGGTGTTACGTGTACTGTAAACATCGGTTTCAAATGTGCATCCTAGAAACATACACTGAACTGTTTCATTATGCCTGAGATGTCCATTTATATGTTGAAAATAAACTCTTTCTTTTGCTAGTTCCCTGCATAAGCACACATGGCACTGTAATGTGGTTCATTCTTCTGACTTTGGAGTTTCCTGTTTAGCATGTCGTTTGTACAGTTGCAATCAAAATGATGCAACCTCAATTGCAAATCAGGTTTATTGTCAAAATTTACAGACTTTAAACTGTTTGCAATGAACAAATCAATCAAAAGCAATTGAAATAGTTCGACACAACAAATTATTCAAGTGCTTTCCCCAAATTCAACTGAAAATGCAACTTGTAATGACTTCAGTCTCAAAATTATTCAACCCCCTGAATAGAATCCCTCACAACAGCACAAATATGCAAAACAGGTGTTGTCTCAAGCACACATGATGCAACTAATCAAGGGTTTCATTAATTGCAGCAGGTGTGGTTGAGCTGGAGTACATGAAATACCTGAACTGACTAGGGGTAGAAAATATATGAAATACCTGGGCGAGGCGGAAAAAGGAAGCTATCAATGGCTGCAACCAGATTTCTGAGAAGGCAGGTTGTGAAAAACACTTGAGTGATAGCATACCATTAGATACCATATTTAACAAATGACACAAGTAAATCAGATTGTTTGAGCAAATATGACATACTATCACAAGGAGGTTACCACATTAACTTGATGATGTTAATCAAACTATGATAGAGAAGATTTATATTAGGTGTGAGAACAAGTACTTGAAAGTAAAATAATAATAATAATAATAATAATAATAATAACAACAACAACAACAATAATAATAATAATAATAATAATAATAATAAAAATAATAATAATAATAGCATTTCCCAGGCATTGCTTCGTCTTCACCATAACGTCAATTTACTCTAGGTGAGTGACAGGAGCAGTGTTTCCAACAACGTTCAATGGAAAGTTGGTAAATGTCAATAGATGATGTCATACGCTAATTAGCATATTCCTTTCATCATCGCGTCATATTTGCATTCTGCCTAGTGTCAGCTGCTTACATCTGTTTGCTTCTTTCCTTCTCTCTGTGCTCACATACGGTATTTAAATACAGCCAAATTCAGAATAAAGCTATTTTCATTTACATATTTTCTATTTCTGTTGTCAGACAATGGAACGAGTATAAAATAGTGACTGAAACGCGACGCATTAAAGAGCCATGAAACACTAAACTACATTTTCTGAGATTTTAACAGAGGTGTTCTTGTTGCACATCATTAAAGACAACGTTAGCATCCGTTCATTTCATTTGTAGGAGAAAACTGGTTCATTTTTAGCTTTTTTCTGCCATTTTCGTCTTCCGCGTTTAAAATCTACATCATGTCGATGTCACAAGTAGTGACATAGCAATGTACCATAGTACTTAGTAATTAGTTATGAGCCTGCGTGTTCTTATCCTATGAGAAGACGCTGTCTCTTAACTATTCATGACAGCACGTGGTGCTTTACTACAACAGACGTAGTTGATGAGAGAGGCATTCAAATGGGTCGCAAGTGTTTGTTTCAGTGGTGTAAGAGTTTGAGGGTGCTGCATGGCTTTCCTCACGATGTTGCCAGGGCTGGACTCTGGCTGCAGGCAGTTGGTTGGCCATTCAACTCGCATCAAAATTGTTTGTGTGTAGCAAGCATTTACCTCGGGAGAGATACGAGAATTGGAGAAAGGTGGACTTCGGCCTTGCTCATGAAAGCAGTTTGCGTCTACACAATGATGCGGTACCAAGTCCCGAGTACTTTAAAGGAGGTATGTGTCTCATTTTTAACCATAACAGTTTTACTTGCCTTTTGCCTTTTAAACCATTTAAAGCGCCATGGGCCACCGGTGGGCCGTCGCATGCAAAACTATGCAATGAGAGTCTGCGTTGAAGCTCGAGCATATTAGCTAGCTACCATTCCAACACTTCTCTCATCCGCGCTGCTTCCGGTTCGAGGAAAGCAATATAATAAAATATATTATAAAAACTGTACATATGATACATTTTAGTAGAACAGTGGGAACAGTCTTACATGTGGATCAGACCTGTGTTCATTGCCACCATCGCAACCGCTGGGCCAGGGTTAACCCTAACCCTAACCTTAACCCTATGTCAAGAACATACCAGCGGGAAATCTGCAGCTGCTTCTGTGCTGTTTGGTGGATCATCCGACTTGCAAGTGTCCAAGATAAAACTTTTTTTCCAGTCACATATGTGTGCTCTACATACAAATCTGTTTTAACTGTTGTATAGTCAACTGTGTTTTTCCTTTGGGACAGTTTATGCAGGAATTTAACATTCAGGGGATTTGCCACACTACGTACCTGAAACACCAAAGGGCCTTCCTATTCCCCACATTCAACTGGCAGTGGAAACAACTTCAAAATGCTGTTAGTGCAGAAGTGCTCAAATGAAGGGATGTAGTTCGGGACATGCATGCAGACTCGCCAGGTATGTGCAGTTATTGTCGTAATATCCCATTTTAGTTTGCTATAGAAATGTACTGTTAGAAATGACTATTACAATGTATAATTCCAAGCACTAATAACCAATTGCTAATATGACAAATTGTTTAAGACACAGTGCCAAGTATGCAACACACTAACTGATGGACCTCAGAGCAAACAAGATCATGGACATTCAGCTCATTCACATAAAGTTGTAGTGATTTGTTTATTAGTGTTTGAGTATTATTAAGTACATACATGTTAAATGAGAGGAAATCCGTTCACAACTTTGTCTTTTAACCCAGTCTTCCAGATCTGATTTTTCAGAACACTGAGGTCGGCAATAGTCAGCGTATGGAGAAGGAGGGATTTGAAAGACATTTGTTCTCTGGACCAGCAAATGTTAGAGGTTGAACTGAGTACTCACTGCCAATGATCATTTGCACATTGTTTTAGGCTGAATTTAAGCGAGGTCAAATCTTAACTACAAAAAAAAAGTAATACTTACCAACAAAGAATATCGGTCCTCTCAGAGCCAGCACGAGAAAATGGCAGTCACAAACTGTGAGCACGGTGTCTGAGCCTGTCTCGCACATGTGCAAATAGTGCTCCCAAAATGACTTGTGTTAATCAAATTTAAATAAATCTCAATAGATGACACTATTTAAACATTTTATGTTAGACTAGTTTATATATATATATATATATAATGTGTGTGTGTGTGTGTGTGTGTGTGTGTGTATTACTCCTAAGTAGATTTATTTAAAGAAAGTGAACAAAATTTAAATGTGTCATATCTATGAAGGGCCTGAATAATTTTTTTTGTGTGTGTATTTAATGACAAACAAACATTTCTCTGTACCCTTTTTTTGGAATAATGTTTGTAAACCTAAAATGTGTTCTTTTCTACTGACACAGAAATGACATCAGACATAAACATTCAAGATACAATTTATATTTAAAAAGAAATAAAGGGCTTTTACACAGTACCATATATTTGTAAAGCTTTTTTTGCGTTGTTTCCACAATTATGGATATTTTAGAAAAATCCAAGATCTATGTCACCTCCAAATCACTTAAGACTATTACTGTAATCTAACACAAATCATTATCCTGATTTCTTTTGTACTTTTTGCCCAAAAAAAGGTACTTCACCTTTAATGTATTATACAGTAGCTACCAACAAAAT
Organism: Ictalurus furcatus; assembly: GCF_023375685.1. Classification (NCBI taxonomy): domain Eukaryota; kingdom Metazoa; phylum Chordata; class Actinopteri; order Siluriformes; family Ictaluridae; genus Ictalurus; species Ictalurus furcatus. Next base: position 6,872,186 of record NC_071257.1, on the reverse strand, counting down.
TCAAGTGAAAAACAAATAGCTAATTAGTGCGCACACCTTTTGAAAATGGGACATGTGACTGTGACTCATGTTCAAAAGTCATTATCATACGCCTCTCATCAAATAGACATCAACCGTTTGTGTAGGATTTCTTTGACATCTTCTTGGTTTCATCTGACTGCTGAAGCCACGGACCACAAAGAGCTTACAAAGCATGTAAGGGATCTCATGGTGAAATGGAATCAATCAGGAGAGGGCTACAACACCGTTTCCAAACTGTGAAACATGGTGGTGGCAGCATCATGCTATGGGGCTGCTTCTTTTCAGCTGGGACTTGGTAAAGATCGAGTAAATAGTGGCTAGGCAGCTGAAAATGAAGAAAACCTTTCACCTTCCAGCACAATAATAACTCAAAGCAAAACAATCAACAAGTCAAAAATGCCAACAAAGAATTGTCTTCAGAACATTTTGAAATGGCCCGGATCTAAATCCTATGGAAAAGTGTGGAATGACTTGAAGAGCGCTGTGCACAGGAGATCCCCTTGCAGTTTGATCAATCTTTTAAATAATGTATGCATGCAATGTTTCATTATTTTTGAGAACACCTATCAGCTAATTAACAATAATACGTGGTTTGGGGGGGAGGGGGGCGGGGGTAAGGGGGATGGGTCAATCATACAGCACAGTGGGATTTTTGCAGGAATGTTTCCAGGAAAAAGGAATTCACGCGGATCCCGTGCGCGTCTTTGCGCGCGTATCTATCACCCAATTGGTTACAGCGAAATCTCCTCGAGCGCGTCACGGCGACGCTTAAAGCCCCACGCGCGCGCGCCTTCGTCCTTCATTCATTCACCTGCTTCGCGATGGTTTCGGAGTGACAAGCGGCATGGCGGGGGTCACCGTCATTTACGGCTGCCGCGACTGTTTCATATCCAATTCCACTGCAAGTTCCGCGCATCTGCGCGTCGACGAGGACGACGAACTTTTGAAATACATTTGGAGTGAATACTTGCATCCGAAGCAGTATGAGTGGGTCTTGATCATAGGATACATCATTGTCTTCCTGTGCTCGCTGGTCGGAAACACATTAGGTAAGTTTCCAATAAAACCTTCTGATCTCATTTTAACCATGGGAACTGATCATTAGTAAGTGCTCAGGGTTTGCCTGATTGGATCTACTGTCTTTCATTTCATCTTGGATTAAAAGGCAGTATATATATATATATATATATATATATATATATATATATATATATATATATATATATATCTGCACAAACTGGTGTACTTAATCTAACTTAAAGTTGATTAAATGGACAATGTGAAAGGTGTAAATATTTTTGCTTCTGGCATTCATCAGAACTGCAGAATTTGGAAACTATTCACACTGGTTTCATTCCCATAATCATGGGCAGTGAAAATTTCTGTCTGTACATTCTGTCATATATCTGGCAGAAATCCTACTACACAACACTGCAGACAATTGTGTTCTGTAGTGCTGTGTGTGTGTGTGTGTGTGTGTGTGTGTGTGTGTGTGTGTGTGTGTGTATTGGGTTTGGTGGGTGTACTTGTGAAGATTTCTGACATTTCGACGGACCCCTGTGTGAAATGATTTCAATTCCACTATTCCACTATTATTGTGCCTTGCTGATGTTTTTCAGTCTACATTGCATTGCTTTATCTTTGTCATTCTGGTACAAAACCACACTGGATGAAAGTGCAGTAACGTAAGTACACATCAGCCACATCTGGTCGCCTGTAGAAGCCACTCTTTTCTGCACTTAATTGTGTGTCCTGGAGTATTGAGCTGGCCGTCTCATCTCTTCTGCACGTTTATATCTTCGGTGCTGTAAACTGATGTTTCGATTATCATATGTCCGCATGATACAGATGTTAATTAAAGTGGACTTTCTGTGTTTTAAGCTCATAGTCATTGGAATGTAGAGTCAAAATGACAACAACAACAACAAATTAAAGTGAGTCCCTGTCCAAATACTTACTGCATTGTATATATTTGATTTTGAAGGATTATTTAGGATATTCTTCCTTAATAGTTTAAGAGGCAGCAGAAGAACTGTTGTTGTGGTTTTTTTAGCTACCTACACCATATTAATTTGCAATACCCTTGAATAAAATATATTGTTGTGTAAAATTTTCTTGGACCTTGTGGGTACATGTACTGATCCAATCAGTAAATGCACTATACTATATTTGCCTGGATACTACATAATATATTAAAATGCTATACTGTTTTTTTGGTGTAATATGTATTGAAGGGTGTTTAGTGGACATATGATGGTGCAGAATTAGTCTATGTTGCAGATCATATTTTATTATCACTGGCACAGCAACCGTGTATCGAATTTATTAAATAATGTAATTTACTGAATTTTGAATAAATTAACTGTCAGCTATAATACAATGCAAACACCACCTGGCAAAAATGTAATGTAATTGTAATTGGATATGCAATTGCAAATGCAAAAAAAAAAAAAAGTGCTTTAGTGCTTTCTTTGATATGCGTACTCTGATCACAGCACCATTCCTGCTATTCATTTAGGTTATTTGCAAATCCGTTATTGGGCTCGCATTATAATTACATTAGTAAGTGCTAAGGGTATTACTATAAGAGCATTTTACAAAGCATGTTCATTTCAATTTCACCTTTTTATGTTGTGATCCCCATGTAAACATTTGCTGAAATGAACAAATTGGTTTAACAAGTGTGTATTTTAGTAAATTAAATATACATGTTCCCAGACATATCGTGAGCCGAGCTTTCACCATGTGAATTGTCATGTGTGAGGTTGAGCCTTATTGAGCCTTTGAGTGAAAACCTGGAAGCATCTTTCATCAACTGCTCCAGATTACTGATCCTCTAATTCTATGTGATTGAGGAACAAATGGCAAATGGGTGAGATATACACCTTGTCCTGGTTCCATGTTGAGACATGGCTTTGACATTAGATTCTGTTTCATCAGCCTGCTTCTTTCAGTCTGCGTGAAGGATGCACAAAGAGTAGCAGTATGCCATGAAATACCCAGTAATCTATATGTAGATCAGATGCAGCTGCTGTGACTGACTCTACGTATTGTAAAGGACTTACATTTGTAATATGGAAATTTTTTTGAAAGCAAAAAGGGAAATAATTATGGACAGAATCTTCTGTTTGAATAAGTGTTTTAGTTTAATATTTCCAAGTTCAGAGGTATAACAAATAATGAAAATACATAAACAAATACTGTACATCAGTGGTCACCAACCCTCTTCCTTGAGATCTGTCTTCCTGCAGGTTTCATCTCCAACCAAAATCGAACACATGTTTTAGTTGATCAAGAACTTCTTAAGGCAATGATTAGATGGGCAGGTGGGCACAATTATGGTTGGAGCTAGAGTCTTCAGGAAGGTAGATCGCCAGGAACAGGGTTGGTGACCATTGCTGTATATTGTAATCACTATGGTCCATATTTAAATGATAAATAAATAAAAATGGTGGGGGGAGGGGGTAGCCTTGTGAAGGAGTTTAAATATTTGGGTTGGGTCTGGGTCAGAAGCAGCAGGTCAATACCACTCATTTTTATGTCACTGTCCTTACCTATGGCCGTGAGCTGTGGGTTGTGACCAAAAGAATAAGGTCATACAAGTCCTAAAAGTAGAGAAAGAGAACCCAATTAAACAAATGTGACAAAAATATTATACTTGGTCATTTAGAACAGCACAGCTTCAACTCTGGGATGTTCCTCACATGAACTGCTTGCTTCAGGTCTTTCATTTCCAATAGAAATGGATTAAGGGCAGGACTCTGACCTGGCCATTCCAAAGCATTAAGTTTATTCTTCTTTAACCATTCTTTGGTAGAATGACTTGTGTGCTTAGGGTCATGGCCTTGCTGCATACCTCACTTTCTCCTGAAATTCAGTTCAGGGACAGATGTCGTGACATTTCCGCCAAGCTGTCACTGTTGGGCCCTTGAGCAACACCCTTAATCCTCTCTGTTCCAGGGGTGCCATATCATGGCTGACCCTGCGCTCTGACCCCAACTTCCTAACAAGCTGGGATATGCGAAGAAAAAGAATTTCACTGTGCTGTAATGTATATGTGTCAAATAAAGGCTTATTATTATTATTATTATTCATGTCAGGGCACTGTGGTGCAATTGCAAAAGCTTCCACTTGCAGTTCTTTAATTAGTGGAAGGTGGATTGTGAGGTATGTTTTGGATAATTGTCCTATTGTAGAAGACAATATCTTTTCAGCTTAAGTTTCCTGACTGGCACTCTCCCATTTGTTTCCAGAATTTGCTTATATTTATATTTTTCCATTCAGACATGCAATGTTTTCTGTGCCTCTGACTGCTACACAACTCCAAAGCATAATAGATCCATCCCCATGCTTAATAGTTGGCAAGGTGTTCTTTTCATCAAAACCTCCTCCTTTTTTTCTCCAAACATACCTGGTTATTATGGCCAATGTCCATTTTTACTTCATCAGTCCACAGCTGGTGTTTCCAAAATGCCTCAGGCATCCACATTGTTCCACATTTTTGCCACAGCTACTATTTTATGCAGGCAATTGTTGTTGGTTTTTTTTTTTTGTTAATTTTTTTATTAATATGTAGTTTGCTGCAGCCGTTGTTTAATTTTTTCAAAAATCAATTAAATGGTGTTGCCCAATCCTTTGCATATAACTGTACTGGGCAATTATCTAGGCAATTAGAAAAAAAAAAAGATGCTCTTCTAATTAACATGGTTGTAAAGTGTTAATTTCATTATCATAGCCTTACTGCTAAGCTCGAACCAGCATGCCATTTTTCCTCTGACATCTCTCAACAATAAGGCATTTCCATCCACAGTACTGCTGCTCACTTGATGTGTTTTTTTTTTCTGTTTTGTTTTGTTTTTTCAAACATACTCAAGGGCATCAGCATTTTCTGAAATACTCAAACCAGCCAGGATAATTGCACAAATCAGCAGGTGTACAGCTGTTCCTATTAAAGTGGCCAGTGAGTGTAAATGTGTATTGTTCCTTATGCATTAAAAAAAGGCTAATAATACCTGAAAGGACTGAATGTTCTTTGATTAGTTATATACTACAATACACTATAACACTACAGTGTATATACACATTTTCCATGATCATGTATATTGTATGTGCATTTTTATATGCAGAGGAAAGGTGAAAGGCATATATCGTACACTGACCTCTCTGCAAGACCATTTTTCTTGAGTTCAACACTGTAAACTCTCAGAGACGAAATTTTTTTGGAACAGGTTCTGATTACAATTACAGTTTAGCTGACTACTGAACAAACATGGCGTTGATATGTTCATGCCAGACTGCATGTAAATGTATGCTAATGTACCTGTCTGAATTTAGATCCCTACAATCAGCAGTATGACTGCTGAAGTGCCAAGCCAAAATAAATTGCTGAATTGCTAAATACTGTAAATCTCCCTGCTATTTCCATACTTTGACTCTCATATGTGCTCGCATATATGCATGAGATTCTGTAATTTGATACCCATTGCTCATAACAATAATATACAGTAAAGTACATACTGTACATCATAATGGATGCTTTGTTTTCCAAACTTAGAATCATGTCAAATATGCTTCTGTATACGTGTATGAAATTTACAACTGTAGCTTTTTTCCATTGGTGCTCTGTTCCTCTCTTTTACTGATGAAAAACACAATAGACGCTAGATTTGGCATTTGAGTTGTGTTTTGGAAGCAAGCTACTACATATAGTTAATATGCTGTTTTAATATGCTGCACAGTGTAGCGTGAATTTTTATTTTACAGTGTTTATAGTTGCAGACAGTGTTGAGCAAGAAATGATGCATGAGCAAAATGTTCTGTTCCTAACCACACAACTGATGTGACGTTATGTTTTTAATGTATTCATCATTATACAAATTATACAGTCAGTTCCAGTCCACTAATTTGATTGGACAAGCAATGTACCAACTGTATCTACATATAATAAAACAGCACTGGTACATTTTACTGTTTGTATCACTCTGCTTGTCAGTGTTTTCTACTTAAAATTCCAGTTTTATTAATAGTTACCAGTGTTGGGTAAATAACTAAAAAATTTAATTGTTACTAAATGTTACTAAAATGTAATCCACTACAGATTACTTATTACTACTTTAACATTCTAATTTGATTACGTTACTGATTACTGCATAAAAAGTCATCAGATTACTAATGACTTTACTTTCAAGTTACTTTCAAACCTATCAAACTTACCAAAAATACACTACAAAGTGAAACTCATAGTTCTTTCAGTAATTTTAGCATGTGTTCTCCAGTGATTCATTAAAGCGCATGCTCATTGCTCCTTAACTGGCGCAGCCGCCAGGGGCGTTAGCTGGACTGGTAATCATCCGTGTCTGAGCCCAGATTCTTCTCCATGCCTAAGTTTTGTTTTATGGACACTGAGGTAACTTAGCTGTCAATGTATGACATGATCAGACAAAGTTGGATTTGTCATAAAACTTGCCTCGGGTGTTGTCACTGTTTGTAGGACTAGACCGATAAAATATAAAACTTTTCTAACTAGGCTAGTTTGGTGTCGCTAGCCAAGGAGAGGCACAGCTAAGATATAGGTTTAGCTGCTACAGTGCCATGCAGAGTACATTATCTTTCCTTATGCTCTGCTCATATCATGTTCACGTGAATTAGAAGTCATATAGACATTTACACACCAGAAAATGTTACGCTTTCAGTTTCAACCCCTTTACTGGTTTAAAAATAAAAAATAAAAATTGGCGTATATCCATTTTTCCTCACACTGACTCTGTGAGTTAGAATTTGGCAGAATTGAGAGACTGTCATCCAATAATACACAACTGTATCCACGTATTTTCCTATAAACCCTGTCTGATTGATTTCGCCTCCGTTCACTGAAGATATAAAATTACAACACCGCCGTCTTCTTTTACTGATGTTCAGTTACGTAGTGACAAAGCACTCCAAGTGGAGAATTATTCAGGGCTAAAGAGAAAATCTTCGGGGTTACAGCCCCCAGTGCCCAGGCCAGGTTATGCCCCTGGCAGCCGCACAAAACGTGATTAATTTTAAAAAATGCATTTTTACTTAATATTGTTTTCTTAACAAAAATTTGTAATACAAGTAACGTAATTTTATTGACACCAGTAACTGTAATCAAATTATATAAATGTAAAATGTAATGTGTTACATTACTGTGTTATCAGAAAAAGTAATTAGAATACAGTATACCCAATTCTGAACTGTCACCACACTTACTACAGGCTGGTGGTCAGTCTGTGCGTTGGCATGGAAGCGTGCAACCCTCTGTCTAGCTGTAGTTTCTTTGGGAACTATTTTCATTGACAGATTAAATAAACTAAATAATTGGTCATATCGTGTCTGAAATATCAGTTACTTAATATTAATTTCTTGTTCATAGAACTGTTGTATAAGAACAATATCACACTCGCAATCATGCTGTTGTACTGAATATAAGTATAGCTGCTGTATGATTACCTGATGCATTAGGCCTGCAGCCTCATGTCTATGGCCAAATTACATCTGTGTTGGTATTTATTTCTGTAAAACTCTTGTTTATGTGATATTGCTTAATTAAGCTTCTGTACTTTTTCATTTATGCCTGCCGACCTCTAGCCTGATATCTGCATATCTAACTCTGTGGATGTTTTTAAATGATTGGGATTGTAAATTTTGGACTTGTTCATAAAGGAAATGAGAAGAGCTGATTGGATTGTATATTACCACCTGCGCCCATGTTCATGGAAATACCATAAATATTCAAAGCTGTCTTGTTAGTGCATGTGTCACCATGATCACAGAAATAGCCCTATCTATGCCAACATAGATGGAATAAAATTGTTAATGACTACATATTGGCAATAAAACAGGCTTAATCCACAAATACACTATATAACCAAATGTTTGTGGACACCTGACCATAACATATATATGTACTTTTTGAACATCCCATTCCAGATTTAGACATCCATACTGTACAATTGTGTGCTTCCTTTGTGGTTTGGGGAAGTTTCACATATACTTTTATCCATATAGTACATCAAAAGCATACTCCAGTTACGTAAATTATCCCACTCTAATAAAAAATCAGGTTCACCTTTTCATCTTTTTGAATCTTCTTCCAAGGAGAAACTTTGGATTTTGGCTTCTCCAATTAATTAAAAAGTTATGCTTTTCATCCGTTGTTTTCTTAAAGCTGCTTCTCCAAGAAGAAGAAGATGATGATGACTGTGATGAAGAAGAAAATAATGATGATGAAGAAGAACAAAGAAGCCCTTAGTGTTCAGAAAGCACACACCAATAAATAATCATGCGCCTGCTAGTTCATTATCTGTCTTGGATTCAGAACCATGCCTGCACTGAGCTGGATAATATGGTTAATAATGATTTGCTGGTGATACAGGTTGAGACCCACCATAGACATTCAGGACACTGTGCTGTGTCAACGTGCTACCAACAATTTGTTTACAACAATGACATGTGTAAAAGAGACACAGAGCAATCAAGCATGTGTTCGAATATCCTTTCAGAAATCTGACAGTACAAATTGGATTTCTATTTTGCGGGAATGTCACATTAGTTCAGAAAGATTTCTCATATGTTCTACTAATGGTCAAATTTCATGCAGTTTTTACTGTAACAAACACAAACACTCTAGAAACCTGCCCTATGAATCATCAGCATCAAGTGAAAAACGTGTTTGTTTTTGTAGTTTGTTTTGCAGTGTGGAAAAACCATCATATGCGCACAGTGACCAACTACTTCATTGTGAACCTGTCCTTTGCCGATATCCTGGTCTCCATTACCTGCCTTCCTGCCAGTCTCGTAGTGGACATCACAGAAACATGGTTCTTTGGAGATACACTCTGTCGAATCTTACCTTATTTACAGGTAAGTAAGTAAAACAGTAGTGGATGGATAGAATAATTGCACCACATAAATAAAATTTGAATCAAAAAGCAAATCAGAGGCAGCTACACAGGTCATATTATATTAATTATTATAATGGTAGCCAATATGTAGCTGTACTTTTTATTTTAAAAGCAGTGTCATCCTACAGAGTTCACTGAAACCAAATAATCTGAATACTCAAATTGCAGTTCACAAAGAAAATATGTCAGCGTTAATGGTCAAACTTTTCTGAATACCCTATATTTTAGCATTTGGGTTTAAATGACCAGTACTGGAAAATCCAATGAATATGAAAATCCAAGGAAACGGGAAAATGCCAAAATCATTATGAATATCATTGGTCGGTGATATTTTATTTATGTTTTGCATTTAATACTAGTACTACTGCGTTGTTGTTTTTTTCCAACACCCTCAATGTGTGCCACCTTTAATAAAGCACATGCTTTATTATCACATAGCATCATCACATACTGTAGCACTGTTATTCTGTATAATTTTGTATGTTCTGTGGTAATACTTGTGATTAAGCTGTGGTAAAACACCCTTGGAATACAAGGCATGGGATGCTTTACTTAAGTTATGTTAAATCATGAGACCAATACTTTCACTTACTTCTAGCTTTAGATTTTATTCCTGCATGCACATTTCAGGGAGAAATTGGGAATACAGCAGGTATTTCCCATCACTGAGTGGAATTATGCCTGCAGTGTTGGGTGCCATTATTTTTCTTGGCCCAAACTTTATCCAATTCCCCTACACCAATTCACAATTGACAACGGGACTTTCACACAATCACTGTCTTTTACAACATCATTACCTTACTGCATTCTTATTGCGCTTAAAGCACCATTAGAAATTTCTAGGTTGGAATTCTGACCTGCTGACTTTCGGAATGTATTTGTTAATGTGAATGAATTTATTAAAAATGACAAACACGCAGACATTAAAAAGCACAGCTTAATAACGCTGCACATTAGTGATCAAATCTCTGTTTCAGAAAAAAATTAAGTTTCTCCATGGCACAAGAAAAATGACAGTCCTTTGAAATGAAGCATACATACCAAAAATGGTTATTTTAGGGCGTGTCTGCACTTAAATTGGCAGTGGCATGCACATGCATATCAGCTATGAACAATTGGTATTAATTAAGCTTCACTGTGTACACTTGTGCATTTGATATATTCGCACATTTGATGAGTCCTAATTTTACTGTGCATGAAAGACTTACCCGTAAGAAATTATCTTTTTTAACAGAATGTTATTAAATGATGACCCCGGAGTTAAAAAATGTTTGACCGGCAGTGTATTGGAAACAAAGGTCACAACTGCATACTAATCTGTTGTTAGTGCGTGTGTTGTTTTGTCCATCCGTTATAGGTTTAAAACTCTATGCTGGGATCACATGTCATAGAACATCTTTGCCAGTCATCAGTTTTGTTTTGCAGTTCCGTGTATGAATACTGATACGACTCACAGCCAGAGAACAGATGGTGAGATGGATGTGCTAAAGTAGGGAAAATGCTCAAATGTGCAAGTGTACTCCAGATCAATTTAGAAACACTGTCAAAGACAAGTACCCTTCTATCAGCTGAAAAGGTGGGCTAATCAGTAGATCATAGCTCTTTAAATCTGCTGTTTCTTTTTTCCCCCCTTACAAATATTATTCAGTAACAGCCATTTTAAACAGTTTAGCTGCATTAACACCTGCTATCCTTTCATTCTCCCTACAAATACCCATAACAACTATGACACGTTAGGGTCGAATGCTGTACATTAGAAAGGGGGTTTTTACCTCTTTTTTAGAGAAGATCCATGAGGGGTTTTGTATGGTGTAGTTGACTGGCATTCCTTTAAAATCCAAAGCAATAGGAGCTGTCACTTTCCCCAGCCTTAAAAGGCAAGTGTATAATTTCAAACAGAAGCCTGGATTTTTGTATTTTTTTTTAATGAAAATGCTGAAGTGAACTTCTCTGAACTAGAAGTTATGAATCCACATAGGCACTCAAAGAACAGGGTAAGCGCTGCTTGCTTCAAAGGGAACGCCTTAATGGTCCAGAACAAAACAAAGTGAACAATTTAACAGTTCCTGATCTTAACCCCTTCTTTATTTCCTCTATGAGAGGAGCCCTTACTTTGAAACACATTTTCGAGAGATTGCCACAGCAAACTTGAATAATGGTACAGTAACAGAGTTTAAATATCTTTGTTACTTTGTGTCATCATCTACGATGTAATATCCGTTATATTCATCAGTTTCTCCTTTCTAATCTTTTGATTTTGCCAGACAATCTCTGTGTCTGTATCCGTGCTGACCCTCAGTTGCATTGCCCAGGACCGGTGGTATGCTATCTGCCACCCTCTGAAGTTCAAGAGCACTGCGAAACGGGCGCGCAGGAGCATCATCCTGATCTGGTTTGTCTCCTGTGTGATCATGATTCCCCAGGCTATTGTCATGGAGTGTAACAGCCTGCTGCCTGAGCTGCTGCCTGAGCTCACCAACAAGACCGTTCTCTTTACTGTGTGTGATGAACACTGGGGAGGTGAGACAGCAATTTGGTACATATGCTCAGAAGTCAGTATGCCTTTTTGAGTTTGACAAATAGATGACTACATTCGGCATAAATGGGTGAATTGAATGTGTTTCTCTTGGTTAAAATTAGGAGAAAACATTTTAATAGCCACCAAGGAAAGTGAAGTAATTGATCACTGAACATGAAAAAAGTCATTATCACATTCAGTCACATGTAGAAAATTCTTGTTAATCCAGTAACAAACTTGCTATGATTGCTTAAGACAGGTTTTGATAGGATATGAAAGGTTGTATTTTGATCAATGGTAAGTCACTCTGAGTAAACAAAGAATTCAGATGAGCTCCTAGAAGTTGATATCAAAAGTTTCAGATTTTTTTTTTTTAAATCACAACTGATATTTAGATGCCACTGAAGGCATTTAATTAGCTGAGCGAAAAATCATCTTGCTTGCTTTTGAAATGACAAGCACGTTATCTATTCTTTTCTGTGTTCAGAAACAGGACAACAACCCAGTTCAAAGAATAAAAACAAGAACCGTTAATGAACAGTATTTGTTAAGACCAATAATATAAAGGAAAACGTTGTCATTCTTAACTGTTCTTGAACAGAAGCATTCATTTGAAATCCCTGTTACCAGTTAATAACTTCTTTTTGTTCCATGTAGACCACGTAGATGCACCATGTAGATGGTGTAATTTCATTCAGTGTATCGTATTAAACACATACAGTGTAGTGTACAGCACAGGCCATAATGTCACATGGCTTCAGTTCATGGATGAAGGTGAATTTACTTTACTATAAAGACTTTTTTTTTTAACATAGACCTATACATTATGCTAAAGTATACAACAGGCAAATAAGCAAACATTTTTGTTGATGCACATGAGAGAAAAACAGCTTGCCTAATTAACCCGGAGGGGCCAGGGAATTTACTAACTCCATTAAAAACAACCTTTTCAATCCTGTTATTTTTACCTGTGTTTGTGTGTGTGTGTGTGTGTGTTGCTTTCTAATATGGCAGATGAGATCTACCCCAAGGTCTACCACACCTGCTTCTTTATTGTCACCTATTTTGCCCCTTTGTGCCTGATGATCCTGGCATACATCCAGATCTGTCAGAAACTCTGGTGTCAGCAGGTAAAATAATAAGGACTAGAGCTTGGCCTAGTCAATACAATTTCAATACAATTACCTCAGTTTAATGTTGCACAGCATTACACTGCACAAAACAACTGCACATATATATGCACTTTATACCAATTATAGTCAGACAGTAGAGTAGTATTCTGCTAAATTAACAGAAGAAGTCAGTTAGTTAAATGTAACTCTAAGACAGTTAATATGTTAACTAGTGCAGTTGAAAAGTGTGGTGGAAGCAAAACTAATCTACTTTTGCATATGGCGGAAAGACATAAAAAAAAAAAAATGAATAAAAAATTTTTTTTTTAAATGGTTAACTGCTATCAACAACCCAAATTTGACATAAACACATTGTTAGATGCATCAAGATACACGTTTATCCAAAACCCCTGAAGTGAAATCACCTTGAAATATAATTTCAAGTTTAAACCCCAGGGAAGAATCTGAATTATTTCTTAAATCCAATTTAAGAGATAGTGACTCGTGCATTCCAGAGTAAATTGTTATGGACCTTGTGAGAGGTATAATACACATGGTTGGAATGAAATCCTGCAGCCACACCAACTGTTTACCGATAAGATTGAAGACGTTTCATCTATATTATCATCAATCAGTATTATAGGTTCTATTGGTTTACTACCTAGGCTCTCTGGTGACAAAAGTACTATTCTGAATTTGTCTTCTCTGAAACAATTTGGCCTGTCATGTCTCCAAAGCACTGCTTTATAGATTTTATTTTTTACAAGATGTAACTGTGATGTAACGTAAGGTAATGTCTGGTTAAGATTCCAGGGACCTCGTCAGTGGTACAGAGAAAGTGGAAATCCCTGCAATGTTCAGCTCAGACTGCAGGCCTTGGTGAGTCAGTCAAGGTCAGGACCAGTGCGGTGTCGGCTGAGATCAAGCAAATGAAATCTCGACGGAAAACGGCACGCATGTTGATGGTGGTGCTATTCGTCTTTGCCATCTGTTATCTGCCCATTAGCGTCCTTAATATCATGAAAAGGTACCCAGAGGCTTTTCAGTTTAGCTCTACAATTGTATACAAAGCTATAAAGTAGTTTTTATGGTTTGACTGTTATATCTGGAATAAAGACATGTACAAATGATATTACAGTTCTCTGAAATTATCTTGTAGTGCAAATACAGATTAAGGTTGATGTTCTAATGAAATGTTAATGTTTCTTGTTTCCCCATTTGAGCAGCCATGATTTCCATCAATACACAGCAACTCACCTCAAATTTATTTTATATAGTTAATCTTTTCTCATGTCTAGAGTGTTTGGGGCTTTCAAGAACGCAACCAACAGAGAGACAGTGTATGCCTGGTTCACCTTTTCTCACTGGCTTATATACGCCAACAGCGCAGCCAATCCCATCATCTATAATTTCCTCAGTGGTGAGTGTCTTAGCTTATGCTCTAATCAGCCTCTGTATGAGACATTATCTCCATCTGCTGGACACGTTTCGTTGCTGGATCCTTTCTTCCACACCATATCGCTGTCAGCTACAGTCGGGTCCATAAGTGTTTGGACTGTGACACAATTTTCATAGTTTTGCCTCTGTACACCACCACAACAGATTTGAAATGAAGCAATCAAGATGTGATTGAAGTGTAGACTTTCACCTTTAATTCGAGGGGTTTAACAAAAATATTAACCGTTTATGAAGTACAGGAATTTTTTTTGCAGAATTCCTCCATTTTCACAGGCTCAAAAGTAAACGGACGACTGACTGATAAGCAGTTTCATGGCCAGGTGTGGCCTGTTTCCTCATTATTTCATGACAATAATGAGATAAACTGTCACTTCAATCACATTTTGATTGCTCCATTCAGTTCCATTGTGGTGGTGTACAGAGGCAAAACTACAAAAATTGTGTCACTGTCCAAATACTTATGGACCTGACTGTATTCTTGAAATAGGCCTTCAAAGCTTTTAAATGACCTGTTGATCTCCAACAACAAATCTGTTCACATGTATTTTCAACAAGCCAATCTCAATTAATATTTAATATTTAATCAGCATGGTTATTATTCTTTAAAAGCCCCTGCTGTGTGACTGTTATAAAGTACCTCAGCTTTTCCTAATAACACTGGTGCGAGGTGGAAAATTACACAATGGGATGAGATGTCATTGCATCTCAAGGCACCATGCACACACATTGACCCACTCACTCATACTTATGTCAGTTTAGTATAGCCACTCCACTTAATGGCATGTTTTTTGGGAATTTTGAGGAAACTGGAGAGCCCAGTGGAAACCCACATGGTACCCATAGGTCGGGATCAAACCGGGGACCCTGGAGCTGGGAAGCGGCAATGCGACCTGCTCCCACATTTAATTAACACCAAGAAAATCTCACTTATTTTCTAATTAGCAACACAAAGCAACCAGCAAATTGCTTGTGTCAGCTCAAAGACGAGTAACAAAAGACTCACCAGAGATTTGTAATAATTACTACCCTGTCCATTGATTTAAAAAAAAAAAAAAAAAATTAGGAAGCTCTAGGGATGAGATGCTCGGAGCTGCATTGGCCCCCACTAAAATGTGGTTGGCCACCATGGGTATCCCAAAAAAAGACGTTAAGTGTCCAATTAGTCATTGCTGCTGGTGAGCATTTGTAGGATGGCTCTATCTTGCTGTTTAATGTTGATCACAGTGCCAGGATGGAGAGAATCAGTGAAGAACTGTAAGCCAGTACTGTGAAATCTTTATGAGTTTTCATATTGATTTGTAAAAGAATTACTACATGAAACAATATTAAAGTTTTACCACTAGCTAAAATAACTGCTAAGGCTAAATGACTGTTTGTTCTGAGATCATCTGCTTCCATCTAAATTCATTATATATCTCATTTTTTTTAAATATGAAATCAGGCAGTGTGTGATAAATCAATCAGTCTGATCTTGTCAATTACACAATACAAATGCATGATTCACCATGCATGTTTAAACAGAAATGGGATCATGCACAATTTTCAGTGCAGTTCATGATACATAGTTGTAAAAGTTCATGTAAACTTGACATAGTACTAATGTGAAAGTCAAATTTTAGTATTGTAGCTCAATTCTGTTGCACTTTAAAGCTTTGGACACACCCCTATAAAAATCAGTTTTTAACAAAAAGCAGCTTTTAAATTCATAAATAAGTTGTCATAAACAGTTAAGCTGATTCATAACTTTAAACACCTACAGTAGCTCTCTGTGTGTAGTTGGGACCATCTCTTTCATGTGAGGTTCCACTGGGATTGTTTTTAAGTGTTTGCGCAAGCTTGCATTATTCATTCACCACTCTGTCTTGCTCGCTTGTCACGCTGAGAGATATTTGCTCCACATAATAGCTGTTTGCCAAGGCGCATTTAAAGATTCAAACACAGGGACTGTATTCACAGACCATTGTACCATTTAGAGTAAAAAAATTCACTCTTGCTATTCAGGTTCACCATCAAAAATTGGAAAAATACACTGCTGATTTCAGAAAGTTAAATCTCAAGCTTTTTTGTGCTTATTGCACTCTTCACACAGGTAAATTTCGAGAGGAGTTCAAAGCGGCGTTTGCCTGTCATTGTTCAGGTCGAGGGGAAAAAAAGGAGAGGGTGAGGACCAAGATGAGCACCGACAGCCACAAATCCCTGTCCACACAAGTCAGTCATTTTGACAATGTCTCACGGATCTCGGACCAGGTTATGTAGCACTGATCTGCAAGGGTTAGTCTTCACAACATGCCACTTCTCTAATGGTTTATAGGACAAAGCAAAGACAGGGAGCTCTCATAGGCTCAGACTTACTCGATTGATATGCACTGAAGGCTTTGACAGGAATATTTGCTTCTGAATATCAGCCACACAGTGGGAAAATGACATTCTGCCTCAAATAAGAGCACAAGATACCACTGAATTTACATTTCCTTTTTCTTACAAGGATTATTTATCTCCACGATTACAATGCCTTTCAGACAGAAAGCACAGGCAATCTGGTGATGGAGTTGTATTTTACACATGCTGTTTTATTTCTCATGAAGACATTACCTTGTTAAAAATGCAATAGTGTATTTTTGATGTTTTACATTATATGCTTTATGGTCCCTGAGCAGCATGACTATATTGTGAATAATTTGTCAAAATTGACCACAACACAGTCTGAAATCTCTTCAGAGTTTTATAATAATTTATATCTTCAAGTGTTTTTAAATTCACAAAAAAAAATGTCACAAGTAAATTCCTAAAATAAAACGAAATTTTATTTCTGTGAGATAAAAATTGCTCTCTGTATTGTGTGCATTTGTTTAATTTGCGATTGCGCTGGGATTGTTCTTAAGTCTTTGCACAAGCTTGTATTATTCATTTGTCACTCTGGCTCGCTTGCTTGTGATGTGGAGAGATATTTGCTCCAGATAATAGCTATTTGCCAAGGCATATGTAGGGATCAGAGGGTAATCAGAGAAAGGCTAGTGGTAGATTCGAACATCTTTGTTCTGCTTTGGTGGGCCTCTTAAGTATGAATGCTTTTAAAAGCAGGGTGTAGAATTCCTTTTGTAATAGTGCTTTGTTAGACATTCTTTCATGTGCTTGTTGGGTTCTTGCTGTGATCAATGTAAATGCACGCTTGTTAAATAACAACAGCGCAAAAATGTATAAAGATACTTCATTGCTGCTCATTTTTAACTGTTTTAAATGTTTGAATTTAATTGGTGGTGTGTAGTTTTAAGTGCTTATGGTGGAAAATAAATTGCTAGTATTGGCATCGATATTTGTTTATATAGTTTATTATATTTCAAAGATCAAATTTCCCATAAAATAAAGGTGCAAGCTAATTTTACTCATATATGATGTATCTGCAAATTGCATTCTTCTTTTTACTTGATCCACAAATATACCCCTGTACATACACATTACAGATTTTATATCAGATATAATTGGTTGCAAAAACAGTTTGATTAAAATGTGTTTTCAGTATGTCCTTCTAAAGCCTAATAAATTAGTTTAACGATTAAGCGTTATGGTGTGTGATTTTGATGTGATAAATTAAGGACATATTTGGGTTGGCTACCTTGACTAGTAATACCAATCATAAGTCAACAGTGAGGGGGGCCAAGTTTAGTAAGTTTACAGTAGTTCAGTAACTAACTTTACATTTTAAAAGGCTAAACAGCAATAATAATAATTAAACACTTCAACATTTTTAATTGACATATTGTCGGAAACTGAATTAACACATATTGCATTAACAACTGCAGTGAGGAATCCGCAGTATTGGTGCTATAGAAGTGATGATGCTTTAAAGCCTGAATTAAACACTTTGACATTTACTGGAGTCACATGGATTACATTTATGATGCCTTTAAGAGTTTTTTGAAGCTTGAAAGTTTTGGTTACTTGGACTGTACACAAAGGGCCAGAACTCATTAAAAATGTCTTCCTTTGTGTTCTGAAGATGAACGAAAGTCTTATGGGCTTGGAACTACATGGGGGTGAGTAACTTATGACAGAATTTTCATCTTTGGGTGAACTATCCCTTTAACGGACTAACATTGCTCTACAGCAACATGGAGGTGACAGGTTGTCAAATGCAGGAAGTTTTAGCTAGGGCAAGGTCAGGCCGATGTTGTTTAAAATAGCCTAATGAAATGGCAAATTCACAATGCCAGTACTGCTTCTGTTACTATAGAATCCTCTAACATATCAATTTAATTGTACAATTCAGGCAGTGATTTTTATTTATTATCCCATAGCTCCTTAAAAAAAAAAAAAAAAAAAAAAAAAAAAAAACGGCAAACAGCAGCCATGAAACACTTAGCGAAAACAAGCGCATAATGTGAACAGGTAAATACGCTAGTTTAAAAACCTGCTGGGAATGACGTCATGTCCGGTTGCTGGCATTGCCATGGGGACCGGAGCGGTGGCCGGTGCACGAGCGCAGGTTTTGCTACTGCGCAGCAGCTGAACTTCATTAGACAGTCAAGCGCTCAGAAGAGAACATGAAGTCGGCTCTGATTATCGGTGAGTAACAGGGAGCTGAAACACCTAATATTTCCCTTTTTGTGTATGTGTGGGTTTTAAACGTTTTTGTCGGGGTTTTTTTTGGTAGCTATTTGGTTAGTAGTTGTTGTTTTGTTTTGTTTTTTAGCGGAAGTTCAGTTTTTAGTTTAGATAGAGTGATATGCCTGGAATAGCCCTTGAGAAGGCGGTAAATGAAACTTAAAAAAAAAATAAATTGTTGAAATTGAAAAGATAGTTAAATGAGTTCTACTATTTCGGTTGCAGTACACTTAATATGTAAATGAACATCAATCTTTTGAATATTTACGCATTTTCCCTGAAACGCTGTTACAAACCATGCTTACAGTCAGGATGTAGGCAGGCATATGAGTTCAAATGTCACATTCATAGACAATTACTTAATTAATTCATTACAATTACAAGATATTAGAATATCTTGTATATTATTATGGTATAGAGCAGGGATTTTGCCACCAGGAACCGCTTTAACAGAACAATTCAATTCAGTTCAATTTTATTTGTATAGTGCTTTTAACAATGGGCATTGTCTCAAAGCAGCTTTGCAGAAATATATAAACACAGGCTACAGATTTTAAGTGTGTGAATTTATCTGTATTGAGCAAGCTGGTGGTGAGGGAAAAACTCCCTAAGATGATATGAGGAAGAAACCTTGAGAGGAACCAGACTCAGAAGGGAACCCATCCTCATCTGGGTATCAATGGATAGTGTGAAAGTTTAAAATAAATAAATTCTACGGACCACATTTATTTAATTTATTTTACACACTTAATTGAGCTGTTCAAAAATTAGGTCTGTGTACAGTAATATTTTAGCTATTTGTTAGAGCCATGCGGCTTTTGTATTCCTGAACGTTCGACTCACTGAACATGTTTATATTAATATCGATATTGATATTGGGTCCAAGCTGACATTATTTATAGGTTTCTGTTATTCACAGGTTTTGAAGTTATTGAGGTTCGGATTGAACTCTTTCAATTTGATCGTTTATTCAACCAGTCAAACAGACTAATAACTAATAAAGTGGTAAATACAGTAACTTTGATCATGCTTGGTAGTGATTTCCACAATGGATCAAAATGAATCAATCGGATTGATTTATAGCAGTGGGTAGTGAAATGTTTGTTTTTCTTATTTGCAGGGATCTGCCTGGTTTTGCAGACGGTTTGCACCACAATATCTACACGCTGCTTGTCACTGATGCAACCTTGTGTTTCACCAGACCTGTGCAGGAGTGAACAGACTCTTCTGAGAAATGTTTGTCTTTCTGAAGGTACACATTTGTTTTCTGTGAGTGACTTGTGACTAATTCAATCATTCCAAAAGGACACAAGTTTTCTGAAATAACATGGCTTGGCAGGATTTGGCAGGATATAGATGCTAACCCAACGTAACCCAATTTAAAAGCAATAGCCTACAGCAAACTCCCTTGCTTACCTTCTTATCCAGGGTCACTTGAAACCCATACATAACCTATGGACCTGTATTACAGAGATTATCTAGCTATCTCTGAGCACAGTTTGATCTTACCCTGGATTTCCTGTCTTCTAATGGTGTTTTGTTGTAGTACAGCTAACCAGTCTTGGGGCTGTAAGCATCTCATGGCTCAATCAGCTATCAGAAAATTTATTTATTTTTTCCCCTGACATAGGCTATTAATCTTCCACAGTGGACATATATTTATCAGACCTTTTAAATTTCATGGATTTAGAAGCATAAATTGTGAAAAGTTTGCACATCAAGAGTATTTAGAGATCACCAGAATTTTATGGATTTCTCCCTATCATTTTTATATCCAAGATGGTGAATTTTAGCAGAGGGAATATTGTATCTTTGCCACCTTTTAGAGTGTGATACTACAACTCACCACTATAACACTCACCACTATGCTCTCTCAAAGAATCTCAGCAGGTATACAACTAAGCTCATTACAAAGTGGTCATTTTCTCATTTAAACACATACAGTGGAACTTTTAAAGAAGCACATATAGCCAAAGTTACATGTATAGAGTAATTATCAGTAATGAGTTAACAGTTCCTTATCAGAGGATGGTATGAGTCCCAAGAGTGATTGGATTCTATAGATTGCACTCGCACTCCAGCCACCAGTTACACAATGAACGTGTGTAATAACAAATATCTGCAAGCAATATTCCTCACAATATAACTATGTGAAGTTATCCATTGCACACATATTAGGTAGACCCCATCACCACACTACTGGCATGTTAAATGTTCATGGATTTTAAAAAAAAGTTACAGTAAAGAAAATATAAGGAACATCAAAATGAGTTCTATATTCCTCTGCACTAGAAGGAGAAAATAGAGAAATTTTATATTCTAGCTTTTCCATTTCCCGATGATTCATGGTGGTACAGAAAGCTTGGTTCTTCCTAGAAAAGTTGTAGCAAATACAAAAGAAGTCTCTACATTAGTACCCCCCCCCCCCCCAACAACCGAATATGGTTGTGTATTTATTACATGAAAGATTGCATTTCTTGTACATTTCTAGCTTTTTGTATGTTTCTCTGCTTGGGATCTGTAGCAGATTGTGCTGATTTCTCCAAGATCACTCACTCAGCCCCATATTGTTTGTACATACAGATAAAAGTACATACAGATACCTTGTATCAAAGAGGCGAAGTTCTGATTGTTAATGAACTTCTTAAGACGAGTTGCTATCGGTTCCATTTGTTATGTTGAGCTGGAACTTGGTCAGGAACCTAGGCCATGCTAAACCTTCTTTGGGAAACATGCCCCAAAATTACATCTTGGAAAAGATGTTGGGTACTTTTCAAATGTTAAACTAAAAAAAACTAACCAACTAATATTAACAATATTTCACAAGAACTAAATAAACTCTGGCCTCTGGCTGTATATATTAAAACTTGCTCAGCCACACATCTTAATTTTTCCACTTATTAACCGCAAACTTTAACGAAGTTGTAACATCAAATAATACAAGTGGTAGTTATGTTGTTGCATGTTGTTAACATGTCGATCATATAGACACAATGGTTCATGAAAGAACACGCCATAATGGAACCTGAAACATTGTTTTGAACTCGGGTACTTTTAAAGATTTTTCCATACTGATTTAAGTGTTATTAAATTAAGTTTTAAATGTATTAACTTATAGACATACAGACAGGTAACAATTAAAGGAAAAAACGTGGCCATGTTAGGACCAACGTGTTGGACAGAATATCTTTTGGAGGAAGGGCATTCATCACTCCAGTACTGTTAGAGACTTGGAATATAAATAGATAGATAGAATCTGTGCCAATCTGTTTTTTTTTTTTGTTTGTTTGTTTTGTTTTTTTGTGTTACCCAACAGTATAACACAGCTTAGCTTGATGGAAGTCATCAATCATGGCAGTAATACACTACCATTGGATGGATCAGTGCTTAGTTGAAGTCGCATCATTAAAACCGGCTTTTCTGCTTTGTCCCTTTTATCAGACAGCAGCTGTCAAATGCAAAGCTCTGATGGCTGTAACATGACCATTCAGGCAATATTAGCTCACTCAAGAGAGTGTATGTGCACTGATGAAGATCCATGCAACATTCTACAACTTCTGGCTTCCTTCTGCCATTCCTACTTAGGTATGGTATGCAGCACACTCATTTCTGACCTCACACTCTAAGTGACTGTAAAGTGAAACCAATTTCTTTAAAGCAGATGTTGAGCCCTCGCGTGCCCCTGACAAATCAAGACTGGCAACTGGGCAGGCGAGCCGTCAAGCCAATGGGCTACATCCTCATTCAGATCATCACCTACCCATACCAGGTTCTACCATATTCCATTTGTTAATTATATTTGCAGTGTTCCTTGCCAAAATCTAACCTCTTTTCGTTTAACTTCCTTTCCAGTTCATGAGAACAACCCGAAGGAGGAATGGAAAGAAAGTAGACTGTTGACATATGGTAAATGGATTTTCTGTTTATTATGAACTGCTGAATTAATGATCAGAGGATCACCCATAGGTCTCCATTATTAGCAACATAAACAATATTTATGTGGTATTGGACACCCAAATCCCCTTCACATAATTGGGGATCTTCTGCAGATGTGTGTGTGTGTACGTACGTACATACAGGTAGGAGTGCAAATAAGCACTGGAGAAAATGAGACAGGGATCTAAAGCATATTTTTGTCTCATTTGTACAAAGACTGGACATTATTTATCATTTTTATTTCACATTGTTTAAGGTTAGAGTGACTTGGACATAAGCCTTATAATATAATTTTGCCCAATTTTTGTGTTAAAAGTAACTTTTAGCATTATCATATTCTAAAACTTATAAATGGGTAAGCTTTGGTTACACACAAAGCATATGCCAAAACTCTGACAGAGTTTCCCTCTGCTTTTCTCTTAATGTCCCCAAATTAAGTACCAGCCCCAGACATTTCCTGCGTACAGGAGATGACACTGTGCATCCAGGATGAAGTGTGTAATCGGCAGCTGGTGCCATTTGTCCAGTCCTGTTCTGCTCCTCAGTGCGAGGAGAGGCTTTGCAGGCTAGCAGCAAGACACTTTTATTCAAGCCTGCCTGAAAAAGTGGCTGAGATGCTGGTGTTCTGCCAATGTATGACGGACGACCAGGACTGCCAGCATTTTCAGACCCTGCTCAATTCCAATTCCTGCAAACAAGACAAGACAGAACAATGGAACTGCCTGGAGATGCTGGACAACTGCACTGGAGAGAAGATTTGCAGGTTTGGCTGTTTATGCCCCACATGTCTATTAACATTTAAGACCATATATTTTGCCGCACTGCACTGGTTTATATGCACTTTTCCAATATTGAGCCCATCTGCTCTCTCCATAGAGTATCAGGGCAAGGTAGACAATGATGTTTACTCATGCTTACTGATTTATATATAAACAATTTAATAGCTGCACTGATGGATGTAAAGAGCTTCTGGTAACAGCACACTCATTTGTGTTAACAGGCAGACATTTGAGGCATTCTTGTCTGAATGTTTTGGTGCAAAGGATGTTTCATTTAGTGGATATTCAACCACAGACCTGCTGCATGTCATAGATCTCAACTTTTTTGTCAGTGAAAACAAAGAGTGCCGACTGGCCTTTGTAGCTACGATGGGATCTGTGCTTCAGAGTCCATGCACCTGTCATGGACTGGACCATCACAATCTCTACAGGTGCAATGTGCTGCAACAAGCCATTCATAACAGATCCTATTTCAGTGAGTACTTATGCACAGTCAATATTTGTTATAGTCAGAAATGTCTAGTTGCTGTACTGATTGGTAACAAAAGTGCTGACCTGCTGTTAGATATTTAGGTCAGCTAGAGACATGAAATACAGATTGTTGGCAAAGGAAAAAGCCCTGGCTCTGTTTTCCTGTGGCCTTTTGCTGGCAGGTTTGGGTTCACTTGGAGGGAAGGATCCCTACAAATCAATACAAAGATATTCTGATTGATTACCTGTAGAAATATTTCCATTCTGATAGACAATAGAAATATTGCTTCCTGGAGTGTCTTTATACTAAAGAAAAAGTAGGGATCCTATTAAAGTGGTCGGTAAGTCTCTATTACCTTGGGTATTTCTACTGGTCATTTTATAGAAGGTAAAATACACAATAAAGATAAACATGTATATGTGCAGAATGATTCAGATGGGGAAAAAGACCCAGAGAGACTTAAGTAATTGTTCAATTATCCCAACACCTCATATAAAAATAGAACATCCTGAATGGGCCTAATCTACAGGGCATGAGGGTTTACTCAATGGTTTGATGAGATTTAAAATTATGTAAATTATATGCAGGATCACCAGGGGGTATTCCATAAAGTGTACTAATTCTATCATTTTCATCAATTTCTTCAACTGAAGAAAGGAAGGAAGCTAATCATAAGCACTGCTCAGTTACATATTCTTTTTGACAAACCTATTAGCGTTTATAAACCATGTTAAAGTTTAGTTTTGCTTGATCAGTTCTATTGTACAAGCCATGTGATGTCATGGTTCCTACATTTTGTCAAGCTCTAACAAAATGCCGCTAACCTAGCACGTTATGCATTGTCTAGCCTAGCAAGCTTTATTGGGGATATAATTATTTTTTAAATTAAAGTAGCCTACCATACTGTAGGCACTATACAGTCCCCTCCAGAAGTACTGGAACGGCAAAGCCAATTCTTTTGTTTTTGCTATACACTGAAGACATTTCCTGATTGTTACATCTAGATGTGTTAAACATCTTGGAACATGGCACCTTTTGTTTGAATCCATCCATTTTTCCAAGTGATCAAAAATATTGGGGCATTTGACTGAAAGGTGTATCTTGTTGCCCTGATGTTCTCTTAGATTGTTCTGTTAGATTGATTATTCAAGCAGTTAATAGCTCTGAATATCTACTCTTGGTTTGAGCCTTGGATTTTGCCTGTGAAGACTGCATTTGTTGTTAAAATGGATAAACCAACTTGAAGACCAGGGAGCTGTCTATTGGAGAAACATAAGCCACTATGAAGCTGAGAAAAGAGGGAAAATCAATCAGAGCCATTGCACAGGCATTGGGTATAGCCAATACAACACTTTGGAATGTCCTGAAAGAAAAGAAAAAAACAGGTTGGCCAAGTAAAACAGTCAATGACAAACATTGTGAGAGCTGTGGGGAGAAAAAAACTAGTGACCACTAATCAATCAATCACCAACAATCTCCACAGGGCAGAGGTGAATGTATCACAATCCACCATTTAAAGAAGACCTCAAGAGCGGAAATATAGAGGCCATACCACTAGATGCAAACTACTCATTATGGGCTCACTAATCTTTATTGATGATGGAACTGATGATGGTCGCAGCAGAATGAATTCAGATGTCATTCAGAAAATTCTGTCTGCAATTTACAGAGATATGCTTCCAATCTAATTGGGAGGAAGTTCATCATTCAGCAAGACAATGAACCAAAACACACTGCCAGCACTGGAGGGATTGTGCTCCATCCTTCCAGTATAGTTCCAGAGACTTGTAGAATCAAAACTGCAAAGCTGTTCTGGCAGCTTGTGGTGGCCCATCACCTAAGACGCTTTATGACGGTGTTTTTGTTTTATTTGTCACCTGTCCGTAGTTGTGTAAGAGCAGAAAACGTTACACTCTGCAGTGCCTTCAAGATATAGGACTGGCATTGCCCTGTTTTAAACCTTTGAACTAATGGCAGTATGTGTTTTTGATCATTTCTTTTTTATGTCGTTCATCTAGGACCCCAAGGACTTAAGGAAAATCTCTCATCTACAAAGTCAAAAGTAAACAAATCACAGCAAGAACATTCATGGCTAAATGGTAAGATGCTGTGAAATTGTTGTTACACTTATTGCACATCTGCAAAAAAAAACTTTCACTGGTTTTCTGTTCATCATCCATGAAATGTAACAATGTCTTTCCTAATTGATGACAGATCAGTCACTGTACATTGTGGTGGCGGTTTGTGTGGTGGCGCTGGTGATCATTGCAGTCGCCATCGGCATTATTATACATAAACTGGGGTAAGCAGTGAAGCACTATATAAATCATAACTACTGTATGTAGGAAATTATTAAACAATGAGTTATGTTTTAGTAAGTAAGTAAAATTTATTTGTATAGCACGTTTCACACAGCAAAGCTGACCAAAGTGCTGAACAGAGTAAGGAAAGTAAAATAGAAACAGAATTAGACCAAATAAAAGCAGACAATAGACAATAGAAAAAATTGATTAAAAATTTGTTTAAACAATTAAAAATTTGATCAAAAAGCCTGGCAGAAGAGACATGTTTTAAGCCTATTTTTAAAAGTAGTAATAGAAGGTGCAAGGCGGATGTCCAGTGGCAGTTGATTCCATAGACGGGGGGCAGCAACAGCAAAAGCTCTATCCCCCTTTGTTTTTAAACGGGAACGAGGGACATGCAAAAGAAACCTATCAGAAGATCTTGGACATCTGTTTGATGAATGTGGTTTAAGAAGATCCTCGAGATAGGAAGGAGCTTGATTATTAAGAGTTTTAAAAACAAACATCAGAACCTTAAACTGAATCCTAAAACAGACTGGGAGCCAATGAAGCAATGCTAAAATGGGGGTGACACGATCAAACTTCTTTGTTTTGTATTTTTACCTTTAGGAAAAAGCACAGCTCGTCCAAAAACGCAGATTCAAGATTCAGACCCCCAGAGGATTCAACAAAATCACTTGTCCTGTAATTTCCAGATGTTTAACTTGTGAATTTTTGTACAAAGCATATAATATTATGATTGTTTTATGTGATAGCCTGTTTGTATAAGTTCAGATTATTTTATACTGTATATGATCTTGACATTTATGAAATGAAGTTTTAATTACTGATATGAATACACTATTGTATGACACTGATTGATTGATCATTGTTTTGTTACTGTGCTTTTCTTATAGAATTAATATTGCACAACAGAGATTTAGTATTTTACCATTTAAATGCTCTTTACATATACAGGCTGTAATTATTAATGCTCAGCAGACACATATCGCTATCACATATGTGTGATGGCTTAGGAACACCCACTGAAAGACACCCCATCTATTTTTAAATTTGTAATCTAATTTACTTACGGAAAAACAATACTACTACCAAAGTTTAAAGAATTTTAACTTTACAATGAAAATATTTATAACTGATTATCAGCATCATACACATCATCTGAGGTAAAAGAAAACTCAATTTTGGTCAAAGCTGGACTTTTGTCATTTTTGGCTGTTTTCCAGAGTTCAGCCACAGCAGCATCTGATGGGTTTTCTTAGGCTGCCTCATATATAATGTGTATCACTGTTTAATAAAATGTCACAGTAAAATGTAAATAAAATTTATTTATAAATGATTAGACAGGAATCACATTTATATTAAAATTGCTGCAATTAAAAGTGTGTTAAATTTAAAATGAGTGTTTTAAGTGTGTTGAATACATGTATGAGTATGGTGTTTGCAAGAAAGCTGTTCACAACCAATTTCAGGGAATGGCTACTTTAGGTGTGTTAAGGGTTGAGATTGTTTTCTATCAAATCGCACCCACATTGGGCAGTGTAATGGTACTGGTGGCAATCCTCTAGTAAGCATTAACTTTAATGCATGTGGGGTTCCTCAGCATTTTAGGTTTTGCAAACCTACACTGAATACTCAAATTCAAATGCCTGTGCAATACACATTATCTGAGCTGTTTGGGTATGACAAAGGATGTTCTCTACTGGCATGCAATGTTTAATATTCAGTATTTCATTTTACATGACTGCATTTATAGTACAAATAATCAGAAGATATTCCAACTCATGGCACTTTTGGCAGACAAACTCTAATGATTGTTACTTCTGACAAATCCATGTCCTGGAAGAGAGGATGAACAGAGGTGTAGTTAGGTCTGGGATGCAGCAGGGGGTGCAATAGAAAAGGGAACCTGGTTAGTTCTCAAAGCCTGTGTTTTTTTTTTTTTTTTTTTTTTTTTTTTAAAGGTGGGTGTGGATAAGGGCGTGTGTGAGAAATTGTAGACCATAATTACCACCAGGACAGTTCCAGTAGCATATCAGGTTTATAACTGCTGGGAACAATTCAGCCAAACAAAGGCCTAAAAGTTTCTATTTGCTACATGTGAGTAACATTTTACATTTTACAAAGCTGTTTGAATACAGTAAATACTTGAAAATGCTTTCAATGGAATTGTCTGGAGATTAAGAATGTCATGTGCTGGTGATTGGCAATGTATCATTCATTTCATTGAGGCATAATGATAATGATACAGTTGCACAAAGTAGTCAAGTTTCCATTCTTAGCATTTCTGAGACCGATGATAAAATAGAATAAAAATACCAAAGAATAATAGCAAGGAAAAAGCTCACTTACTGTTTCAATCCATGCGATTCATTTAGTATATATAGGGTGTCCTCTGTTGAAACATTACCCTTGGCATATGGGTGGCCTCCAAGGCTTGCAACTGAAGAATCCACCACCAAAACAATGATGTGCCAGGAGGATTTAAAGCCTGAGATGTATAATGGTTATCCTCTTCTTCTGCACCTTCTGTGTGCCTTGAATTTTTGGAAATACATTCACTGGCCACTTTATTAGGAACACTCAAGCCCATTCAAGCAGTTATCCAATCATGTGGCGGCAACAGCAAAATGCATGACAATCATGCAGATGCAGGTCGAGAGCTTCAACAGAATGGGGAAAAAATGTGATCCCAGTGACTTGTTTGCATTGTTTTTGGTGCCTGATGGGCCGGTTTAAGTATTTTAGAAACTGCTGATCTGTTGAGATTTTCACACATAAATCTGTAGGGTTTACAAAAAATGGAGTGAACAACAAATCAAACCAAAAAAAAATACAATGAGTGGAAGTTCTTGTTGATAAGAGAGAGATCAGAGGACAATGGCCAGAATAAGAAAGTTACAGTAATGCAAATAACCAATCTTTACAACCGTTGTGAGCAGAAAAGCATCTCAGAGCACATAACCCACAGAATCGTGAATGGGATGAGCTACAACAGCAGAAGATCACACTGGGTTCCATGCCTGTCAACCAGGAACAGGAATCTCAGACTACATTAGGCACAGGTTCACTGAAACTGGACAGTCGAAGATTAGACAAACATTGCCTGGTCTTTTTCCAATATTCAACTGTCCTGTTTCGTACAGGTGATCCTAATAAAGTAGTGTTTAAATGTACAAATCATCTGGTAAACCTTGTAGAAACACCTGTGTCTTCTGGAGTTTTCTTGGAAGTCAGATCCAACCAGAATATATTACTAATGTAATCCTACTCATGGGGATTTTGACATATGGAAAGAAACAAACAGATTTAGTGGTTTTGTGTTATATGTGATAAATATGTTCTTTCCAGAAATGTCTTTCACATAAATGTCACATAAAAAGTGGAGACAAATTTTTTAAAAAGTAAGTCTGGGGAACGCTGTCATTTCAAAACCAAATTTTATGAATAAAGCTTGGTTTTGTCACCTGGAAGACCTGGAAATGAAAGGAAATCAAATAAGTCACACAAAGCTCTGCGGTGTTCTTGTGACCCTGAATAAATCCCGTTCTAACATATGAAAATATAATCACCTGCAAAATGTTTTTTCTTGTCTGTCTGAACTTCCTCAACATTAATCTGAATTGCACTGTGTTGATAATCATTGCGATTAATTATGTAGGCCATTCCTGCTTCCAGAGCTTTTGTTGGCTAAGCTGCCAGAAAAATGTTGCTTAGTTCAGGATTTGACATTTCTGTCAAATGTTTGTGTTTACTTTTAAAAGGTATGTGTTTGCTCTGGCAAAACTGCTGATATGTGTTTCTGCTCATTCAATAAGAGTCAACATACACTCCATTTCCCAAAAGCATCATCTAATTAAAATCAACTGCATTAAATCAATTCCTAAAGTGCTTCTTTGAACCCATTCTGTCCCGGGTGGTATCAAATGAACACGGAGCTAATATTTTATTTCGAACACTCTTAGAGCTCAGATGAAAGATGAAAATACTTTGGGAAACTTGCCCATGTATAACGGGAATTGCTCATTTCACCACTTGGAAAGGACTTACAGTTTAAATGAAATCTTTTGATGGTTTGCCCCATTCTCTGGTGTGATCTATGTAATACGGGGCAATAGAAATTCAGGCTATTTTTCAACAGATAATTAGCTGAGGCATGAATAATGGAGAGAAAAAGTTTTTGGTGCACCTGAGCTAAATAGTCAGGTGCCACACCACCTACAGAGACTGGACTTCTTGTTACAGAAGCCTCGTTAATTGTTTTCACACTGCAGATTAAAATATTAGAATGTTTTCCACATATCCTGTTCAACTGTCAGAAGAATGTTCAATATGTTTTCCAGCTTTCTTAGGAGAAGCCAGATGTCGAAAGTGGGGAGAGGAGGTAGGTGGTGGTGAGGGTGGAAACAACGAAGGAGAGCAGTGAAAATTAGCGCCACTCTCCTGCCCTCGATGAAGTAGCAGTACTATAAGAAAAGAGCTGCCTACAGAGTCCCTCAGCGCACACTGCGTGGGAATAAACAACAAATTTGAGCACCCATTGCTTCAGAGAACAATTCAACCCTAATTGCAAACTCTTTTTTTTTTTCTCATGGCCAAAGTCCTGTTTTAGAGCAAGAGCTTGTCTGACTGAGCCATAATTACTGTTTGTGTTGGCAGGAAGTGGAGGGAGCCTCCATGTACTGTTCACTGTGCAGAACTTTCTGACTCAGCACAGTACAAGGCAGACGGGCCTTGTAGTTTACACTAATTTTACTGTTAATTAAAAGTAAAGAGTTAGCAGAGCCAGAAGCCTTTGGTCTAGTGAAATTCAAAAAAAGGGTGAAAGTGCAGAGTCAGGAATATCAGCTGCATTCTAGGCCTAATAACCAGAAAGTGGCAAGAAGTCCAAATTGCCGACTTTCTAAATAGCTACAAACCTAAAATCAAAAAAGTAAATGTATGTTCACTGATCACTGCAGTGTATGCAGTGGGTGAGCTTTGGACAGTGTTAAATTCTCATGGATTTCATTGATTGTGTTAAACATCATAAGTAGGCCTCAGTGCCTAAAAGCTCTCTCATTGTTCTTTGACATTCATTAGACATTCAAAACGTGTAAAATGAGCGTGGGGTCCATGCTGTGGTGCGTACAGCATCAAGGGGTAACTCAACACACTGATAGCTTTCTGAGCTTTCTTTGATACAATTTTTTTGACTGATCATTCATTTTGTGGCAAATTAAATAGGCACTCATCTCATATGTAAGCGGTAAATTCCACATACATCAGTGATTCAGCATAAATATAAAAGTAAAACATATGCAGCACCTACTGTATAATGTCTGAAGAGATAGTATGCAATAGATAGTATGCAATAGCATTATTAAACTATGATAATAATCTAAACAGATTGCTCCTAATCCAGAGTTTATCTGATGACATTCAAGTATTTTCTTTTTTTTTTTCTTTCTTTTTTTTTTTTTTAAATATACTTATGTAACAGATCAACAGCGAAACATTTAAAATGCACCATAGCTAGATTTCAAACTGGAAGGATTTGTGGAATGTTAGGTTCTGCTTCTGATAGCCTTGAAACAATGCTAGATAGTAAGATATACATAGGTCAAAACTATTTTTGTAGTATTATCTTGGATTTTTGTATGTTGTTTGACACAAAATATAAATGACTTAAAGTTGATTTCCTTCTTGCAACATGTGACAAAAGTATCTTGACCCTTTGCTTTAATCAGGACCTGTAGCTTTCATTTTTCTATCCGGTTTAAGTGACAGATGGACATAATGGTGTTAATGGACAGGTAATCATTTGATACTTGTAGATGCCACTTTTTCTTTTTAATCAAACTGCATTTTCAAATCCATCCATCCATACATTTTCTATACCGCTTATCCTACTGGGTCACAGGTAACCTGGAGCCTATCCCATGGATCATCAGGCACAAGGTGGGGTACACCCTGGACAGGGTGCCAATCCATCACAGGGCACAATCACACACCCAGTCATACACTATGGGCACTTTGGACATGCCTATTGGATCAGCATACCATGCATGTCTTTGGCCTTAAGTCAAGTATTTTTAAGACTTTAAAGCATCTGTATGAACTATGTAAGTTGTTTACTACAAAAAAAAATATGATGAATAAAAATTCTTAATTTAACACTAAGCTGTTTGTTTCCCAGACTGTCCATAATCCTGGCCCCAGGATTAGTTGGGAAGATTGTGAATGCCATCACCATATCAGCATGAAAAATGAACCAAAGAATGCTGTTGAAGTGGTAGCCTCTCTGGCAGAGGGTTTTTCATAATAATCTTATGTGGTACTGAGTGCTCATTGTGCTAAATTAAGGTTAATGGTCACATGTTATGGGATATTCTCTAAAACATTAATGAGGTGAAAAAAGGTGTGGCTCCAATTCACCAGCTCATAAGACACCCCTGTGACTGGCTTTTTCCTAAGAAAACTACCCAGGATCCCTCGCAAAGGAGTTTGCAAGGAGTCAGTTGCTCTGTTTTCATTAGGAGAGAAACAAGAACTGAGCAATGAAACAAGACCTGAGCAATCTACTTCCCAGCTGCAACTGTAGGACCCTTGAGACAGCCATGGCCCTGGCACTTTGACCCTCCAGACTGACAACATGGGCCGCATAAACGTAGGTCATGATCTCAGGTCAAACTTCCTGTCCAGTCAGGCACCCTACCTTCTTTAGATATGTGCTTTGCTTCCCACAGAAACCAAGCAGCAGAGTTTTTCATATAATACTTTACTTTTTCCAAGTCTGTTTGGTCAGAAATAGAAAATGTGCTGAGCCACTAGCAAACATGGATATTTAAGGAATATTAGGTAGTTAAAATAAAAACGGTTTCTGACCATTTTGCATGTATTTATATTGGCTCAAATTTACCCATGAAGTCAATGAAGTATTTAGGTGAAAGGCAGTCAGAAAATATGTGTATTCACACACTAATCTTTGACGTTACATAAAAAACAAACCCTGGAAAGCAGTAAAACTGTAAAATAATATTTACTGTGATATATTTTGCAACTATTATTATTATTATTATTATTATTATTATTATAAATAGCCATTAAATAGTCATCAATAGTAAACAGTCATATTACTCATCAGAATTAGGGTAGGACATATCTATTTCGCTCACATTTTCAGGTTCTACAATCACTTATAATCTCAACACATTATTGTAGTATTTAACAATATAATCTCTGTCAGAAATAAGCTTAAACAGAGGAATTTCACTCAGCTAGAACTGCCCACTTCATATTAAGATTTTTCTCAAATTTTAATATATACCATGGCCAAGTTGCTTTTAGTTGCCTTGCCAGAGATAGATTACTTTTTTCATCCAGGCGTAGAAGTCGTGCCAAGAAGGGTACAAAGAGCATGCCGTGACTTTACAATGAACAAAAGCACAAGTGACTCCGAGTTGACAGGGTTACCAAAATTCATTTCTAACTCAGCTGGTGGTAGGGAACTACTGAAACTTCATAATGAAATGCTGTGATAAAAATCTTTACTTTCCCCTACCTTTTTGAGAGGGGGTGGGGAAGAGGACAAATGGCAGGCAAGTTATTTTCCACACTCATGGGGTGTGCGTGATAAATCAACTCAATTGCTGATTCACTCCCAGGAATTCCTGTCTCCTTCTGCTGCCTCTGTGTTGTCAAGGATGCTAAACATCTTGGCATGAAGCTCTAACCTACTACATGTGCTAGTATTTTGATATGTTTAGAAACTTAAAAATTGTTCAAGTGCTATACAGTTTTAACAGAATGTGGGAGGAGAATTTAGTCTATATATATATATATATATATATATATATATATATATATATATATATATATATATATATAGCATCTAAGCCTTCCTCTGGTTTCACACAGTTAGTACTTCTATGTGTTAAGAGTTGCTTTTATTATCCCCCAGAGCTAGAAAATAGCTATAGAGTATACAGACCAGCTTCCAGTTTGCATAAATAAATTTGATACCATCATAAAAGTATAGACTGTCAGCTGAAACTGGGAAATGGGAATTACTTTACAGTTTTCAGATTACAGACCATCATTTCAGTTTGAGTCGTTTCAAACACTTCATGACTTAACCAATTCTCAAAGAAAATTGTCTGGGGATATTCAAGGCCACTTTAGTTGTGCTGTCGCTGGAGTTAGGGTTACAAAGTTCAGGTGGGGAAAGATTGATAAACAAACAGGTGGGGAAAAAAAAGGAGGAGTGGGAGCAGAGGAAGGAATACTAGAGCCTATAGAGTTTTTCTTTCTCCCCCATTCTCCATGCAGTTAATAGCGGGCGATGAAAAGATAATTTCTCTCTTGCTTTTTAAGCAAAGCATTGCCATGGGGGTTCGATTCCACTCCAAAACTCTTCTGCACTCCCCTCCAGCTCTCAGTCTTTTCAAGATCAGGCCACTGTCACATGAAATAGACACCTAATAGGTGAGCTTTTGTGTTGACCCCTTCACATCTGCCAACCGTCCCAACCCCCAAGGACCACTGCAGCATAGTGAGCAAAGACAAACTGAAAAAAAGAGTACAAAAGGGGCTGTGGAGGAGTTGATAAAGCTGTGCCGGTTCTGTTTCTGCTGTACAACCAGAACTTCCCTGGTTTTCCATTTACAAAAGGTGACGACCACAGGAAGGTATCATTTTGAAAAATATATGAGGAGGCATATATTATCAACCACATAGCAGGGGTGCTATGTTATCATGCGGTGGGTTTTTATTTAATCATGTGGCTTATTAGTATTCTGGGGATTTTTAAAAATGTTTGTACTGTATTTTTTTTTTTTTTTTTACCTCAACAGGGGATTTTTGGGCTTTGTATAGCATTCTGTTTTTACCAAATTAACAAACACCCACAAATGTATCCCAGGACATGTTCAGTGTATCTTTGATAACATTTGGGTACAGTGAAAGAAGGGAAACACAAATGTCTGTTTGTCTTGGGTAAATGTCTCTACTACAAGACAAAAAGGCTTCTTTGCTCAAAATGCTGCATAGCCTTGCCACAAAATATTACCCAAGCTACCTTACCTCAGAGGCCACAACCTCTCGTCTTGAGCATAAAGAGAGTATTGAGAGTCCTCACCTGAAGTGCGGTTAGGATGTTGGCCAATGCCTGGCCGTAAGTGTCACAGCAGTGCACTGCCGGAACGTGGACAGGCACCTGTGTCGTCACTTTGCGCAGCATCATGCCCAGGTCTGTGCCAGTTGTATGCCCCTGGGACTCTTCATAGCAGTCAAGCTCATGCAGCTGCTGTGCCACCTGGGCCAGAATGAAGGAAAGACAAGCTTATAAAAATATAACCCCCACCCCAGGAAAGATAAACAAACAGTAGGGGAGTGTACACAGAGAGCCCAGTCTGAGGGCCAGAGAGCCCTGTGGCTTTTACAGCAAACAACGTAATAAGGGCCTCCAGGGACTGTGAACCTGATGAGAGAGGTACGTACAGTTCTTGGATGATCCACTAGTTTGGACAACCTGCTTTGGTTTAGCACAAGTTTCTGAAAGTGCATGGATTCAGTATGAGAAATATCATGGGTATAAACATTTGATTTGAGCTTGGTCATGTTCTTGCTTTACCTGCTACTGGGTCTGGCTGTACTTGTCTTTCATACGGACAGCAAAGGGCACAGGAAATATAACTGTATACCATGCAAGGCGCTAACTTGCCATCGGGAGCAACGTCAGACATGCATTTAGACACAAATGTGAACTGGACCATTTTGTATGTTCATAAACATACTGCTTAGTAATTAACCGATTAGTAATTAACAACAGTTTACATTCATGTCCGAATCTCAGAATCAGACTATATGTGCTAGAGCAGTATGAAACATATGGCTGGAGTCAAACACTGAATAAAATAGTGCCAGTAGTGTCGAGAGTGGCATATGAGAAATAATGCAGTGGAGCAAAAAGTTAAAAGGCATATGTGCTTTCCATATGTGGAAGAAAAAAAATGTATTGCTTGAAACATCAGACAAACAACAGAAAAGTTGTGAATGTTTCTCTTGGGCATTTGAATGATTCCTAAGTTTTGCTACTGGAATTTCCATCTCTCACCCGGCCTCAGAAAGAGCAGAGCATTTCAGTTGTCTCAAACAGCAGGAATTAAGTCACTTTTGCCAGAATGACAGCATCATACAAGTGGAGTTAATGCTCTCAGTGCGCAGTTTGTTTTTTCCCCCCATGTTTTTTTTTTTTTCATAAGTAAAATACTCTGACACATGTGGACTTGTGTGTGTGCTTGTGACTGATAAAAAAAAAAAAAAAAATGTGCGCACATCTGGAACTTCACTTATTTACTCATTAATTTAGGGATCCGCTCCTGCAGGTCCCTGTTTCAAAATCTTAAACATAAACAATGGGAGAATAATGCAAGGTCTGTGTTATAAACAAAGGCGTTTAGAGCACGTCATAATCACCCTCACACTGGTGATGAGCTGCTCAAATCTCTGCATGCTTTCTACTATGGATCACTTGATGTTTCTTCTACTAAATGTCTTGGAAGCAGAACCAAACAGCCACTTTGCTAGCACTTGTCTCAAGCTTTAAGAAGCAATACGTAATTAGGCCTGCCTGAATATATACATGCAGGTCAGCAAAAACACACACACACACACACACACAAACATTTATAAATAATGTGAAAACCAACACAGTGTTTTCCAGTGCTGTTATGCAAGACAGCAAAATATCTTCAAATCGGCAAAATATATGCAACCTAAAGTCATTTATTAAAAGAGTTGACTTTTAAGGCATGCGCAACAATTTGCAAATAAATGTAAATGTTATAAATATTTGGAAACCCTGTATGTTGGGAGGCAGCAAAGTATACCTGACATCTGGCAATTTGTTAATCCCTGTAATCACACTTTAACAGTGTACTTACACTTAAAAGGGGGGGTGGTGATGGTGGTGGGAAGGGGGGGGGGTTCATTTGAGGACTTGGGGTGGGATTAATCGAAATTACAGAGTCATTTCTACTGAAATTAACTCAGGTCTGTGCTTTCTACTATGTGGATGCTCTGTATTTAACAGCAGTGTTATAAATGAAGTTGCTACTGTCTATTTCATGGCTAAGGGCATGGGTGAAACTGCTCATTCATGCAATTATCTAATCAACTAATTATGTGGCAGCAGCACCATGCATAAAATCATTACATTACATTATATGTATTCATTTAGCAGACGCTTTTATCCAAAGCGACTTACAAAAGAGAAATCATGCAGATAAAGGTCAAGAGCTTGAATTAATGTTTACTTCAAACATCAGATGGGGGAATGTGAGTTCAGAGACCATTGTTGGTGCCAGATGGGCTGATTTGAATATTTCAGAAGCTGCTGAAATATCCTGCGATTTTTAATACATAACAGTCTCTAGAGTTTACACAGAATGGTGTGATAAACAAAAAACATACAGTTAATGGCAGTTCTGCTGGTTGATATGAGACGTCAGAGAAAGAGAGGAGCTGGTTTGAAGGCTCTGGTAACTCAAATAAGGACTCTTTACAGCCATGGTGAGCAGAAACGCATCTCAGAAGGCACAACACATTGAACCTTGAGGTGGATGAGTTACAACAGCAGAAGACCACATTGGGTTCCACTCCTGTCGGCCAAGAACAGGAAACTGAGGCTACAGTGGGCACAGGCTCACCCAAACTTGGCAGTTGGAAAAGCTGCAAAAACATTGCCTGGACTTTTTCCAAACTTTAACTTTTTTTTTTCCTGCTGTGAGCTTATTTCTGTGGTGTGTGTTATGTGTGCTATGCATGCATTAGATTACTTATATGTATGAATTAAAGTATATTGCCATTCAAAGAAAATAAGTCATCTAGACTCAAATCCTATAATCCAAATCTAATCCTATTTATGGAAACTTGGTTTTAACTGCTTTGGTAAATGTATAATATTACTTTAAATACTAATGTTAGCTACTTAAAAGCAGTGTATATGATATTTTGAGTTTTGGTTTTGGGCTGGTTTTGGAAATAATTTTATAGACCATTGGTCTGCTTTTGTCACACAGACCTGCTAACCCAGGACACCAAAGCAGCCAACTTCATTTATAAATACAAGCCTAATTACTACTAAGCCCATCGGGTGGTTGTTGATACAGATAATCACCTTTAAAACTCACACATTTTCATGATTTAAGGTTGCATATTATTTAATGACATCAGATTATGTTGATGTGTTGACCTCACTGAGTGGTGTGTGTAGTCAATAGTGACATTGAGTGAGGGAGCAATTTCAGTCAATGCACAGACAGTGTATGTCATATTTATCATTTTATTTTGATTTAAAAAAATAAAATAAAAAATAAAATAAAAAACAACTAATGGAATGGTTTTTTTTTTGTTGTTTTTTTTTGCATTTCTGGCCTAACTGTGATCTATGGACTTGGACCAGCTAAATGTGAATTAGGTGAATTACAAACATGATGCAAACAGATGAAGATTAAGTACATCCTCTTTAGCAAAATGCTATGATGGAAACCAAACTCCAACTGAATATCTGTAGGTCTACAGGCATAGCTGGAATAACTGAGAGCACAGGTTGTTCTCAGTCGTTTTTGTGGAGGACAATGAGTCCTTAGTAAATCACTCAGCACACTAAATGCACACCCTCCCAATACTGGGTTATTACCTGCACAACCAACTTTGAGGACAATATAAGCTCGTCTGGGAGAGCATATCTATCAGCTGTCTGTTTATTGTTTTTTTCCGTCTGCATTGTTTCCTGGGAAATAAACAAAGACACAAAATGTTATATTTGCTTCATATGTTTATATTAACGCTAGGCTTGAGATGCCCTGTAGCCACACATTTTACTACACGCCTTCTGCATTTACATCCTGAAGATTCCCACCAAAATTATGCTTTTAGTCCTTGGAATAATCCCTGTTGCCGACTTAAGGGCCATTGTTCACTTATCAGCTCATGTTAAGAGTTTGGGGGGGTTTAGTCAATATAACTGTAGACATTCAGTAGCAAAAATATACCTAGAAGGCATTGTGATGTGATGTTTCCTTTACAAAAAAAAATGCAATAAAGCTGTGGATAAAATATAAGTGTAGGCTTATGGGTTTTCATACCTTTGTAAATTCTTGTAATTCTTCTGTAAATTACTGTAAATTAGCAAGCTATCTATTAGCAGGCCAACATGACTCAATAATTCAAAGTGGGCAAAGCTTGAAAAATGAATGAAACAGAGCCAGTGCGATTCTGCATGGCAACTCATGGAACACTCATCTTATCACAGTCACCTTTTCCTCCTCAGTCATGGGAATGATAAAGAATTGCCTGATTTATACGATAATAAACGAATGATAGATGAGCAATATGGTTGTACCTCTTTATGTATCACTAGATATTTCAGGGTTGGTTTGTGGTCAAAAGAGCACAAAGTACAAAAAAATCTGTACTGTCAATAATAATAATAATAATAATAATAATAATAATAATAGTAAGAAGAAGAAGAAGAATTGGCTAACAACAAATGGGGAAGTTAAAAGGTGTCTTGTAAAGGAACGTTTAAGGATTCTTTTAAATTGATATCTTTTCACATGGTAACACTGTAAGATTGCTCAATTTTTTCCAGGATATATTGAGGAAAACCTCTCTTAGACTTTAGAGCAAGTCTGCAAATATGGGAGCTTCAGGTGACTATAAATTGAATAACACTGAGCATGTACTGCACATCAATCCCAGAATCACTGGGGGGGTAAATCTTCAGGAATCTTCTGTGCCATGTTCCCTTTAAATAATACATAGAACTTTATGCTTTGATTCAAGAGATCCAAGAGTTCAGGTGTTTCCTGTTAAAAGTAAAATCCATGTTGAATTTCACATGTCTTCGGCTGGGATTAAGAAAAACAAGAAGGCAGTGCACAGGAATATTTAAGTCACGATGAAAATCTGTTTCACTGTTGCAAGTTGTACTGTCAGTAGCTTAGGCACTTAACCCCAAGTTGCTCCAGGGATTTTGCAACTGAAAACTTTGTTCTTATGTCCCATCTCTCTTCACCACTGGTTAGATTGTTAGTAAAAAGAGAAAT
The DNA here is from genome assembly GCF_023375685.1 of Ictalurus furcatus. NCBI lineage: Eukaryota > Metazoa > Chordata > Actinopteri > Siluriformes > Ictaluridae > Ictalurus > Ictalurus furcatus. The sequence goes on along the minus strand of NC_071257.1, from coordinate 6,831,965 downwards.
GTTCTCAAAAAAAAAAGAAGAAAGGAGTACTTTATCCATCTTCTACCACTTACTCCTTCTTCAGGGTCACAGGGGAACCTGGAGCCTATCCCAGGGAGCATCAGGCACAAGGCGGGGTACACCCTGGACAGGGTGCCAGTCCATCGCAGTGCACAATCACATACAAACACTCACACACCCATTCATACACTACAGACACACCAATCAGCCTACCATGCATGTCTTTAGACTGGGGGAGGAAACCCCACAGCACGGGCAGAACATGCAAACTATGCACACACATGGCCCCAGCAAGAATCAAACCCTGCACCCTGGAGGTGTGAGGCAAACGTGCTAACCACTAAGCCACTGTGCACCCCAGAGTACTTTAAAAATGAAAAAAAATTCCAAATTTCAACTGTATTTTTATTTAGTAACCTTTACTATTCAGACTGGCCTTTTAATCTCTACACTAACAGCCTACAGAGATTACCAAACCAAAGATGCATGATCCTGATGTTAATAATGCATTTACGCGAATATTTCATATATTACATACTATTTTGCACATTTTAGATACAGTTCATGTTAAAGAGATGGCAGCATGTTGCTAACAGTAGGTCTTTGTGCGCTGCTGTTTGTCTTTGAATCATGTATAAATCATGCAGTGGAAACACACACAGAAATTAAAACCCTGCCTTCTCCTGCAGGAGTCATGGTATCCAGGGAGACTTACTAGTGAGAATACCACTGTTTATGCAGTGCTTCAGTGTAGCGGGGATGTTACCCATTCCAGCTATCATGTTGGCTATGTACAGTTGCACAACTCGCTCCAGATTCATTGAACACCTGTTGCAAAATCATGCAGTACCTCCCACAGCTTAAATAGCCAAGTCATACAATAATATCACAGAGCCCCATTGTGTGAGTGTATTAAATCCATGTCTCATGAAGATGAGACATGGCATGATTGCTAAAGAAGATGCATCTGGGTAGCGAGAGGATGCGGGGTAAGGGGGAGGGGTGAGGTATGAAGCTGCTCACAGGCCTTAGGCTTAGCACTTTTGTCACTGGGAGTCTGACAGTGTTACAAGAAGCTCTGTGTGCATTCAAAGGGAGGCATGGGACTTTCTGGGGATCCTCTGGTCTCGTATAAGCTGAAACCACAAGCAGCTTATTTTGCAGCCCCCTTCCCCCCCACCTTCAGTGGAAATCTGCAGCTTCAGGGAAACACGCCTCCTTGATTGATCTCCTGCGAATAGAGTGGGCTACAGGGTTTTCATAGTCAGCCATGCCACTCCTGCCAATGTCAACTGTGCTCTGTTATAAAATCTCTCTTTAAAGCAAGGCCACAATTTACTTGTGAATGGGCCTTTCTTCTGAGCCCAGGTGTTAACAATAGAGGGTGTTTAAGGAAGCACTTGTGCTGAGATTCTGCTCAATAAGATGCCAGTATTTACTGTGAGAACCAAACTCTAGTTCAGCATTGAAGGACTGTTCTGTAAGGCTTTTGAATATGTCTTTCATTATACAACAAAAATCATTATCTTAGATGTTTATTTTATGTCTTCTGCACTAGAATCAACGTAGAAGAGATCAAATTTTACATTCCCAAACAATTATAAAAAAAAAAAAATTAAAACTAGTAGAGATATTTTTATGCCATTAAATTAAATATCTTGTACTATATATTAAGCAATAGTCTACTTTTTATATAAAAACACCATTAAGGCTGTCTGGAACCTGCAAAAACAAGTGAGACAAGCAAACTCTAAGAACTGTGGAAGGTTATCCAAGACTTTTGGAACATTTTACTCTTTACTGCGCATTATAGTAATTGTATTTATATCAAGTATATTTTGCTTCACAGAATGTCTTCATATGTGCCTTAAATTAAAAGTTGCTTAATTTAATTTTCTTCCTGCTCAGATCTTAATGATATATTTGAAAGTGTAGTTTCAACTCAGTGATCAACTGCAATGCTATGCAGAAGTAATTTGCAGTAGGGAATATGATTCAAAATTGCCCCCAGATGGAGCAGACGCATCAGATTTAGGTCCCTACCCAGCCATTTAGAGTTCCCTTTTCTCGGCAGCTTAAAGGACAAAACATGGACATTCGTCTTGACAAACACCAGCTGTTGAGGTTTACTTCAAAGAGGTGAGCCATCGCCTCCAGGCCAACCTGGGTAATGTTACACAACACAGTGCAGGTGAGTGGGGGTCTGAGGGCTTTGTCTAGGTTTTGAAGTTCTTTTTGCATCCTAGACATGGTTGCAGACATTTCACTGAAATCAGTGGAACTTTATGTTTAAATTGTAACTTTAAATAGACAGACTGTGCTCTGACAGACTTTTTAATTAACTTTAATTAGTGGAGAACTAATAATGTTAGCTCGGCCATCAGAAGTTATCACAGTGCTCTTATTGAACAAGGCTGATGTAGGCTGTACAGCACGCAATCAATCAGTTGTGAAATGCAACCTGTTATTTTCATCAGAGAAATTCATTTGTAATATATATGTATGCAGTATTCATCAATCTTATAATAGATGTTTCATTTTCCGTGCACAAGAGAGTCAATAAACAAGTATGATGCTCCCATTTTCCATCTTTAGGATGGAACAAATGTGGAAATAAATCCTCTTTATACAGAACAGGTTTTAGACGGGCAATATCATCAGATAAATCCTGAAAATATATAAATGACATATAAAATGAATAGCATGAGTTTATTCTCCTTAAATGTGAAGTCTTTTGTGCTTTGCAGGTGTACCAGGTGGGGATGTGGTTTAGTGTATGCCTTCACTACAGGGCAGGTGGTTAGGGGCTAGCTCGAGGGCTAATGGCACACCTGAGAGCTGTTGTCCTATGTATTTTTATTTGATCTGTTAAGATCTTTCTTGCCCTAAGCAGTTAGCTGAGCGTTTGTGTATATGGCCTTGAGCAAAACAAAGCCAAAGCTGTGCAGAAGGTAGTGAGTGAGTTGGAATGCTGTAAAGTTATTTGATTTGCAAAACGTTTTTGTTACTGTCTGACCAGAGTGTCAAGGGCACAAGCACAAATAAAAAAAGATCACATGTGCTCTTACCCTGGGTTCTCTAAGCAGTGTACTGCTGAGATTGTTAGAGCAGACCTCAGAAGTTGCTATCTTTTGAGGACCAAATCATTTAATGTATTCAAATAATTAAATGGAAAATTGAACTTTTAAATACAATTCAAACAATATATATCAGTGGAAAATACCTGAAAAGCATGTTTTGTGGCAGGGGTTGTTGATAAACAAAAACATGGTTTGTTTAATTGACCAGAAAATATCTTTCATTAAATCATAACATCAAATACATATAAATTGCCCAACATCCTCTAAGTTCTAGGATGAATTTTGGGTAACGAGTGCTACTTAATCGTTTTGGTTTTTTTTAAGTGATCCCCTGCAAACTGCCTGTGAATGAGTGTGTAATTTTAATTTTCTATGGAGAAAGGGAATATTGGGAGATAGGAGCCATTTACTGAGTTGTAGGAATTATTTAAAGGTTAACTTTAGATCTAAACAGGGCTTTATTTGAAGGGAGATCTGAGAAGATGCTAACTCTCACACCCCAGTTAAAAATGACCAAAATGTAAAACAGACCACCAAGGCAGTTGTTTTTTTTTGTTTTTTTGTTTTTTTTTTGAACTAGTGGAGTATTCCCATTTGTACCAATAACAAAGTGACCAATTCAATGTAGATAATTACATTTTATTTGGATAGTGCTTTTAACAGTGAACATTGTCACAAAGCAGCTTTACAAATGTCTGGAAATAGATATAGATTTATCCCAAATGATCAAGTCAGAGGTGACTGTAGCAAGGAAAAACTCCCTGAGGTGACATGAGGAAGAAACCTTAAGAGGAACCAGACTCAAAAAGGAAACCATCCTCTTCTAGTTACTATAGTGTTCAAGTGTGTTGGAAAGATCTTCAGTATAAGCATCAGGGTCTTTTTTGATTTCAGTAAAGTTTTAAAGTCTATAATATCCAGGTTAAAGTATCCTATGTATAATCTTCTGAATAAGACTAGAGCATAGTTTTTAGCAAGTGCAATCATTAAGCTGCCAAAGTGAAAACATTCACAATGATCTTTAGGGTATATGCGTGGTATCAACCACAGCAATCTCATGGCAAACTTTAGCCTATCCATCCAGGGCTAGAGAGAACACAGAGTATTAGGTATGCTCTTATACTGTAGTGCTGTAAGAGGATGTGCATTGTCCACAGACTACAAGAGTACAAGCGGACTCTGGCAATGCTAGATATGACAACATAACTAAAAGGGAGAGCCAGAGGTAACACAGATATGAGGGCACCCGGGGACATAAAGCAGCCAGACATAAAGCAGCCAGCCCCTCCACCATCAACATACCTGAGTGAGTGCGTGAGAGCAGGGGATGACAGCAGCCAAACATCCCACAATCCAAACAAAACACTCTGTGCCCATGAACCTTGCAGATCTGTGCCTTTACCTAAAAGAAAAACTATTAACAAAAAACTTGACTAAACATGCCGAGGTTTTCAGCCTAGACTTAAAGTCTGAGTACCAAACACTACAGTAATGCAAGGCTGTTCTATAACTGTGAGGCTTTGATAGAAAAAGCTCTGGCCTCTGCTGTAGTTGTCATTACTCTAGGTACCAACAAAAAGCCTGTACCTTTTGATCAAGCAGGAGTGAAGTAACTTCACTCAGTTTCTGCGGTGCAAAACCATTTAGTGTATTGTAGTTCATTAGTAGTATTTTATATTCAATGTAAAACGTTACTGGGAGCCAATGCAGTGCAGATAAGATAGAGGTGATGTGGTCAAAACTTCTGGTTCTAGTAAGGACTGTAACTGCTGCGTTCTGGACCAACTGAAACTTGTTTAAGCAACTACTGACAGCAGGGCATGTCAAAAGTACAACATAGAAGTGAGAAAAACAGTAACTAGTTTTTCTGCATCTTGTAGTGACATTATATTTCTTAACTTTCTTATCTATTCTAATAATATAACTACATAAATTTTATCTGAGAGACTGGTGTCAAAAATTACACCAAGGACTCTTAGTGCTGGCCATCCAGATTTACTACGTAATCACAAATCATGACTATTTTGTAAACACAAAAAGTGCTGATTCTATACTTCTATATTTCTACTGGGGATGAGAATCACTCAAAATGTAGATGTTGCTCTCTATTGAGGAAGAGAATCGTTCAAGTGGTGATACTTTTTCTAGTGAGAATACCCAGAAGGTAGCCATAGTGTGCACTGAATGCCATTTAATGGGAGAAGACAATGATTGCTTTTTTGGAGTGTACCAAATTAGCTGTATTGCATCCTTGTAAATGTGCCATTTCCCAGACACAGGACAACACAGCTGCTATTCAGTTGCACCAGTCTGGTGGCTAGGTAGCTCTTAAGAAAAAACGTATGAATCTGCCCTCTTCCAGTGCTTGCTTGATCACCTCAACATACAGTAGCTTGTTGTTTTGTGGGATGAAATAAAATAAAAATAAAAAACCACCATCATGTTGGTCCACACTTTCACCTTTCTTTAATTCTCAAGTTATTCTACAGTACTGCCCCTATCCCAGTTTTGTTGGGAGGCTGTTGTCATTACAATTTCCATCTTTGCATCAAAAAAAAACCTGCAGTGGATCAGTGCCTCAAAGTATGTGAGCATGTCCTTGTCACTACTACCGACACATGCCTTGTGGTATGGCTGACAGGTCCTGAATAGGCTGTGGTGCAACATTTTCAGTTTTCATTATTGGAGTTGCAAATACCAGCATCCCAGCCAAGCAAAGAAAGGAGTGAGTGGCCACTCAAAATTTCATGGCTGAATCCTTGATTGAAATGGCTGTGTTCCATCAAGAAGGTATGCAGTGCATGAGAGTTGTGCCTCAAACCACTGGCCAGTCTGCTAAGGAGTCAAGTGATTCTTTTTGTGATTGAATTTTAGTCCTAGTACTTCCACATGTTGGCAAATTGTGCAACTGAACAAATCCTTAAACTGACTGAAATCAATGGAGCCACTGAAAAACTAAGACATTTCAACTTTACTGATGGCATATAAGGGTGCTAAACAGGTAGCTTGCTCCTTCCAAATGTCCAGTTTGTGTTTCAGGCAAAATGATGTAACAGTCTAGTGCCACTCGGGTCAGTTCTGTGCAACCTGTCCTGGTACTAGGTGAAGCAGAGTGTTTTTACCAGACACCAGCAATGGTCTTTGAGCCAGTCAACTTTCCCTCTCATCTTCTTTAACAATCCCTTTGATTTACAACACTCCACTGCCATGTTTTCCAGTAGCATTTCTATAGCCACTGAGTCTAAAATTTATCTCATTAAGGGCCAAGAGCAACTATGTCCCAGTGTTAGTGACACAACCACTATAGCGATACACGCTTTCCGAACCAGTGTGTTAGCTCTTTTAAATTCATCTGCATGCCGCATGGATTTACACGCAGCAATTCGTCTGCCTATACCACTAATTAGTACTTCTGCATCTGCCAGTGTAACTAGTATGAGTGTTCTTTTAGTTTTGATGTGCTCTTGAAAGCACATAAGAGCTCTTTAATGAAAGTCATACTGTACTTGTTTGGGTGACTATGCCATGATATGGTTTAAGCATTCACTGCTGCTGAGCATTGCTTTTAACAGCTCTTCAATTTGCCTTAAGCCTAAACTAACTCCTCTTTGTTTCAATTTTGTAAAGGTGCTCCCATTTCAAGGGACTGAGCCATCAAATATGCGTTGTTAGAGGAAGGATAAAGAAAGTCAGCCATATTCACAGAGCCTGCGAGTGTCAGAGGACCAGTATTACATACTGGGAACATTGTATAGGCTATACCACGTGAGATCACATTCACCAGGTTATGACTTTGTTAATGAAACTCAGCAAGGAAACAAGCACATGAAAATTCTCCACTAGTTCAGAAGGAAACTAGTTTTAATAGAAGGAAACTACACTGTAAAACATGATAGGCCCATTAAGTTAGGTTAACTTATTTTTTTCTCTTTAACTCCAATTGTCATGATAAGTTTTGGATACTGAACTCAAGTTTATACGTCTTCGAAAATTAAACTTAAAGTAATTCAATGTCTTGACTAAAAAAAACATATGTTTTTGAGTTGAAACAGCATATGTGCAAACACTGTACAGACTTTTTTTTTACACAAATGCAAGTTACACAGTCATGACATTTTTGGAGGATTTATTCATGATTTTAAATAACGTTCAGAGTGTATAGAAAGTGCTATTTCAGTCGATTCCTATGAAGGTTATGTTTCACTTACAGGAAAATAAAGCAGAGACAACACAAAACAAGTGCAGCACAATGCCCAGGCTCAAGTTCTAATGCATCTCTGATACTGCCGAGTGGGATCATTAAATCATTACAGTACACAATGGAGTATACAGTGGAGAGTAAAGGCAAACAGTACTGAGTGTGTTGAAAGGATGTTCAGTAGTTATTATGTTTCATTGGATAAGCACAAAATAGTTTTTATGATCACAGCAGCAGTTCTTACAGAGAAAAAGAAAATAACTTGATAGTCTATATAATGTGTATAGAATATCTACTAACCATCTTAAACTGTTGATATATTGTTTAAAATTACTTGACAGCCATTAGTTTGACCTGACAAGTTGCTGATTGTCTACAGAAAGTTTTTTTTTACTGTTCCATCTAGCATCTAGATGGACTCTCCCAATAAACTGTTACCAGGTGTCAGAAAAGTCATTATTTAAAGACCATTTTTAAATGTTTAAAGGAGCTCTAAAATCCAGCATAAGCATTTAGAAACGAGCTAAATCAGTTATGTTGTCAGATCAAAAACATGACAATATATTTTGTGAAACCAACCAACAGCTCAACATTATACTGTATGTATTTTAAGGTGTCTTCATAAGTAGTAAAAGATCCCAGTTTGTATAAGTCTTCAGTCAATGTTGGGCATGGAACCTGAATGGAAAGTCCCTTCCAAAGTCCAAGTATGTAAAGAAACATGTGAGTATGGCACGAAAAGTAAACAATGCTGAAAACCTCTTTCAAATGGGATGTGAGGTATTTTTGTCTACTTGAATAGATCCTTATTTTTTGCATTCAGTGCACTGCAAATAAGACACTGGGCTGTTTTATTTAAAGAAGGAACAAAAGATTAAGCTGTAATGGAATACGGTCTTTACTCTCGGATAAAAGAGTGACAGCTCCATGCTATGTAAATATACGTATAAAGTGCCTCTATAATGCAGTTTGAACAAGGTTGAGGATATGGGGTCTTCCATATTTACTATCCGCATTTCCATAGAAATGTGTGCTCTCAGTGAAGGCTACACACACAGACACACACACACACACACAGAGCGTCAATGACTGTGTTTTTGTTTGGTGTTCTGTGAATCATCTTGTGCCATTTAACATATAATATGTGACCCAGATGCTTGGATCCATTCACAGGATTCTGATTGAACATAATGAAAGGCTATACAGCCCACCCTCAGCATACAAATAGGAATAACCATATGTGGAAAGATAAATAAAGCAAACTGCAAAACATTTTGATTAGATAAAGTTTCAACAGCCTTGTGGACTGAATGTAAGCTGACACTAGAAAACTATCAAGCCAAGTAAAAAAAAAAAAAAAGCATAAGGGGGGGGGGGGGCAAATAAAATAGATGCAGTTTAACATGTGGTGACAGGAGTGGAATGACAAAAATGGAAATTGCAATAGTCAAGTTAAGTCAGGTGAGTTTTCAGCAGAGAAAATTTAGCAGATGAAGAAACCAAAATTATTCCAAAGTTTCAGATCTTGATGACTTCTTTTCTATCTGCATTATCCACAAAGAATAATATCTGTTCCTTTCATTGTGTGAATTGATTACGTACATTTTTATGCCTGTATTAAGAATGAAAGGATGTCAGCTGTAAGCGTTTTGTAGAAGTTCATTTCTTCATTGTGTGGCTGTTAGTTATTACAGTCACTATGTGGTAACAAGGAAAAAAGAAACGTTTTGACAACTGACACAGTATAATATACATATGAATTTGAAGGACGTCAAGTTCATAAAGCACAAAGAGCAGAAACAGTGCCTCAATTCAAGGTAAAACCATGATTTACAGGAGCCCATGGCTGACATTTGTAATCTAGCGGGCAATGTCCCTTGGTGTTATGGCTTAGGAAACCTCAAATCAAAATACTACTTCACATTTATGTTCCTGGGAAGTTTAACAGCTGTTTAGAGAAGATGCCATTTGAGCCTGAGTGTGACGGAAAGAAGATGAAACCAGCGTCAGACCATCTTTGACTCACTCTAGAGTTTCCATAGTTGGACATGTGCATGTGTTATATAGCATATCCCATGGTACATTAATTCATGTTCGGAATGGTAACGGATCCCGCATACGCATTCTAGCAGCCACACAGCTTAGTGCTCTGGCAGAAAATCCCATAAAATAGGAGCCCATTCATCTGGGCAGAAAGGAAGACATTTACAAGAACTGGAAAGAATCCCACAATATTAAACAGTAGATGGAATTGTGAAGTGGCAGCAGTAATCATGCAGGGCAGTGGGCCACAGGAATGCAAATCATCTGCACAGCCATAAGTTAAGTTAGCAGGTGGCCTCCTCTAGTCATCTTATGTCAACACTTGTTTTTATACAGCCTACATAACATCTGGTTGGCTGCACAGCTGCTTTTAATTAAGTGTAATCCAGTCATTCAACTTTGACAATGTGAAGTAGAAACACACATCAATGGCAAGTATATCTCAGAAGATATTCCTGTATTTTGAGTGGATCAACATATTGATAGTGTAGATATATATTCAAATATAATCTAATCTATTTGGTTTGAAGCAAAGCCAAGGCTTTAAAAAAATTTGGACACATGCTCACTAGATATAAAGATAATAGGTGTGATGAGGGACTAATGCTGCATTCGACTGAACTAGGAATAAAGTAATTTTTTGAGCTTTGTGTGTTCAAGCTAAAAAAGCTTGGCACCACATGGGCACCAACAAGCTAGCCAGCTAATATTAGTGACCATGAGTTAATGATGCATTTATTTTTACTCTTATTAACTCTGTGGCCAGTGTTGAAGATTTAACCAACTAATGTGTCTGTGTTGATTGCTATCAAGTGCTGTAAACTCATTTAAAGTAGCGAAGTGATATTTTATTTACTGTTGATAGTCTGAGCGGCCATGTTCAAGACATCATCAAGTAATCGAGTCATCGAGTTTTCATTGGGGTTTCATTTCAGAGGTCACAAATGTGCATGCTTTTTTTCAAAGCAAAATAATTAAATTGACTATATAATTGTTCATTCCTTAATGATTGTAAAATATTTCAAAAGCTTGGAATTATACACTTCTATCTGACGTTCTGTGACCAAAATTGAATTTTACTTGTGTTGCTTGTATTATAAAGCAGTACAGAAAAATATAAATGTTATTTTAATTCCATTGATTAAATCTAAGCTGTTTTAGACTGAAATATTGCTTAATTATTGGCTCATTATCTTAAAATCCCAAAATTGTCAGACAGAATGTCATGATCTCGCCTGCAGATGGCGTTGCGGCGGCGACGTGCACGGAGAGCCGGAGAGCGCGCGCATGCACGAACCAGAGCGAGCACACGCTCGTGGATTGCGTATGAACTATGGAGACTTTGTTTACAATGGGCACATGCGTTTGTTTCTGTTCTGTCTCCTCGTTTAGTCATTGGTTGTTTTTCGAGGGCGCAGTATTAAATGCATTAATGAGTAAAGCTGGAACGGAGTGTATAGATGTCGATACGGTTAAGGTTCCATGTCCTGTTCTCGTTTCATGCCACGATTCCAGCTTAATGTTTAGACCTCGTTTTATGTTTGACCTTTGTTCGAGAATTAAATGTATACATGCCAAGGATATGTGAGCTACCTTGATACTAAGCGGTCATGTTTTCGTGCCATGTGTTTGTTCCATGCTTTGAACCTAGTCTCATGTTTAGTACCTCGATTATAGCTTTTCCAGTTTAGACCGCGTTCCCTGTTTGTTAAGTTCTGGTTATAAATAAAGACATTCATCTGTAACTGCTTCCGCATCGAGTCCGTTACGTAACACAGAACATGATACTTTGAAGTATAATTTACTGTTATATAATTAGGTATTATTTATTAGAGATTGGAATATGCCTATAAAAAGGTTTCATTTAAATGGTTTCAAAATGGTTGGTAAAGTCAAAACAGTTAATTGTGCAGGTGACAAGAATTCCCTACAAATTTTGACTGGCTAGTGACACCAAAACTGGATAGATGATGAAATTCAATTGAACTTGTATGTATAGCAATATACATTAGCACAAAGCAGCTGTACAGAAATCGAGGTCTAAACCCTTGATATGTGAGCTCAAGCAAGGAAAAAGTCCCTGGGGTGGCAAATTGTAAAAAAAAAAAAAAGAAAAGTTGACTTAACTTAAAAATTCAAGGCAACTTGCTGCATGACTTTTTTGAGTTTACTCAAGGTTAAAAATTGAGTTAAGGGAAGTTCAGTAAACTCAGAAAAGCTGTGCAGCAAGTTGCCTTGAAATTTTAAGTTAAGACAACTTTTCTTTTCTTTTATACAGTGCATAAGAATAAACCTTGAAAGGAATCAGAGTTAAAAGGAAAGCCATCCTCCTCTGGGTGACGACGGATAGTTGGATTTGGATAATTATAGTTTAACAGACATACAGATACAGACAGACAGTAATGAATGTAAGTTTTGAAGTAAGCATAACATAAGACACCAGCTTGAACTCAGTGGTAGTGCAGTTTTTGGGAAGTGTAAGTCATCTAAGTGAAATTATTTCTTCACGGTAGCACAAATGTCATTTGTAAGTACATAGGACTTTGTTTTGTTTTGCTACCTGCTGTAAAACTGATCATGCAGAATTAAGACAAAGGATGACTGAAGAGATCATGTAGAATAAAGAAAAAAAAGGTCAATAGCATTTTTTGAAAACATATTTAATAACACATTAACATTGTCCTAATACAATAAATGTTTTGCAAAAAATATATATATTATTCAAATTACTAACGTAAATGCATGTAAAGTCTGAAGGAAATCAAAACATCGGCTTTTAAAATCACCAGAAATATTGTTCATGATCAAAGGGGCAATTAATAGCTGCTGCTTACTTGACTGGTCTCAAATAGATACTCAGGAAAGAGCATGTATTATCTGCAAGTGGTAAATATTCAATATGTCTACTATTATTTCAGAGTAAAGCCAAATAAATAAGCACATTCATGAGCTAATATATACATAACACTGTACATCAATGTAAATCTCAAAACTATCTATCTGGTATATGTTTTATTCCAGCATTATTACTATAGAGTCTCCAATTAAACTTAATGAATTGAACTTAATGTATAAATCCCACTGACACTGTGATGTATCACAAAACAAGGGCTGATGCGTGTTTACAAAAAAAAAAAAAAAAAAAAAAAAAACAAGCTCCCAAACATATAGCAACTTCAGTGGCACCCACAAGACCTGACTACCATATTGCGGTATTTTTTCAGAATTACATTTGAGCTGTCATCAAAGTATAGCACAGATATTGCGTTCAGCTTGGTTGGTGCACAGCAAGGCTTTGGCACATTATCCGGAAACATGAGATGGACCTGAATGGAAGACCAACAAAATGAAATCAGTTTTTGTTGAAATATTACTATACACACCTGAACCCTGATATCACTGATATCAGGGTTCATTATAGGTTTATATTTTTAAGTTTATATTTACCAGAGTTTGCACAATTGCATGATTTGTTGCATTCATATGTGCATTGAGTGGGAATGAGCATTCTCCATCACAGTAAAATGCTGCATAGCCCTCAGGTGCAATTATCCAGTCCTTGAAACAGCAAAGGGGGAGAAACAGAAAGGTAGAGAGGGAAGACAACATGTTACCTTAAGAGAGAAAAGCATCATTAACAATCTTAGAATATTTCACATTTGTGTTCATCTTGGTTTCTGTGTTCATGCATGTTCTGTACCTGCCATCCTAATTCGCGGAAGCTGACATAAAGCTCATGCTTCTTGCAGGCCTGCTTCTGTTCGCTGATGTTTTGATCTAGATAAAGGCAACCAAAACCCACCATCAGTGTTCAAACGCTAGTATAGTAATTTACTGTTGTTTAGTCTACTCCTGCATGGGTGGGCTCAGTGTCCAACCCTCATGAGCACTTCTTCTCTATATCTAGCTGCTAGAAGGTATTCTCCCAAATAATGACATTAAGCAAGACTTGTCTTAGTTACCTAAGGATTTACAAAAGGGTGTGATGTTTAATCCATATTCAAAGTAGAATGCATTGCCTATATGCAGGTTTCATATTATACCTCCAATCCTGGAAGCCTGTGAGGTTTTTGGTGGACTTCTGCCTTTGTTTCTGCTAGGATTCTTCCTCTTTCCCCCTGTGGCCCTTACAGAGCGCAGCAACACTTCGCTGGCTTTGAAAAATGCCACAAGAAAAGGCTGCTTGGATTGTGGCCCGCTCCTGCCAATGATCCCGGCGGATTTCATGTTGATGCTTCGACCTATAAATTTAAAAGGTGAACACGTTTAAAAATGTCAAAGGGGGTTTGTTTTTTTCAGCAGCATAGACATGGTGAACATGTTGTCCAACAACAAGCATATCTTCATCGATACTTAAATAACCAGCAACCCCTGAAAATTTGCAATGTGTAAATTTATCTATTTATGCAACTTAATTTGGCTACAAACATAAATAAGCTGTGTTAGATGCCTGGTAAACTATTGCTTTGTGCCACGTCCCATTAAGCCAGGAGCAACAGACAACCACTCAACAGGAAACAAACATGGTTTGGTGAAATATTATTAATGACAAGAAATTACTTTTTTTTATCTATATGTATAGTAGCACTAATGTAACTCACACAAATTCTTGTTTGAAAAAAAAATATTCTAACATGCAGTTAACATTAACTAATTACTGAATAATCCAATTTAATACATATTTTCACAACAGACATCATTACTTGACATACACTAAACCTGTGTAATCTCAAATCCCTGCACTGTAATGAAAAAAAAAAAACTCAAACTTTTAACTCTTAACCTAAACTTATTCTGGGGTAGATGAATCAAATTGAGCTATCCTACACAACAAGTAAACGCTTTAATATGCTTGATAAGTCCCCTGTTTGTGTTGCTTGGAAACCGACTGGGTTTAATTAATGTAATAACTTGTGACAAGCAAGATAGCTAGTTAAGTGAATTAACACAGATTAGGTTAAACAAATATAATCATATGAGTATTATCTTCTTCCAACAATGCTTCCTATGTAGCACACTGTTTGCGCCCTCAAAAAAAAAAGTCAGTAAGCCAACATTTCAGCTAGGAAATTTAGTTCTTTATTCACACATAAAAAAAATATTATTTGGCCCTGGCTAGTGTCTCTTGACATGTTTAACCATGTCGGCTTTGCGCCAAACTTTATTTTCGTCTTTGTGAAAATCATCATCTGAGTACACTCATTAATCTGCCCCATAAAAACAGTTCTAGCATCAGCCAGGTTGTGCCTTGGCTGTGCAATGTGTGTAGTGTAGCAGGCAGTGCGAATCTGAACTGTATAGTTGTTGGCTTTTTTGACATATTTGGACAAGCAAACTTTTGATCCTCTTTGAAACAGTGCCTATTAATATTAAATGACACATAAAATTGACATTTTCTAGTAATCTACCGATTTAAATGAACAAAAAAAAGATCAGTTACAAAAAAAAAGAAAAAGTAAGTACACCCGTACATTTACCACACCTTCAAAGCCATACAATTAGAGTCAAGTGTTCAAGATTGGGTGTCAGTTATTAGAACCCGCTTAGGGTGTGCAGGTGGAACCTGTCTTATTTATACCCCTCTCACATCATGTCTGGTGTTCCCTTTGTTATTGAGGTGTGTGGTGTCATCATGCCAAGATCTAAAGAGCTCTGTAAGGCCTTCAGAAAAAGACTGTGGATGCCTATGAGTCTGGCAAGTGATTTAAAAAGATTTATTATTTGAAATACATCATTCCACTGTAAGGAAAATCATCTACAAGTGGCACAGATTTCAAACGACTGCCAGTTTGTCCTGGACTGGCCGTCCCAGCAAGTTCAGCCCAAGAGCTTTCCGTCTGATGCAAAAAGAAGTCTCCAAGAACAAAAACATTTAATCACAAGATCTGCTAGTAAGTCTTGCAATTGTTGGTGTCATAGTGCATGCTTCCACAATCAGAAAGAGATTGCACAAATCTGACCTGCATGGGAGGTGTGCCAGGAAATAGCCTTTGCAAGACTACAGTTTGCCAATGAGCACATAGGCAAAGACCAGGCCTTTTGGAATAATGTGCTCTGGACAGAATCAAAGATAGACTTGTTTGGCCCCAGTAACAGCAGACATGTTTGGCGCAGACCAAAGACAGATTTTCAGGAGAAGCACCTCATACCAACTGTGAAGCACGTTGATGGAAATGTTATGATTTGGGGTTGCTTCACTGTCTCAGGGACTACGAAGTTTGAATTCATTGATTCAACCATGAATTCTGCATCACATCAAAGAGTGCTTGAAGATGTGAGGCCATCTGTCCAAAAGTTGAAGTTGAACTGAATGTGGACCTTTCAACAGGATAATGATCCTAAGCACAATTGCAAATCCACCAAGGAATGGCTCAATGGTGGATTAAGGAATGGCCTAGTCAAAGCCCGGATTTGAATCCCATTGAAATGTTGTGGGGGGATTTGAAATGAGCAGTACATGCCAGAAAACCCTCAAACATCTTGCAACTGAAAGAATATTGCATGGAAGAGTGGTCAAAAATTCCAGCAAGTCTGGTGGACAATTATGCAAAATGCCTACAAGAAGTTATTTCTGGTAAAGGGGGCAATACTAGCTTCTGAGGCCAAGGGTGTACTTACTTTTTTCCACAGAAGAATATCACATCTATTGATAATTTCTGTTGAATACATGATTGAAAAAGCTGATTTTCCTTGTGGATTTGTTCAAGTATATTAACTTCATTAATAGGCATTGTTTCAAACATGATCAGATGTTTGCTTGTCCAAGTATGTAAAAAAAGCCAACAATTTTCATGGAGTGTACTTATTTTTTCACATGACTATACTGTATGTGCATGAGTACAAGAGTACTGAATTTCATAGTGCCACTAGGCATTGGCAATGGAATTTGATAACTTTACAATTCATCCATTATTTCTTAGATCAGCTACAAATAACATCTGTGTCATTTCCTTACCGTCCATGGTCTCTACACAGAGCTGAAGGCCCATGTTCTGCTGTGGGTTAAGCACCCAATGGTTACTGGTGGCTGTGATGTCAAACACCAGCCATCCTCCATCTGAGGCACAGATTTTCTTTGAATCGAGCAAAAATGTCTCTGCATCCCTAAATAACAAATTCAGAGTACAGCTGTGAGAGTAGGTCTTATAAATTGTGGTCATAAATTGTGGCCTGAATTATCCAATAACCACTTCCAAATGTAAGCTTTAATATGAATCTGCTCCAGGCATTCCTTTGTCATCTTGGCATCAATATCATGGACCGGCAATTTCAGTTAATCTAATTGTATGATGTTCCAAAACAGTCTGTGGGCCACACACCGTGAGAACAGACACACACAAAAAGCTGATCAGAGACAGTAACAGGCCCAGACATGCTCCACACACACTTCGTTTCTAATCATACCACAAACAGCTCTTCTTTGACTATACTCTTCTTTGACTCTCCTTTTTTCTATTTTTTACTTTTAATATAAACATTTTAATCCAAGAGGTTTAGTTATACTAAAAAGTGCTTTCCCACATAGTCCCTTTATCTTAATCGAATTTTATGTCTTTTTTTTCTTCTTTTTTACACATTTTTAAGAAGCAATCACAGAGCACTCTTATTTTTTGGCATTACTTCAGTTCAGTTGTTAAGAACTGGGTGCTGACTTGTGAAACTCCATTTATCAAAAGAAACATCACAGCAAAGACTGAGGCAACGCGCCGATTGCTTATAAAAGCAGAACAGATTAGTGGTAGGCCTTCGATGGTCGCAATCACTTTAAACCACCTTCTCGGCATCCCAGGAGTTACATATCTCTCCATTGCATTCACACTGGGTATGTATAATCCATGCCTACTGTCTGGCCATATATGAGTAAAGATAAGTAGCAGGTTTCTTTTCCAGAGCATTGTGACTGTAAAAGGGACAGGTGGGTTAGTTGGCACTCTGTATGGATGTGGCTCTTCTCTCTTGGAGGTCTTTATTAGAAGCAGATGGCCCTGTTTAGGAAACGAGTAGTCTGACAAAGTGGTAGGGATATATCAAAAGCGATAACCAAATGGGCTTCCGAGACTTCATAAGTAGGGGAAACTTGCAAATGGCCTGTTAATGGAAACCTTTGATCTCTAGGTTTTATCAGAGAACATGGTGAGAGTGAGGCAGTGCAGGGTCCGAATGGAAGGCGAACTAATAACACAGTCTCACAACATGCGCACGGTCTCCCCTTTGCCTAAAACAAAGAAACATAAAAGTATGCAGCCAAAGAGTTTGGCGCAGGCCTTGAATGACTATGAGCTGATAGATTAGATAAAGTACATAAGCACAGCTGCTTCTAACCCACTTTTGAGTAGTGTTTCAGAATGGAACTGTTCTCTACACACCCATTAATTTTGACTGTGTATTCTTCACTATCATGCCATGCTTCAGCGTTTATATGAATGTCCAAAATCAGACTCTTTTTTTTTAAACTATTATTAAAAAGCCTGTATAGCAAATGCTAACCTTTTATGTGTTCCTATTACATTATTCGCATTGTATTCAACATTTGTGGCAGTGTATTAGCTGTTTACAAGTTTTTGCTTTGAAACCTGCCACTCATTTAGAGATTTTCAGCATTTAAAACAGAACTGAGTAAATCTTCTTCTTAAAACAAAAAAGGGCAAAAGGAAAATTCTCTATTGGTGCTGATAATGAGAGTAATAGTAGCAAGGTAAACAGACTGCAAGAAATTATTCTAGTTGTAAAATAAAATTAAAACAGAATCTATACATTGGGTAGATTTTACACATAGTCTGCTTTCAGTTTTTGCTAAATGTACGAATTACGTGCATTTGTTTACCTCTTTTTCTATGAATTTGCAGAGAAACAGTATATTAACTGACACGCGTGGGCAAAGACAGGTCAGTATTTCAATGGTGACAAATTACGCTCTTAAAACTTCCTGAAACATGCTATTTAATCACCACTAGAGAAGACTCCAGACAGACTCCAGACATACACTAGTGTAAACAGGATGTCCTTTTATTTTCTGCCTGATTGCCTACACAAAGTGTTTTACAGAGCAGCCATGGTCTTAAAAGACTAATGGAAAAAATGTAATCCCAAATGGTTAGAAAATTTAGTCCAGGCAGTGTTGTCGGATGACTTTGTCGACAAGGGCTGGGAATATGAATGTATTTTTTCATCCTGTTTCTTTCCCAAGAAAGAAATAAAATGTTTTATGTCTGAAATCTAGTTGCAAGTTCCATAGCAATATCATCTGTGCCCCAGTAAGACAGACAGCTCGACCCAGTAAAATTCATTAATATTATTAAATACACTCTCTTGAGTCGTAATACTTTTAACTCCATAACTGAGTATTTGTTTATATATATATATATATATATATATATATATATATATATATATATATATATATATATGCGTGTATATACTGTATATTGTACTCACCTGTTTTGATATTCCTTGATCACCTGGTATATGGAGACCTTTAGTGTGATGTTTTCATATCTCCCAAGACTGTGATCTTTATAGATGCGAAACTCTGCTGCTGTTACAGCTTCCCCATCCGGAATTTGAGTTAGGTCAAAACGGAACTCTTTATAATGTCTCCTCTGGTGGGAAAAATCCCTGTCTCTCTCCACTGCAAAAGAGAGTCGTGGAAAAGAGTTGGAAAAATGATACACCACTCTGAAGATCAAGAAGTCTCGGCTGGAGGGGCATGATATTGTCTCACACATGATGTGTTAACAGTTGCTTTCTTTAAGTGGCCAGCGTTCAAATTTCACAATCTAAACTTTTAGATGAAGAGGGGGGGATTCTAGTCCATTAAATTAGTCAAATGAGCAAGAGGTAACGTATTTAGTACTGGGCCTCTCATGTGAGCTTTCAGTATCCTCTCAGTATGATGAATGATCTGGCCGTTAAGCAAAACAGGCCTTCGCTAATGACACGCTGCCCTTCAGCATAGACAAGTCCACGAGATAAAGTGTTTGTTCTCTTAGACAGGCTGGCAATATTAACATAGTTCACATATTTTACCTCACAGACGTTTCGTTTTAACGGTCATGTTTAAAATACACACACATTCCAATGATAATACGATGTCCCGATGCTAAAAAGATATTTTTAAAAATGTCTCTATTAAAGATTTAATGTTTTCCTAAACAGTATAAATTTACAGCCAAAGCTTTAGACACAACATCCCTGATTTATAGACTTTATGAACTTGGGACATTCCAAATATCTAGAATCTAAACAACCAGATGTTTATATGTCTTAGTACACTACAGTCATGGCTGCTATCACACACACAAAAGCAGTGAAATCATCCATACAGCTATATACAAGGCCTAAAATAAGAGTGCAAAGTGATAACTAAGGAGACAGCATTGTAGCTTCATAGTGTCAGTGATATAGCGCAGTACTGTTTCTCTGATAATTTATCTATAGTGAAAGTCTATGGCTACTTAACAGGAAGAGGTCAGAGGTCAGGCCCGAGTCATACCAGCTGCTCAGGCTCAACTTCAAGCTTGGCCTGCTAATTAAGAACAGAGGTCGGGGCCTGTCAGGACACAGACAGCACTAGTTTCACACGATTAATTTAAAGCATAACTTTTTGGAACAGGGTCTGCACTCTGAGCAGTGAACCTGTAAACTATTTACTTTGACATGATTGGAGACCATATGTATGAGTTTTGTACATTCATTTTTTGCATCTAAAATTTAGATTATATATGTAGTGTTATTGATTTATGAAGAATGATGAAGTCGAGATTCAATTTTACATTACTGTACACGGGGGGGGGGGGGGGCGTAAAAAGGTTTACGAGATTTAATCAAAATCGTGAAAAATGTAGTGATATCATGTCACAAAGCTTTCGTAGTATGTTTTATTATGGAAGGGTCAGCTGCCAGAACTGCTCCGAAATTCCATATTTCAGTCTACCTCCAAATAGATTAAAAATTTCTAATCAATCCTTTTAAGAGTGTATATCAAAAAATATCAATACAGTACCAAATACACTGTTGGTAACGCTTCAGTATTGTGTATTAAGATGTTAAGAAATAGAGCCGCTTTTAACTGCATCCACTAATTGTTGCACGCTGCTTCTGTCTTACTTGAAATTAGAAGACCTTTTCTTTCAAAGTGAACTGTGTACATGCCCTTGATTCTACGTGAAAACATATGTAGTATAGTCAATTAGATGGCTTTCCCTGTGGGCTGCCTAAACTGACAGGTTTCGAAAGGTCAGCCAGAAATTTAATCTGCTTTTTTCGCTCTCACGTCGAAAATATTACGTCTGACATTATTTTTGACAATTTAACAACTTTTAAGTACAGTAAATGAAAAAGAAAAACACAACACATGCTCAGAAAACTCAATTTTAGTGATTCAAGCGCTCGTGAAACGCGATGCAATACAACCATGAACCATATTCATAAATTCTGACGCGGGAAACGGCAACACTTTTTATGACTAAAACCAGTCTACCCTGTCCCCTGTCCTCCCTTTAACAACAGGAAATAATTAAGGCAAATTATCCGCAGGTCAAACATTCATTTGATAAGTTTGCATGAGCTTCTGGGTTCAAGGGGTCATGGCTACTGAAGCATTACAGTCTTAATCATGCGTAACGCTGTGACTCTTTCAAAACACGCAACATTCCAGAAACCAGGGCCTTAATAGCATGCATTCAACACAACACTTGAGCATGTCCTAGACAATTTATTTAATGTTTCCTGCTTTCCCTGCATACCATACCAAGTGTACGTATCCTATGTCTAACTGAATTTGCACAGACACTACAGAGGCTTTAGTAATTATCTGATATAATAACACTCTTTAGAGGCCAGTGTCTTTTCCTTCTCTAACCTGTAATTGTCTCCGTATTTCCAGAGACTATGCTGTTCTATTTTATCTGGTTTATGGAGATTTAAATGACATGCTGCATATAGTTTAGCCTATATGTTGTAAATGAAAGGGTGTCATAGATTATGTCGCTTTTAGAGTAGGAACTATAAATGTACTTATACATTTAGCACACGTAATAAAGATGATTATAAAAGACGTTAAGAAATTTGTATTACTCATTACAGATTCATGTTTTTTTAGTGCAATTTAAACCATAATTATGATTCATAATGACTGTATTTAGTAGGTTTCATAGATTTAATCATGTGTCAACATTGGTGCTTGCTGCATATAATGATCTAGTGTGTGATTTATATTTATCTTAATACAATGGTAGGAGCAAAACACTCCTACAGATCACCTATAGTCTTTGTCTAGAGTTTTTAATTAATTATATGTAGGAAATTTCACAAATGGAGAATAAGGGAATTAACATATTAACGGTTACATATTGCATAAACCAGTGATTCTCAAAGTGAGGTCTGGGAAACATAGCCAGGCGATGTGTGATTTATTTATTTTTGTTTTTGTTTTGTTTTTTGTTTGATTATTAGTTTGTTTAGTTACAGCGATGGGAATCACAACCCACCATTATCAAATGTATCATATTGATCATCGAGTTTGTATAGTTATTAACGTGTTTAACTAGTGACTTGAATACGAATTTCAATAACACAAAAACAAATAAGCATACAAATAATGTTAACTTGGACCTAATGTGTGTGTGGGGGGGATAAACACCCAGTATTGTATATTTGAACAGATGGGCGTTATTTTAAAATGAAATCTGTGCCCGTGGGTTCAGTGGAATGTATTACAGTTGAAAAGGGTCTCTAGGTGGAAACTTTTGAGAACCCTGGGAAACTATTGAAAGTTTCTGAAAGTGCTCCACAGCTTCACCACACCTAATATAGCCAAATTAAATCATACGTTAAAATAGTACTACCAATAGTAAAGTATTGTGTGGCTTGAATCCCTCCCCTCTTTCCCCACCACCACCACCACCAAGGAAAATGTTACTAAGCCCAAGACAGACTGTGAACAAAGTTCTATTTGTGAAGATAGGAGCTTTCTCGACATCTAGACATGTAGGCTATTGTTTTCTACAAGGGGTTGTTGTAACATTTTGACATGATACAGCACGGCCTTTCGTAAAGCGTTTGCAGTTGTACTAGTGCGTGGTATAAACACTACCTGCGTGTATAAAACCGTAGCTTTAAATGGCTAGCTTGTTATTTTGGTACGGGTGCACTGACGACAGTGGACAAACAGACTACGTTTAGGAGGCATATAACAGACTATAACAGTCTGATGTGCGATTATTTAGTGGTTGGTAGACTCTCGAAAAGTTGTGCGCTACCCAAACCCAGTGATCCGCAAATAGAAACGGTTTTAAAGGCACCAACATCCTCAGGGAATGTAGGCTATATACCTACCCAGATTCACAAAGCTCATAACCATGTCGGCATCGTTCAGAAAGTTTGCGTCGTGTGAAGTAGCCAGAGGTGGACTCTGACTTGTCCAGGCCACGGGCGCGCGAGAATATCCATATGGAGCGCTGTGCTGGCTTTTGCGCGAATTCCCCACTGAGTTGATACTGATCGCTTTGCCTGCGTCCCCGAGCAGCGCGTCCTCCTCCGCTTCCTCGGTCGCCATGGCGTTGTACAGATCGAGCATGAAGAGAGGTGCCGAGGATGCCTGCTTTGAAGGAGAGAAGGGTTTCGGGCGATGGGGCAAACCCAGGATGGAGAGGATCTCCCGTTGGATCTCTCTGCGCTCGTGGTTTCTCAAGCGTCTGTAAACGAAGCTCGAGTGGACATGGTTGTCTCCTAATGCGCACTGGACGCTGTGAAAGAAGCCGAGGCAGCTCCACAGGAGTGCGAAGGCCGCTCCGTCGCAAAGCGTTAGGACCTTCATACTGTAGATCTAGATGATGCTGTTTGTTCACCACAAAGGTCTCGGACTGTTGATGAGCTCCATGACAGTGCGTGTACCATTCATAATCCTAATAATAAGAATAATAAGAATAATAATGCGTAAGGCGTTACTACTACAACTAATAGCCTAGTGAAAACTGCACCTTGTGTCCCATTGATTGTCCAAAAAGTCCAAAAGGTCGCAGTCCTTTGTAGTCTGATGGTTCACATCACGCTTGTTGCTTCTTCTTTACTTACTTCTAAGCCTTTTAGTCAACTCTTTCGATATACCTTTTACCCACAGTGGTTCTAAAAAAAAAATACAAAAAATAAATACAAAAAAAAAGGAAAAGGAAATCCCAAACTTACAGAATGCACCTTCAGGTTTGTGTAGTTAGTGCTCAGGGACAAGCGCGAGGCGGCCACGACGGAGAGATCCGAGTCGCGTGAGTGAGGAGTCGGTGTTCGCTGTTTAAACCCGCTGGAGCTCGTGCGCTAGAAGAGTAGACATCTGTGTGTGTGGGGTGGGGGGGGGGTGGGGGGTATAAAAAAAAAGAGTTCAGACCGAGTAGTCCGTCCCACACACAGGATTCGTGTCCACCTCTAGCGGTCGCATGAAGTCTCGTTGACCACGCTTCAGAGTGAAATTAGAGCCACTTGATATATGACACCCGTAGTAATCATGCAGAGGAGAAAAACGTCCATGGATGGGGTTCAGTTCATGCACCTTCTAGTGTATGTGATTTTATCTTTTATTGCAGGCAAAAGAAGGACACAGAAAAATGTAGGCTATAAATGTATAAATATGGAACTTGGGCATAACACCTGTTGCTGAAAAAAAAAAAGTATGTTTCCTCAACATAAAAAAATATGGCTCCAAACTGTAGGCTATTGCTGAGGTGGTACCTTCAAGGATACACCTTTATGTACCTTTAGTGTGTGTGAATTCAGGTACACTATATGGCCGAACGTTTGTAGACACCTTAGTATTCCACCCATTTGTTGCTACAAAGCTTGTGGAAGCGTACAATTGTATAGCATATCTTTGTATGCTGTAGCGTTATGATATCCCGTCACTGGAATTAAGGGGCTGAGCCCAAGCATGTTCCAGCATGACCTATGCATACGGTTGGTGTGGAAGAACTCGATTGGCTTGCACAGAGGCCTGACCTCATCTCCACTGAACACCTCTAGACTGACTACTGTACATACTAGACTTTCTCGTCTGACATCAGTGCCCGGCCTCACTAATGCTCTTGTGGTTGAATGGGCAAATCCCAACAGCCACGCTGCAGAATCTAGTGAAAAGCCTTCCCAGAAAAGTGGAGGTTATTATAAAAGCAAGAGGGGACTAAATCTGGAATGCTATGTTCTGTAAGCACATCATGGTAAGGACATCAGGTAAACTAGGACAGTTTAACTTGGCAGCATTTCTTTTTTGGCCTGAGAAGTGAAAGTCAAAGCTTGGGTTACTAGGTCCTTGCTTATGTTACTGGACCTGCTTGATAGAAATAACATCACTTACTTCATGTGATATCATAAGGGGGTGTGAT
This sequence comes from Ictalurus furcatus, assembly GCF_023375685.1. Classification (NCBI taxonomy): domain Eukaryota; kingdom Metazoa; phylum Chordata; class Actinopteri; order Siluriformes; family Ictaluridae; genus Ictalurus; species Ictalurus furcatus. Next base: position 6,807,276 of record NC_071257.1, on the reverse strand, counting down.
AAGCATTAAACAGGAAGTTGACCCCAAAAATCTCGGGGTTGAATAAAATTGCGTGTGCTTTGGAAATTTTTTAATACGTTTTTAAAATCGTCATGACTAAGTTTTTTACCACCGCGGTGGTTAATGACCAAATCACTGCAGTGAGCGGTGGTGGTGACAGTGAGAATATCACTATATAATATAATGTAATATTATATTATATAATAATAATAATAATATAATTTTATAGGCTTAAATTAAATAGAAACCTAAATCTAAAAAAAATCTATGAGGTTTTTTAGCACTTCCGTCAGTGAAACAGCCTTGTTGTGTCAAGTTGTTGCAATGAGAAACAGCCTAAGGGCGCTGTGGGATATGGTATTGTGACTGGCCCGCAGAGGAGAGGAGAAGAAGTGAAACGCGCACGTTTCTCTGACGAATACTTTATTTCTTTTACAAGTGTAGTATACCACAAGCCTATAAAACTTTGAAAGAAATACCAGTAGGACGGTAAGCTAAATAATATGTTAAAAATCTAAGTATTAAATAAATTTTAAAAAATGCGGCTTAGTGACATGCCTGGAGATGGATCATGAGATTTGTAGGCTAGTGTTTGCACATTTAACACTTATTTTTTTTTCCCACAAAGCCGAGATATGGTTTACGTAATTAAGATTACGTAATTTTTGTATTAAATAAAATCTTATGTTATTATTATTATTATTATTATTATTATTATTATTATTATTATTATGATAGCCTACTTGTATACAAAACATTGTACTTTGTACTTGTCATAGTGCCCACTCAAGCAGAAACATTAACGCATGTGATGTGACACCACCATGGTGGTGCGGTTGTCATGGCCACCATCACAGCCCTAATTTCCACATGTTTATGATGCATCTATAAATAAGATGTACTACTGTGACAAAATAATCATGAGGTTAATTCAAATAATGTACATATGAGTGTAAAGAATTTTCATGATGGTTTGGTCATTTGGGACAGCATGGTTCAGGCTAAGGGGAAGAGTCTTAAAATACAATAGGTAGAGAGAGGAAAATTGAAAGGATATAATAGATGTGTGAAACACCCCCACAACTATAGTTAAATGATGCATAGGTGTATTTTATGAGCATTAAATGGTGTTTTATTATACTGGGAAATATATAACATTATTTAGGCCTTGTAATGAGTATGCAGATTTTACTTGGCATACTGTGTTCATATAATTTTTTTTTTTTTTGTATTTTACGTTTTTATTTAGTGTACTGTGTTCATATAATTATAAAGCTTTTATATTGTTATATTGCTACTGCAAGTCATAAATTATCAACTGTTACCTTTTAGTTGGGGGGTTTTACTGTAAACCTTTTCTTAATCTGTCCATACTGAATTTTAGAAAAGTATGGTTGTGAATTTGGAAAATATTGAAGATTTTCTAAACCCTGTGATGTGTTATTGCTGTAAAAATAAATAAATAAATAAATGACAGCACATTACTTAGGCCACAATCATAGCATTTCTACTTAGTATACTGTTTTCATACAATATAAGAATACAGTGATGATGAATTTGGAGAAGTATTGTTATGGAAATTTGATTTATTGAAGCCATGAATAAGTATGCTACAAATAAATGTTTAAAACATGTGATTGAGGATGGAAGTATTATCCTACACCAATGAAAATATATGTCCCAAATTTCAAAATATGTCATTAAAAATGGATTTCAGTCAGTTTAACAAAAGCGTAATGCTTCTTTAGAAAATGACTTAAACAATTTTCTTTCACGTCTAAATAGACAACACCTTGAAGGTTTCAGAAATGTATCATGTTAGGGCGTGTTTTATTAGTGGCACGAAAGCATAGAAAGTTTAAATGTATGTAAATGTGCTAGGAACTCAGTAACTTACCTAAAACCCCCAAAGGCATTGCTTCTCTGACAAGTCCTATTAAATATTTTCCATATGTTGTTCTGCGTTTTTACATTCGGCTAATTCAGCAAATCCAATGTTTTGGTTCGGTATCTGTGTGAGACAACACCTGTTGCTGAAATAACTTTTGGAATTTCTCTTTTTTCTTCTTTTTCTACAGTATTACAACCAGATGACTTTATGAACCCCTGATTAGAGCAGAAAAGCTACATAAATTTTATATAAATTTTTACCTACAAAATAAAAAAAATTAAAAAAGATTAATAATGACTGATTTTCAAGTAGGCTAGTAGCTTAAAAACTCATGACTCCAGACATTTTTAAGTGGGGTAGCCAGACAGGTCCAGGGGAAATCTTGGGGTCACAAGATCTTGAAGTGGCTTACTGTAATATCTATATACTGAAGAAAAACCTCTTTTCCACCATTTCCTACAGAATAATCAAATGGGATATAATTTACTAGGAGTCAAATTTACAGGTAATTTTTGTAGTAGTAAAAGATGACACAAAATGGGCAATCTGTAAAAATTACTAGCATTTATGATTCAGACAAGATTAAAATCCCACTGATACACTGGTAATAATTGCATTTCTCCACATTCCTAGGTACTCATGATATTGCACAGAGAACAAAGGATGAGGTTTCCTTTTCGTTTGGTCAAGATCGAAGTTAAGGAGACACAGGTTGTATTTGTATTTATTTGTTTAATTGGCATGGAGATAATTAATATAAAATCTAATGATAAAATGAACTGTGTGGAACACTGATACAACTGTATGAAATCTTAGGTTAGCTGTTATCCAGTTTGAATTTTGCAATATCAGACCTAGTAGTGTTGAAATTAAAACAATAGAAAATTGTATCTATTGTCTGTAAGTTCAGGAAGCAAGTTAGCTAGCTGACTTCTAGTTGCAGTGAACTACCACTGAAATCTGCTGTACTTATCAGTAGCTGTAATTACAATCACACTGACGTGAAGTACAGCTGTGGTGACTGGCAGGGCGCCCAGCCATGTGCAAGTAAGGACAGAGACAGTCCTGGTAATGGTCTATCCCTCAGCAAGTCTCTCCCAGCACACAACACACCACATCAGTGATAAGCCAAATAACTGTAAAGGTTCCTTCCTAGTTCATTGCCAGCTTGGATGAGCAAACTTGTCCACAGTCCACAGTCATTCTTTAACATTGAACACACATTATTTTGTCTAAAGGTAACATTTTCTCTTTTGCTCTACCATAGCTGCTGTAAGGTGTTCTCTGACCAACTGGTGCCCTACCTCAGTCTGATGGTTTATGTAATCCGAACACAATGTTCTCTGCTGTGAATTAAGTGGAGTGGTCCTATCAGATTGTGTCACAGCAGAGCAGTATTTCCAGCCTTTCCTGCCCCCGTCCCAACTTTTTTGAGACGTGTTGTGGCCATCAAATTCAAAATCACCTTATTTTTTTTTACTTAAAATGGGACCTCTGTTTTATCAGTTTAAACATTTGATATGTTTTCTATGTTCTATTGTGAATAACATATGGGTTTATGAGATTTGCAAATCATTGCATTCTTTTTTTATTTACATTTTACACAGCATCCCAACTTTTTTGGAATTTGAGTTGTATTTCGGTTGGTTCCATAGGCCAGAACTGGCCCAGTGTCTAGATGCACATCAAGACAAAAACCAGCATGGATCTGTATTCTGGTTTGTAATGGCCCAGTTCCATTTTTTTTTTCCAGTACTTCTTTGGTCCAAATGTGGGTCAGATCTGTTTTACGTCATCCTCTGGATCACTTCTGCCCCAGTATCAACTGTTAGGCTGTGTCCAAAGTTGAGCCTTTCATATTCCAGGGGACCATCATCACCAAGACACTGAAATGGGTCAACAACATAACCACCACACTCAAAAAAGCACAGCAAAGATAGTTTTTCCTATGCCACCTCACTAGTGTGCTCACCACCTTCAAGACAGTCTGGTTCCCTTCTGCTTCTTTCATCTGCAAGACCAGACTGCAGAGTGTGGCCCCTGCAGCGGAGAGGATCATCAGCTGTGAACTCACCAATATCAAGGACCTGTTTACCATCAGGGCAAAGAAAAGAGCTGGGACACGTGCTGCTGACCCAAAACATCAGAGCAACCACCTCTTTGTCAAACTGCCATCACAGATTTACTACAGGTCCATCACTTCCCAAACCACATGCCACCAACATGTTTTTTCCAGAAGCCATCAAGATACTTAATTGCTCCAGCCCAGAGCAACTCCTATCCAACTACCTCAACTTTTTGCACATTGCAAATACTTTATCACATTGCCTATTATCTGATGTCCTGTCTACTGATTAATTGTAGTATTATTGCACTGTCTATTGTCTGATATCCTGCCCACTGTCAAGGTATTATTGCACTGTTGCTGCTGCACTGTGTTTGTTGCACTGTCCGGTCATTATTAGCTGCACTGTGTTTCTTGTGTACTGTTTAATGTTACACACTAGCACCAAACCAAAGCCAATTCATGTGAGTACAGCTCACAGGGGTTCTGATTTTTGCCTTTGCCGTTCTCAAGCATTCAGTTTGTATATTCACTATACTGCCAAGTGTATGTGGACACCTGACCACTCCGTATGTGGGCCTTCTCCAAACTGGTGCCACAAAGTTGGAAGCACACAATTGTTTGGAATGTCTTTGTATGCTGTAGCTTTATGCCAAACTCCAATGGAATTTTATATGGCTCACTGCTCTTCTATAAAATCCAGCTTTGTGGAGTGTCGGGGCTATGGATGTTCAGTGAACAGTATCACCCATCTGAGCTGTGGCTCACTCCGGCTCCTTCAGAGTTACCCTTGACCTCTTGGTTGCTTCTCTGAATAATACTCTCATTACCTAGTCAGTGTCTTCTTGTCACAATTGTGCCATATTCTTTCCATTTTTTCCATAATAATGGATTTAATGGTGCGATGCATTAATGTTTAAAGTTTGGGATTTTTCTGGGATAACTAAATTTGGATGATACATTTCCAAAATTGTGTCCCCTCACTTCAATATTATGGTCTATTTTGTGTAGTTTCATGACACTGAGTCTCACTCAAGTTACAGTTTATAACAGTTTCCAGGTTATAACACTACAAAATGTGAAAAGGGTCAAAGGGGGTGAATACTTATACAAGCCACTGTACTTGCATCTGTTATCAGATGCACTCCTACCTGAAGTCAGACCAAAGATGTGAACTGACTGACTGTTATGCAGATAGGTAAAATGGATCTGGAGTCATCTGTTATCTGGAAAGAAACCCCTTGAACCTCCCCAGTTATCTCAATGAGCCATAACATCAACACATTAAATTGGTCCCAGCAAATCCTCTTCAGGTCTTTCTGATAATGAGATGCCACACCTGTTCCACTGTAAGAACAGAGCTCAGCGCTCGTCTTCCAAGTTAATTGTTGCCTCAGAAGTTGCTGCCTTTTGAATTCAAGCCTTTGACAAAGACCTAGTCCTGTAAATTCTCCAGCACAGAGAGGTATTTCAAACAGATACATGCAAGGGAAAACAGCGAAACCATCCAGGTGGTTAAAGAGCAATGATTAAACAAAAATACAAAATATTAAGGCTCATGCTTACATGCTCATGCTCCAAGCATTTAAATAGTGTTTACTGTAAATAGGCAGAGAGGAAATGAGCAACCGGTGTCTGTGATGAGTAAAAAGACTAACTCAAGCTTGGGAGATTGAGACCTCTGGTGGACAGGAGAGTACTGTTGTGAACTGGTTTGACCAGCTCTCTTTGGTTTAAAATCCTATTTCTGACTGGTCGTGTTTCTTTGGCAGTTTAACTCAGTCATCCATGTACAAAACTGAAATGGGTTAAGGTATTTTAGTTTGTCTTGAAACTTAGTGAGAGGATATGCACATGATAATGTCCATAAACACTGGTGTATTTTCTTAACATAGATTTTCAACATTGGTCTACCATATAGCAAAACTTTTAAATAATATTTTTACTATTTAACCATTGACGTTGTGTTGTAGGCCTTTTTAAAGTGGAAGGGCGATGACAGAACAGTCTATTTTTCTTTGATTATAAGACATTGATGCTTCTTCTCAGTCATAATAATACATGTAATACTACTACTACTCCTCCTCCTCCTCCTCCTACTACTACTACTGCTACTAATAATAATAATAATATAATAATAATAACAATAGTCTTTATGTATATAGCACTTTTCATTTTGAAATTGAAATCTCAAAAATGGTTAATATTTAAATTATAGGGCACAATGTACAAATGTACAAAATCGAATGATTTAACAATATATCTTTGGGAATTATTACAAATCAAAGTAAGAAAGACCCAAGAAAGAACCAAAAACTAAGGACAAGTTACAATTAACAGCACAGATGTTGCTAGGCAGCCAGTGTAGTTTGAAAAAGACTTGGTAATATCTTCTTACTTTTTTTTCTGACAGAGAATACAATCGAATTCGGGTATGGACCAAAATAACCAGTTCGAGACAGTCTGAACTAGGTTGTCTCGGTCTGGTTCCAACTCTAGCATGGTTCCATGGCAGTGAGAAAGTGATTTGACCCTGAATTGACCCAACTGCAGAAACTATGAACCAAACATGCCCTGTATTATGGTTTGTAGACAGTATTTTTTATTTCTGGTAGATTTAACCTGCTAAACTGTCCCATGAGCCTAAGGACAGAGCTATAACACTGCAGAAATGTGATCTGTTCTGGATTTTTGAATTGGTGCACATAAATGTTTTTAACTACTTATTTATATAATTATCTAATTTTGTTCATGTAATTAAGTGCAGTGTGAAACTGATTAACAAACCAAAAGTATCAATATCACTCTGATTCAAACTCAAAGTCTAAAAGTACCAAGACAAACATATCCACAATCTAATGGCCGCAGTAGGTCATTGACCATTGGAGTCAGACCATTGTAATTATGAAAAATATAATACTCATTGTTCTCTTTTTTTTCTAACCAAATATAGAGCAATACCAGATCAAGATGCTCCTTGTGAGGATTTGTTCTACATGGTTTTCTGTATACTGGGTTCTGGAAGTCAGGCTCATTTATTTGAGTCTCCTTAGGGAATGAAGGCAGTGCTGCAGATTGAAGTATCTTCAAGCATTTTTTTCAGCAATTACTATGAAATGTTTAGAAAAATTAAGAAGAGTATAAATGAATTAGGAATGCATGTCTGGACCCACTGATTGGTCCTAGGAGTAAAGTATTCATGTGATTCAGCTGAAGTCCTCCAATATAAGTCCCAGCAACTTGAGGTTGATAACCCCAACATAAGACCTGGAGTTAAGTAAGTTTTTTTTTTGTTTGTTTGTTTGGTTTTTTTCTAAGGATAAGATTTTCTCCTATACACCAAGGGACAAGGAGGTTGATTTATCAGTCATAGCTGAACTGGGAAGTGGACTTCCTGTGTCTGATAATGTGATGTTTATTACTAATTATATATATTATCAAATTATAGTGTTTAAATCACTGGAATTCCAAGTGTTTGGTGTCGAGTGTATGTGATGTGGTGTTCTTCTTCACCACCAGATAGGTCAAGCATGTTTTCATCATTCATATACACCTCAATACGTAGGAGCCCTGTTTTCTGTGAGCTGCCGTGTAAATCTCATTGACTTTTACTTCAAGACTGCTCACATCATTCTAATTCAATTCTACTAATCACAAATCTAAAATTAAAGGGTGAATAGTGAATTTTATGTGGTCTTATATAATATACTATTATATGATTATAACATGTATATTTATGATTAGCTAAAGCAGTTACCAAATAAATGACAGACAATGTAATAAAAAGGGGTTTTAATTAATATTATCATCAGTGAATTAGAAGTCACAAAAACACACAAAACACAAGAACATTGTAACATTTCAAAAATTCTTTCAAATGTGGAATTAATATCCTTTTAAACGAACAATGAAGACAGTCATTTAAAAACTGTCTTGGCTGTTAAAAAGGCATTTAGAAAACAAAAAAAATTTAAAGTTCATGGTGCCTAACAGCAAAACAGCTGCTTTGTACAAAGCTCACATTTGTAATCCACAATAACAACAATAATAATAATAATAATAATAATAATAATAATAATAATAATAAGCTCTTGGGTTATAATTTATCTCCCATGACAAAATGTGAAATGAGGCAAGAAAAAAAATGAAGCATCATTTAACAGATTAGCAGAAAGTCAATTTTCAGCATGCAGGCTTATGGTTTATATTTAAGCTATGGATGAAAAAAATAAACTGTGACAGCAAAAGGCTGAAAATGTACTGAATGCTGGCTAACTATCATGAACGTGTTAAATAAGGAAAATAAATCCTATGGGATGGTTGAAAAGCTACAGACATACACTGGAGGGTGCTAGAGAGTCATGAAATTAGTAGTGCTATGTGTTCACTTGAAGGTCTCTAAGCTTTTAAGTGCTGCAGACACTTGATGCTACCGTTTGTCTGGTGTATTTCACCCTACCTAAAAGTAACTGTTAGTTGCAACTCTGATTGCATTTTTTAGGTTTATGAGAGAAAGGTAATGGGGACAGTTTGCGATGTTGAGAAATCATGCCATGATCCATACACACAGGGATGCATTTCATTATTTACACTATTAGAGGTACTTAATGTCTCCATGCCTTAGAGACACCCTTCAAAATATGATCGTCCTGAGTTCGTAAAGGTTGTCTGTTATCTTTTCCCTCATTCTCTGAGCACCAAATCCAGACTGGCCTGTTTCATCCAGCACTATTTCAATAGTTTGGCCCTTTAACAAAAGGGTCCCTTCTTAAAACTGCACCATAACACATAGATGGATGACACACACCTGGTGGCCCAGGTTCTCCTGAATATCCTCTCTTCCCCTCTTCCCCATCACGCCCAGGCAAGCCGGGTGTGCCTGGATGACCAGGTTTACTGACGCCTGGGGGACCCATTGGACCTAGAAAGAGAAAAATAGTTAATGTAGCACATGAAACATCAAACAGTAAAAGTATTAGTGGGTTAAATTGAATTTTGAAGTCTGTTGTTTTTTTGTTTTTTTTTTTGCTCCCTGTATTGTTTCCACAATATCTAATGTCATAAATTTTTTACATTAATTTTATTCATGCTTTAAGCAATATTCGTACACTAAACAAATAAACATATTATTTTAAACTATTATTTCATTTTATATTATTTTAGCAAAATTTTCTATCCTTGCCTGGCAGTCCTGGTTGACCTGGGTCTCCAATTCCTGACCGTCCTTGATTTCCTTTTTCACCTTTTTCTCCTGGATCACCTGAAAAATCCCCACAAAAACAATTAGTATACAAGCCTGGGATGGAAATTTTGTCTTTTTTTTCCCCTGACATTTTTTTTTTTTTGCATGTAATGTAAAATGACTTTAACCCAGAATATATACACAATTATTTTGGGGTAAACTGAAATAACCGAATTATTAGAGTAATTCGAGTATTGACACTCCTAATCAAAAATGGTAGGGGCATTGCCTATAAATAAACCTGTTAAACCTATGCTTTAAAGGCAAGAGTATTCTTAATAGTTAAGCTTGTGCACTAGTGGCTAGAAGTTTGGGTGTTTTCCCAGAACCACCAGAGAGCTACTGTTAGGCCCTTGACCAAGATCTATAACCGTCAAATGTTCCAAGGTCATTGTACAATGTCTAAACTTACAATGTGACCCCAGCTTCCTTTCTAGCTGTAATATGAGTGTTGGCCTGGGAAAACCCTTTACATGGACATTTTCGACTATAAATAGTTCTGAAAACTTTCCTGAACTGAAACTTGTCTCATGTCTTGCACATATCTCAACTCCACTGAAAGACGCCTAGTCTACCTCTACATTTGGAACCTAGTCTACTGATGGAAAAACAACACTGATGCCAAATGAAGAATTCAAAGTTCATTTTGATTACCAGCCTCATCAAAATCAGTCTGTTTCATCACTTGAGGTGAAAGTAATTTTGGCATTTAAACAAGAGTCTCATCAATGATGCACATAATTGATCTCTGTTCACTCTAACATTGTTGGAAATAACCCACTAATTATTTTTGTGAGTTTAGTTCTATTGGCTATCTATATTTATTAATGTTTTTAAAAGGCTATATAAGCATGGCATCTGTACAGAGTATGTAAGCTAGTGTGTGATATGTGAGCTTAATGGTGACAGTGACTTAAATTAACAAAAATTGGATAAAACATAGCACTCTTGTTCTTTGGTCATGCCTTGTTACCTTTCATGCCAGGAATACCAGGCCGTCCAGGTAAACCTCGGTGTCCCTGCAATCCATGTGAACCTGGTGCTCCAGGAAAACCTCGGGAACCCTGGGGACCTACTGGCCCTGCTGGCCCAGGAGGTCCCAGCCTTGTGTAACAGTGTTCGCAGCTTCTCTGTTGACTGTGTTGGGTACTAAGAAGAAGTGAGGGAATCTCTGCTGCAAATCAAAGAATAATGTCTGCAATCAGGCAAGGCAAATGAAACCAGAATGGCAGTTACATGAGACCTTTTCTTGACGTTCATACTGTACTAGCTGGTGACAACTAGCTCATGACAGTTGTGGGAGAATAGCTATGACTACTATTGTTGCTTGTGGGCATTTGTTGTCTGGCTTTTTTTGTTTGTTTGTTTATTTCAATTTGAGCATCAAGCCATTAATAGGAACTAATTGCAGGTAGGAATTAAAATTGTGAGTGGGGACCTGAAGAAACACTAGTCCATGTACGCCATACCTTTGTATATTCAAGCCAATGGTGTGTTTTTGTCGCTTCACTGTTATACATAATTTGCATAAAATTGAGAAAATCTAATTCAAATGTCATTTTGTCGTACTGTTGCTTGTTGTATTTGTTGCTGTAAATGTGTCAGGCATGTACATAGAAAAAGAGTGGTCTCCTATTGCTTTGTCACTCACTAGTGTGAATGTAGTGTTGGACTAGAGGTGTCCAGAAACTTTTGCACCACTAAATGAAAAGGAAGCAATATATTTAGTTAGAAGTTTACAATTCTATGACAGAATGGGAAGCATATGCCATACATACATATCTGTATTACTACAAACAAGGTTTTGTCCTTAGTAGCTTACATCTGAAGCCACACCAAGGCATAGCTGCCCATTTTCACAAAGAGTTTGATGTTCACTATGAAAGGTCCAGGTTACATTGTAACATTACTAAAAAAACAATAGATCCTTCACACTGTTTACATATTCTGATTCTACTGAATTGTCTATAAGAAACTAGTTTGGTGTGCTATTGTTTTTTGTGTTATCATGAATACTCACATCGAAGGACCTCTCTGCATATCTGCTGAATGTGTTGCTCAGACAACTCTCTCCCCTGCAAGAACAAAGTTTATGACGAAACTTAACAAAAAAGTATCGAGAAAAATTTCCTGGTATATCAGTATCATTCTAATATTCTTTTTACACAAATATTATGATTTGTACATGTAATAATATTAGCCTCTATTTTCATGGTCATGGCACACAAGCACACACATTTTGCTACAATAAATTTGATGGTGCTGTTGTTGATTTTATTAAAGGGACAGGACTTGTTTGAATGAAAAAAAAAAATGAAAAAAAAAGAAGATCTTTTTGGTATTGGGTTTGAACTTAGTGGAGGCCTTGGCATATGGTAATGCTCAATCTTTGGACAAGCACTGCTCTGTGGATTTTGAAACTTACCCTCCATTGTTGTGCTGATTCACCCACATCAGTGCAACTGCTTTCAGTGCTAATTATAAAAATAGCAACTAAGCACAACTGATCTACACCAAGCAAATTCAGTCATCAGTACAGCACAACTTCTATAATTCTGTGCACCTTTGATTATACTGATTATAGGTAACCATGCTCTATTTAGTTCCAGTACTAGTCTAGTCATTTCAATGCTAAGGCTCACAAGTTACTACCTAAGGGTAGTCAAATATTCATCCAAATAAATTCTGGGACCTTGCTTCTGATTGGCTAATAGTGTGACTTTCATTATTCCCATTATATTATTCCCATTACTTCCCCCTTCCTGTAGCAGTGCTGAGCCCCTTCAGTATCCATATTTATATAAAAGGTGTGAGCAAAAGCCTTGTGCACCAGGTGAATTGATGTCTAATGGGTATTTCTCTTGAAGCTAACATATCCATTAATGAACGAAACAATATATATATGCTTACTGTCCAGGATGAAAGGTCACCCATGTAGAAAAAGAGTCTCTGTGAGTGGCTTGCACAAGGGTGGAGCCTTCTTTTTTGGGCCCAGATGTAGTGATGGCCAGAGGCTGTCAATGCCCTTTGATGGATTTTGTTTACATATCTTTGTAGACTGGATCCCTTGTTCATTATAACTAGACTTTCTGCAAGTGTGAATCACTGTATGATGACTATTTCCTCCAGCAACAGATGTGTGAGTCATTGCTGGCACTGTTAGATGTGGAGGGTAGCAGATGAAGAGGATTTCAGTGCCTTTCTGATCTGTGACCTGATAGAGCTCAAGTGTTTTGTTAAGTTCCCTCCCATGCATCATCTAATTTGGCATAAACCCTGTGCAGGAGTTTGATGAACTTTTGTATGCTGTTGTACAGAGTGGCAAGAAAAGAGTGGCATTTTTGATCTGTGGATCATGAACTATCTGGAAAACCTGTAATGGTCTGTTCAAAGCTGAAAGCAACAGTCATGTACATTATTCCTGTGTTGCCTTTTAAATGTAACTACTGCATGCAATTTTCATCTTGTTATATAGTAGCATTAACTAGTAGCGTTAACATATTAACTATCCTAGAGGTATGACAGCACAGCACAAATAAGCTGCAGGCACATGTGTCAAGTGTAAATGTTACTTTGGAAGTCGGTTAGGACAGGGTTGTTGTCATGTGAGTGTTCAGCTTCTCTACGGCCATCTCTTGGGTTTCAGCTCAATGGAACTCTTTCATATTTTCCTCGAAGTTAATTTAATGTGCTGCAAATTTCAAAAAAAGTCTTTGCAAAGCACTAATAATAGTTACAAAGTCTCAGGAAGCCTTGAATTTCCAAGAGACTTTTGGACAGCTTCAGTCTCAGATGTCATGGACAAGATTTGGCTTTGGCTTGACACTTTTACCACAATGGGGTGTCCCAAAAATAGAGCCTCATCCTTCAGGATGCTTGGATGGCTTAAGCTTCAGTCCATATGAATTCATGTGTTCTCAGACCACCTCAAGATTTGACGTCACCTGTCATCAACATCATCAACTTTACTTAATTTTAGTAGTATTTCTATCGAGAAATAGTGCAGAATCTTTAATATTGAATATTTAAGATATTTTATTTCTGTTTATGTTAAAAACTGTTAAAAAAAAAGGTTTTAATTGTTTATTTCCCATTTTAATTGAAAAAAGCCCAGATTTTGTATATGGTCTCAAGCTTTTTTGACTCCACTGTATATTCAATGAGTAACATGAATCTGCCTAAGGCTGGTGCCAGAAATTCATGAATAATTCAGATGAAAAAGTGGGATCATCTCCTCTTCCTTACTCAGACTATCAAAAGCAGATGTGAATAACTCTTGATGTCTATAGGCTTCAGGCATAATGATGGTGATGGGAGATCTGTAGGTTTGCAGTTGGTGGCTATGGTCTGAATTCATGTCATCAGAATGCTTGCAGTTATAGAAAATTTTCTGGGTGTTCCAACTCTGGGTGTTGTGGTTCAGTCTGTAGGTAGGTGTGTGCCAAAAGGAAATGCACAAACAAACCACCAATTTTCTTCCCATTTCAACAAGGGCCCTCACAGAAGCAAGTTTCATATGCAATGTACCGCTTGTGGAGCCTCGGCAAGAATTTATCAGGTGCCAGCGGGTCTTGTAGTTAGAAATCAATTCCTGACTATGCCAGTATGACCAGACAACAGACCGACTGCAAACTCAGCTGAGGATTCCTTCTGTTGGCACAGCTCACAGTGTTAGGCAATCTGTGAATAATCAGGCCATGCCTTTATGAAAGCTGCTCTGAAAAGATGCCATGACCTTCTCTGATATGCTCTGGGATGGAACAAATAAAATGGATAGCAGACCGTTTGTCTCTCATGCAGTCTGTCCACCCTCTAATCACTAGTCGAATGCTGCCTCTGAGTCATTCTTTCAAAGAGAACACAGAAGTCAGCCCTGTCATCCTTCCCCTTAAAGATGGCAAGAAGCCTTGGCTCCTGCAGCATGTGATAAAGTGGGAGGGACCCTGGGATTCAGTAGGGTAGTGCCTAACGTGTAGAAGTCTACTACTCTAATTAAGGGATCATGCTGTGTGGTGGCTGAATCTCATTGGCTAGCAGGCCTCCAGTCCTACCAGAAATATAAACGCAAACTGATGGCTTTGTGGAAGACCCTTCCAAATTACACTGTCTGGGGCTGGAGTGAGAGCATGCTGTCAGATAACATAGCGCTCTGAGACAATATCAAGGAAGCCAGCTGAGATTACAGGAGTTACCTCATTAATGAGGTGTTGGCTGGATTAGGGGATGAGGTAGACATATTATTTGACCATGCAGACTGCTTTGATTAGGACGCGTATGTTTTTGATTAGTGGATCTATTTGGATCAATGCTGGGGCACTTGTTTGATTAGATATTCCAAGTTTGCTGCTCTATTTACTGCAGGCACAGTGTCTTTTGGACAGAGTGCAGGAGATGGTCTTTGTTAAAAACTTTTTGTTAATACTATTTGTTACAACAACTGAACTCTTGCAAGTTGAAGACCCTGAACTACCATGCAGAGACTGTATAGTTCAATATACATCCACATAAGAACAGACAACATTCTTCTTATTTACTAGTAGTGTCACTATTACTTTCCTCATACTACTTTGATGCAATGTCTGTGTTCACACAAAATGTTTGGTTGGAGCAATTCAAAAATATACATAATACTTACAGGTCGTCCTTCAGGTCCAGGTGGTCCAGGTTGTCCAGTGTCGCCACTCTGTCCTCTGGACCCAGGAGGACCTGGCTGTCCTGGCAGTCCTGGCTGTCCCTGGTGGCCTATATGTCCCCTCTGGCCAGACTCTCCTGTTGTCCCTTTCTGACATGCACACAAGCACAGCCTCAGCAAAAGTATGATTAAACATTAAACATGAACACATAGATCATTAATCATAAATACTTTTGTTCATTTTTCATTTTTATATTTTTATTTGACCATTTTATGGTACATACTGTACATATAAAGCATGTTGTATTACCATATACCAAAGTAATAGAATATCTGGACCAGTATAAACATGCTCCTCTTTTTTGTCTCCCTCTAGGAGCAGCATAGTTGAAGGCAGGCAGCTTTGTAACTGAAAGTTTGTTTTTGAAAATATCAGTTGAATGTTAAATGAACTATGAGCCAAGTGAACGTTTCTTCCTCATTCTTTTCTTTTTTGGCTGGACAGTGGCATTAAAATAAGAACCAGAACGTTTTACGAATTTTTGGATAGGATTCTTTCTATACAGTGGGGGAAAAAAGTACTTTTTTCCTGTGTCATTCCACTTTATTACACATAACTTTAATTATGGAATTTATTGTTGTGAATTCTTGATATTTGCTGATTTCTTGCGTTAATACTGATGTCTGGTGAAAATTTCATGTACATAGCTTCATTGGAAATATATTTACTGGAAAAAATGTTGACTCGTTCAATACTTATTTCCCCCACTGTATGTGAACTGACAAATAAGATGTACAATTTATAGAACTTAGTATAATACTCAGGGTAACCATTATGTTTAAAAGTATTTTTTTTTAATGTGCATACAAATATTAACTCACCTCTCCTTTTTGTCCTGTCAGCCCAGTTAAACCCTGGTAAAAAATAGAGGTGTGAGTCATAAATCATGTAGCCAAGAACCATAAGCAGTGCTGACTTTGCCCTTGGTCCTGCACTATAGGTGTCTTTTGTACCTCTTGCTACAATGAGCTATTAATTTCATTATGTGACTTATCAAATCTGTTTTCTCTAACCCACTTGCTTTACTAACATCAAACCAAGTGGGCTTTACCACATTTCTCACATTTCAACATCAGACTAGCTCCTTTTGTTTAAAGGCCCAAGGCTAAGGGCTGTAACTTCTTGATATTCTTCTCAGGACACAGTCCAATTACCAGACTGATAATTTTCTTGTTACTGGAGCCTAGAATTACCTTGATTGTGATATTATCAGTAATTAAAGAACGAGTATATTCACAACTGAGGTTTTCTCATGGCACAGAATGAGTTGTCTTATTTGCCTAGATGTGTGTTTGCTTGTTTGTCTTTCATCTTTCACTTTTTTTGATGGAGGAATGCCAGTAAAGTCATCACACACTGATAATGATATTGTTTTATTATATTAATTATATTAATTATATGTGTATATCTCTAGTTGTTACCACATAAATGCAGAACATGCCACATATAATAAAGTAGTCATTATGTACACATATAGGTGTGAAATAGCAAGCTTACATTGTAACCGGGTTTTCCCGAATCTCCTTTGTCACCTTTCAACCCCTGTTGAATTGTAGACAAAGAATATTTCAAACAATATAGATGAAGAGTATTTCAGATTATATATATATATATATATAA